>NC_080734.1:4415891-4768391 GCF_019097595.1 Hemibagrus wyckioides | reverse complement strand
GAAGCTGTTTGTGCAAATAACAAGGATATGTCATGTAGGGTACTGATCAGGCATAACATTATGATCAGTGAGAGGTGAAGTGAATAAGACTGATGATCTCCTCATCATGGCACCTGTTAGTGGGTGGGATATATTAGACAGCAAGTCAACATTTTGTCCTCAAAGCTGATGTGTTAGAAGCAGGAAAAATGGACAAGTGTAAGGATTTGAGCGAGTTTGACGAAGGGCCAAAATGTGACCACTGGATCAGAGCATCTCCAAAACTGCAGCTCTTGTGGGGTGTTCCCGGTCTGCAGTGGTCAGTATCTATCAAAAGTGGTCCAAGGAAGGAACAGTGGTGAACCGGAGACAGGGTCATGGACGGTCAAGACTCACTGATGCATGTGGGGAGCGAAGGCTGGACCGTGTGATCCGATCCAACAGACGAGCTACTGTTGATCAAATTGCTGAAGAATTTAATACTGGTTCTGATAGAAAGGGGTCAGAACACACAGTGCAGGACGGGTCAGGGCTGTGTTGGCAGCAAAAGGGGGACCAACACAATATCAGGCAGGTGGTCATAATGTTATGCCTGATTGGAGTATACTGTACATATAGTATGCATGTGTGTACACTGATCAGCCATAACATTAAAACCACTGACAGGTGAAGTGAATTAACATCGATTATCGTGCACCTGCCAAGGGGTAGGATGTTACATTTACCTTTATTTATTTAACAGACTTACCAAAGAGGAAATACAAGCAAAGGACAATATAATAGTGCTTCCTTACAAGATTTTGCATTAATTGCTAGCAGAGCAGAGTACACAGAGTAGAGGTATGAAAGTGAGTGCATGTGCAGGTATTTTTTTTTTTTTTTGGAGTTGTTAGCAGTTAGTTAAGCGCTCAGGGAAGAGATGGGTCTTCAGCCATTTATGAAGATTGAGGGACAGTCGGAAGGATCTGGAAAATGATTTCACGCCTTGCTAGACAGCCACTACAAGGTGCCGGTCAGTGCCTCCCAAATCTGGTCCAAGGAAGGAACCAGTTTTAGTTTCTTGGATGCTAAATTATCCTGCTGAAAGAGGCCACTAGCTTTAGGGAATATCCTTTAGGGAATTAAAGAAAACCTATGCAGCCACTGCGGTCAGTACACCAAAATAAAAAACTGCTGTCATTTGCAGGCCAAGAGAGTGATAATTTTTCAGTAATGTGTGTAGTGTTATCTGCTTCATTTCTATCAAATAAAAGAAATGCAAAATTTGAGGACTTATTTATTTATTTTTTTACATTATATATGTGCCACACTTTGTTTGGTGATTTCGCCTTGACTTGAGTTCCTCCAGGTATATCGTGTACGATGTTGCTCAGGTGAACCTGAAGTACCTTCTGAAACTCCGCTTCAATTATCAGACGTCCCTCTGGTGAGAGAGCGAGACGTACCTGCGACCCCGATCTCCACGCCGCCGTCAGTTCCTGATGAAGAACCCGATCTCCACAGCAGCGTCAGCTAACTGCAGTACAGCCATCAAGACCGAGGAGAGACCGAGCTCTCCTGTCTTTTATTCACTTCTGTCGATTTCTCCGCTTTAGTCTTCAGCACGGGATAAATAATACAAGTTCTCTTGCACTGTAAACAGTCTAGTAAATGCTCTCTATGTGACTTGTATTGTTCTGTCTATTAAAGAGATGTACAGCCATTGGATTTAATCGAATTTCAGGGGTTTTCGTGGAGATCCTACCAACAGTATTAGGTAGAACTGTCTTCCATTAGTTTTCTAGACTTTTTTTTCCCTCATGTTTAGGCATGTTATCTTGAATTTATTTTTTTTGCAAAGTCTGATCCTTATACGCTTTTGTTTTCTTTAGCGAAAACAGACCAACATACTGTACAGTTTTAGTACTGAATGCTTTCTTTGTACGTTAGATTTGATTGCTTAAAGAACGGATGGATCTTTTACTAGGATTCCTAGTATTAGGGCTTTTAGAAACGACAAACGTATGTATACGCTTTCTGTGTACGTCACAGATTTTGTTTTTTCTTTCTGACTTTAACAAGGTGTGAACGCTCAAACCGGTTCATTTTCAAAACTGAATTAATGGAAAGAAGAAATTGCGTTTTTCTCTCTCTCTCTTTAATTCTTTTCTTTGTAGATCACCACCTTGCCAGGATGATCTCTGATTGTAAGATGGTTAAATGTTTCTGTTTTGTTTCAATAACTTGGATATATGAATAAAAGCAGTACTTTGGCCTGTTATTTTTGTTCGGACTTCATTTTTTCAGGCAATTGAGAAAGAAATAGAAATGGCTTGTGCCATCGACCTCACATGTTCTAAAACAAGCAAATTTACGGTTTTATAAACACCGCTACCGATAAATATTAGTTTGACGGCGAGGTTTTGTTCAGTCAAAGTTAAAATAAATCCGCGTTTTGTTTTGGTGTAAAAAAAAAAAATTCTTTCGACGTCTTGTTTTCAAACAGCCCTCTCACAGCTCGTCTCCTTCCCAGAATGCCTTGCGTGGCTCCGTCTTTGAAAAACCGGCGCGGCTAATTCAAGATGGCGGAGCACGAGCAGCTGTTGGACGAGAGTGAGTGATTAAAAACTAATTCGACTTTGCCCTCAAAAAGCTAAGAAAAAATCTTAATTTGTTGCTTTTGGAAACCATTTACGAAGGCCCTTTTCCTTTGCAGTGCGATATAAAGAAAAATAAATATTTAAACATCGTTTCTGTGGCGCGAACTAAACTGCTTAACCTGCTAGCTAGGGAGCTAAATGCTACATAGCTAGGTGTTAGCTTTCAGGAGCCCTTTTTTGCTGCCTTGTTGTTTCTCTACCCGTATTCCGACAAGTCCCGCCTTCCTTGCTAGGATTGGTTGGTAGAATCCCGCTTTCTGTCTTGTCATTGGCTAGGAGTTTAGATTTACAGTTTATTATCCAATCCGAAACAGGGTTGGGGGGGTTGTAAAGGAGGGCGGGCTTTGTCGTATTATGGGTAGGCAAATTTTGCGTTATAAGCTAACTAGCTAATATAAACAATGTTGTTTATGTGAACTTTGCTGTGGTTTGGTGGTTATTGTTTGTTTTGTTGGTTTAAATCATTGTGACCGGGTTATACATTGCTTTAAGACCTGAAACTAGCGAGCCCTAATGTTTAATGAGTGTTTAAGAGAGGTTTACGAGTTGTCACTGTCTCCACATATCAGTGGTCCATATCGATGACAGCTGCTGGTTTATTTCTCCTCGTGAGTCTCTGTCACAGGCAAATGGTCCATTTAATCACGCTACGTATTTATATATTTCATTATTGTCATCATTATTATTTAAATGCATTCACTTTAATGAGTGAAGTTAGTAAACAACTCAGCTAGGTGGTTTGTCTTGTGCTCGTGCTATTTTACTGTATACTTTCATGACCTTCTTTTTCGATCTTTTGCAATAAATAGTCAACTAACACATTTGTTCAATTAATAATTGTCTTGATTCATACCTGATCTAATGTGTACATATATTTTACAATTGTCAAAATGAAGATGTATGGCACAAGACATACAGCCATGTATATATACACTATATTGCCAAAAGTTTTGGGACACCCCTCCAAATCCCTGAGTTCCGGTGTTGTTTTTCAGGGGTTGGTCTCGGCCTCTTAGTTCCAGTGAAAGCAACTCTTAATGCTTCAGCTTCATACCAAGACATTTTGGACAATTTCATGCTCCCAACTTTGTGGGAACAGTTTGGGGATGACCCCTTCCTGTTCCAACATGACTGCACACCAGTGCACAAAGCAAGGTCCATAAAGACATGGATGAGTGAGTTTGGTGTGGAGGAACTTGACTGGCCTGCACAGAGTCCTGACCTCAACCCTGCAAAACACCTTTGGGATGAATTAGAGCGGAGACTGTGACCCAGACCTTCTCGTCCAACATCAGTGCCTGACCTCACAAATATGCTTCTAGAGGAATGGTCAAAAATTCCCATAAACACACTCCTAAACCTTGTGGAAAGCCTTCCCAGAAGAGTTGAAGCTGTTATAGCTGTAAAGGGTGGGACAACTCCATATTACATTCATGTGCAGGTAAAGGTAAACGTCCGTGATTTGGCCTGGCTCACAGTCTCCGCTCTAATTCATCCCAAAGGTGTTCTATCAGGTTGAGGTCAGGACTCTGTGAAGTTCCTCCACACCAAACTCACTCATCCATGTCTTTATGGACCTTGCTTTGGTCACTGGTGTGCAGTCATGTTGGAACAGGAAGGGGTCATCCCCAAATTGTTCTCACAAAGTTAGGAGCATGAAATTGTCCAAAATGTCTTGGTATGAAGCTGGAGCATTAAGAGTTCCTTTCACTGGAACTAAGGGGCCGAGACCAACCCCTGAAAAGCAACACCTGAACTCACTGATTTGGAGGGGTCTGATTTTTGTCCCTATAGAAATCTGGGGAAGTGTGTTTAAGTCATGATGCGCTCCTCGTGCAATAAAACCGTCGTGTTTGAAGCCCTGGTTCAATTTGCTGGAACAAGCTTAACCGAACATCTTTGATAAAAACGTTATTGCTTGTGTTATTCCTAAACAATAGCAAGACCTTGTTAGTGTTAATGTTAAGTAGATTAGTGGAAAGCCAGTAGTTTCAATGCCTCTGAATAAATGAAGCACGGGGCATCCTTTTACTGCGGTCACAATTCACATCATCATCACCTCATCTGATTCGCTGAGGTTTCCTCCCCCCCATGTATGTGTGATATGTTGAGTGACGCAACAAATCTGAATTATTGCACAGGAAGACAGGACACTTAACTTAAAGTATGACAATATCACACCTTCCAGTAGCTTACACTTGTAAGTGACAAAAAAATAACATCAGTACAAGTGGTTAAGTTTTAAATCTAGTCAAATTTATCAACTCTCTCATATTATAAGGTTACAATAACCAAATAGTAGATTATTAAGCTTATTTCTATGCATATTTTTTTATTCTTCTGCTTGCTTTGTTCTAGAAATTAATGCTTAAAATTAGATCAATATTGTAGTTTTATAAGAAAAAGTAGAACAAGTTGAATAGATTCAAGATAATTGATCATACTCAGATGTCATCTTTTGTAGAGACTTGTCCTGTTACTGTGAGGATATCAGTGTTGGGTATTGATGCAGTTTTGCTGCCCAGATTATGTAGAAAGCTGAAAAATATTACATTTGTAAGTACTGATTTGGGAAAAATGATCCATTTTTGTTCCGTCTTGATCTCAGAAACATTAGCTGTGAAGTGTCTGAACCTCTCAAAGTGTGTATAAAGTGTGTTAGATTAGGGCTGTAACTAATCCCCTGATAGTCTTCATCACCCTTCAGTGATGTAAAGTGGGGAAAAAATGATCCAACAGTCTATCAGCTGAGTGTCTTCTTCTTCTTTTTCTTCTTCTTCTTCTTTCAGGTTTTCCCTTCAGGGGTGGCCACAGTGAATCATCTCTCTCCATCTATCCCTATCTTCTGCATCCTCAACACTTGCACCCACTAGCTTCATATCCTCATTTATTCCATCCATAAACCTCCTCTTTGGCCTTCCTCTTTGCCTCCTGCCTGGCAGCGCCATGTCCAACATTCTCCTACCAATATACTCACTCTCCCTCCTCTGAACATGTCCAAACCATCTTAATCTGTCCTCCCTAACTTTGTCCCCCAAACGTCCAACATGAGCCGTCCCTCTGATGTCCTCGTTACATGAGTTGTCCCTCTAATGTACTCGTTTATCAGCTGAGTGTAATGAGGGTTATAAATCTTCCTTCTCAAAACAGCACACTGTATATAATCAGTTTTAGAAGTCTGAATATTTAAAGTAAATACACCTATATACAGTAACTCGGTTAACGATAAGGTGGAGCTGCTGTGTTTACGGTTGGTGCCGTGAGCGGCCATGTTGATTCTTCATCACTTGCTGAACTCAGGGTTCAAGAAACCGTCCCAACTTTAGGCGATGAAATCCTGGAAAGCTGAAAAAGCATTTTCATTACTTGGAGTTGCTATCTTAAGTTGACTGCAGCATTGTTGCTGATTTACAGAGGCTGTGCTACATAAAGGCAGATTCATAAATTTGACGTTTGTTAAAGACCTAGCCTTTGTAATCTGAACCACTAGTCAATTATTTACCTGCAGTAACCACGTCTTTTATTCCTCTTATACTACCAAAAAGTTCACTCAGTCATTCACTGAGAACAAAATGTTGTAATTTTATCCGTTTATAGTTACATCGTTATAACCTTTATATATAACAACAACTTGAAACTGTCACTTCCTCACTTGTCTCTCTTATTTCCTCTATTTCGTATTTGAAAGAAGACTGATGTTATGGAAAATGTACACACTCATCGTTTACAGCAGGCTGAAACTGGAGACTCCTTCCAAACACGATTCCACGAAAAGATGTCATATCAACGATTTCGCATTTTGTTTTTGTTAAATAACACAAGTTTTTTTCTTCCAGTACACATCCCTGTGGATGATGTGTTGCTATAGAAACGATACAGTATTAGAAGATACAGTATTAGGAGGGATATGTTAATGATAAGTAAAGCCGTGATTCGCAGCTGCACTGCTGTCGGAGGTGCTGTGATGGAAAATGAATCAGAATCGATTTATGTGTAAACGACTCTGTATAACTTTTTGATTTGAAACATATCTAATGTTTTTTGTTGTTTTTTTCCCTCTTCAGGCTCTTCAGCTAAGGCTCTTGTCAGCCTGAGAGGTGAGAACAGAACTCTTTCTTCCTAACATTTGGGAGATGTTTATTGTTCCTAATGATGATGGTGGTGATGGTGATATTTGTTTGCAGAGGGAAGTTTGTCGAACACCTTAAACGAGAAAAACATCCTGTCGAAATCTCAGAACACCAGAGGAAGGAGCAGCTACACCACCATGGAAACGGTGAGGTTTTTATTAATGGATATATGATGATGCTCTTTGCTTAAACACGTTTTCTGCACACGGTTCTTTCACTCTCTGCACCCAGTGTAATGTGCAAATCTTTTTGTGTCGTGAAAATGTCCACTCCTCTAGCAAGCCTGAGGAAGGAATCGTTAACGTCAGCAAGATTTCTCGCTCGCAGAAATGAACACAACCAAGCAAACTGCACGATTTTACGATTTCTCAAAATTTCTACAGATCTTGGCCGAGACGCATCATGTGATGTCATCACAACACTTTTTCGTTCTCGTTCTGTCTCTCTCTCTCTCTCTCTCTCTCTCTCTTTCTTTCTGTCTGTCTCTCTCTCTCTCTCTCTCTCTCTCTCTTTCTCAAATTCAAATGAGCTTTATTGGCATGACAGATTGTACATGTATTGCCAAAGCATTTAAAAGGGTAAAGATTACAAACAAAATTACAAAATCAACAAACAAATTAATAAAATAACAAATAAATAAATAGCGAAATGAAAGCATAAAATCTACAGGTATGAGTGAGGTGTGTGTGTGAATATGTATGTGTGTGTAAATGTGTGTGTGTGTGAGAGTCATGAGCGCATCACTGATTGGTTGACTCCTCCCTCTTTCTGTGGCAGGCGTGGATGTACCGAGCTGCCAGGGAAATACAGTCTCTTTTTTTCTCCCAGTAAATACTGGAGTTTTGTGTCATTCTCCAGTTTGATGTCCGGACAAATCAGATCAAATTTAGGAAAGAATTTCCTGGTAGTTTGGACAGGATGTGAGGAAGTGGAGCTCTGTCTCTACCGCTCCTTGGTTACAGTACAGACAGAACCTGCTCTCTCTGGGCAGCCAGCTCTGTCTGTATCTGCCCCTCTCTATAGACAGGCTGTGGTCACTGAGTCTGTATCTGGTCATAGTTTTCCTCAGTGTGTTTCCTCTGATTGTACTCAGGTATTCTGCTGTTGTGTATTCTCTGTTTAGCTCCAAATAACATTGTAGCTTGCTTTGATTTTGTGTTGTTTCAGTCCAGTAAGTGAGGTAATATTCTTTCTGTGTGTTAATCATTTGGTTGGGCCGAATTCTATGGATGAGGTGGTCAGTGTCCTGAGGTTGGTCAGTGTTAGTCAGATTAGTTTGTTTGTGGAGCCTCAGGACCAGCTGAATAAGGGGGCTTTTTTCTATGTTCGCTTCATGGTTTTTAAGGGCTTTAAAATGATGAGTCGGGGTCACTCAATTTCAGATGTTTCCAGAATTTGATGGCTCTTTTCTTGATGTGGATTAATAGAGGGGTATTGTCCTAATTCTGCCCTGCATGCGTTGTTAGTTGTGTTCCTCTGTACCCTGAGGATGCTCTTACAGAACTCTGCATGCAGGGCTTCTATTGGGTTTTTGTCCCATTTGTTGAATTCCTGATTTAGGAGAGGACCCCAGACTTCACTGCCATACAGTGCAATAGGTTCTATAACTGATTGGAATATTTTGAGCCAGATTCTAATTGGGATTTGAACTGGAATAAATTTTTTAATGGCATAGAAAGCCCTTCTTGCTTTCTCCTTCAGTTCATTCACAGCCAGGTTGAGATTTCCATTTACCCTGAATTTCAGCCCGAGGTATGTGTAATTAGTGACATGATCAATTTTGGTCATACCGAGGGTGAAACTGCGTCTCTTTCCCTGACCTCTGGGTCGTTTTTGAAAGGTCAGGACCTTTGTCTTGGTTGGGTTTATAGTCAGGGCCCAGGTCTGACTGAACCTGTGCAGGATGTCGAGGTTCTGCTGTAGAGCCTCCTCTGTAGGAGACAGCAGGACCAGAAGGAACTTTATACTGGAGTCATGTAGTGTGAGGCCAGGTGCTGGTGACTGTTCTAATAATTTTGCCAGTTCATTAATGTCTATATTGAAGAGAGTTGGTGATAGTGGACAGCCCTGCCTCACACCCCGCCCTTGAGTGAAGAATTCAGTTTGTTTATTTCCAATTTTAATTGCACATTTATCGTTTGAGTATGTTGTTTTTATGATACTGTATGTTTTACCCCCTATACCAATTTCCATGAGTTTAGATAATAATCCTTGGTGCCAAATTGAATCAAAAGCTTTCTGAAAATCTACAAAGCAAGCAAATATTTTGGTTTTGTTTTGGTTGGTATATTTGTCATTTAGAGTGTGCAGTGTAAAGATGTGGTCTGATGTTCTGTAATTTGATAAGAATCCAATCTGACTTCTGCTTAAGACATTGTGCTCGGTAAGGAAGCCTATGAGTCTCGTATTGATGCTGCTGCAGAACAGCTTCCCCAGATTACTGCTTACACAAATGCCTCTGTAATTGTTTGGGTCTAATTTGTCTCCACTCTTGAAGATGGGCGTTATGACTCATTTATTCCAGGCGTCAGGGAAATGACCGACACTCAGAACGAAGTTGAACAGTTTTAGTATGGCCAGTTTTAATTTGTGGTCAGTATTTTTGAGCATTTCATTCAGAATGCCATCTGGTCCACTTGCTTTTTTATTTTGTAAAGCCTGGATTTTATCACTCAGTTCTTTTTCTGTAATGGGGAAGTCTAATGGGTTTTGGTATTTACTGATGGTATGTTCCATATTGATCTTTTTTTTATAGATTTGGGTTTGTTCTGGATTCATTTGTATTTTGCTGTAAAGTTGTTTGAATGTCTCCATTCTGAATGGCTGCTTGTTTGTGTTGTTTTTCATTTAGAAAATGCCAATTGTCCCAGAAACTGTAGAGATTCTTCAATACTTTGGAGCTGATTTTGAACGTACTGTTCTTTCTTCTTTCTGAGTGTATGTTTGTATTGTTTAAGTTCCTCACCGTATTGATAGCATAGATCCGTGTTGTTTGGGTCTCTGTGTTTTTATTTGATAGGTGTCTTAAATATTTCCTCATAGTTTTACAGTCTAAATCAAACCATTTTTCATTCTCTTGATTAATTTTATGAATATTCTTAGAGCTTTTGAGGTTAGATAATGTTGCCAAATGATCAAAAATGTCATTTATGTTCTGCACAGCCAGATTCACACCGTCTCCATTGTGAGGATAAAAGTTACTTAGAAAGTTTTTTTTTTATAAGTGTGCATATTTTTGGGTGGCTGATTGATGTCCGATGTTTTTCTGTGCTGTTTTGAGTCCATCTGTAGCGTTCTCTAGTGTTATTCAGCTGACTGGGCTGTGAGTGTATGGTGGTGTTTTTGGTTCTTTTGAGATACAAGGTGATTTGACTGTGATCTGATAATGGTGTTAGAGATCTGACTGTGAATGCTCTGAAGGAGAATGGATCTGTCTGTGATCATATAGTCGACTGTTGAGCAACCATGAAACGAACTATAGGTGTATCTTCCAAGAGAGTCTCCTCTCACCCTACCGTTGACGAGGTACAGGCCGAGGCTTTGACAGAGCTCAATCAGAATTTTCCCATTTTTATTTATTTGGTTATCCGAGTTGTTCCTTGGGAAGTTGACTGTTTTGTGGAAAGCTTTGTCCAAAAATGTGGTTGTTCCCATTATCCGTGGTGTAGTCGGATAATGGTCCTGTCCTAGCGTTTAGATCCCCACAGATCAACACACTTCCCTGGGCCTGGAAGTGGTTCACTTGACTGTGGAGAGTTTCAAAGATGTCGTCATTATAATATGGAGATTCAGAGGGAGGTATATAAAGGGCACATAAGAAAATATCCCTTTCTGTTTGGCTTAGATGTTTGTCGATTTTGAGCCAGATGTGATTTTCTTTTTTAATTGTTTGGATATATTTATCGATTTCTAGTTTTTGCCAGATAATAATGCCCCCTGAATCTCTCCCCGGTGAGATTCCTTCATGTTTTCTGGAGTATATATATATTTCTGTGAAATTCAAAGGGTTTTAGTTTTGTATCCAAAACTGGATGAATGAATGAATGTTCTCTCTCTCTCTCTTTCTTTCTCTCTCTCTCTTTTTAACTTTCTGTCTATCTCTCTCTCTCTTTCTTTCTGTCTCTCTCTCTTTTTCTTTCTGTCTCTCTCTCTCTTTTTAACTTTCTGTCTCTCTCTCTCTCTCTCTCTCTTTTTCTTTCTGTCTCTCTCTTTCTCTCTTTTTCTTTCTGTCTCTCTCTCTCTAACTTTCTGTCTCTCTCTCTCTCTTTTTCTTTCTCTCTCTCTCTTTTTTCTTTCGCTCTCTCTCTCTAAACCTGCAGCTTTAGTTTTTTTGTTACCCAGCACTAACACTGGAGACTCCTTCCATAATTGATCATTGAGCCAAACCCCTCTTCCTTTCTCATGTGTGGATCATGAGTACAGCTTTAAAGTAGAGCTGCTGTGTGTAGAGTTGGTGCCGTGAGCGGCCATGTTGATTCTTTGTCACTTCTTTGATTCTTTGAAACCGTTCCAAATTTCCGTGTTGAAATTCCTGAGAGTTTATTTTCTTTAGGGTTTTTTTTTCCCTTCTAGTTGGAGTTATGGTCTTTAGTCGAATACAGCAGCATTATCATTTTGTTTGTTAGCTGAATAACAGGGGCTTACATGAAGAAGGAGCTGATGATTGGAGACAATGCCACACTTTGGAAAAAACAGTAAATCTGCGGTTTGTTAGAGACCAGACTGTAGCCTAGTCATTTTATAACCTGAACCACTTTTATTACCACCCTGAAGTCGTTTACATACCTGCAGTAACCATTAAACATGACATCTTTTATTTCGTTTATACTACAGCATCTTACCAAAAAGTTATTGAGACAAACATAATTTTATCTGTTTATAGTTACATTGTTATAACCTTTATATATAACAACAGCTCATTCAGCCAAATCTCTCTTCCATTCAGGTGTGTGGATCATGAGTACAGCTCTCATAAATAGTCATTACATACACCGATCAGGCATAACATTATGACCACTGAGAGGTGCCGTGAATAAGACTGATGATCTCCTCATCATGGCACCTGTTAGTAGGTGGGATATATTAGGTGAACATTTTGTCCTCAAAGTTGATGTTAGAAGCAGGAAAAATGGACAAGTGTAAGGATTTGAGCGAGTTTGATGAAGGGCCAAATTGTGATGGCTAGACCACTGGATCAGAGCATCTCCAAAACTGCAGCTCTTGTGGGGTGTTCCCGGTCTGCAGTGGTCAGTATCTATCAAAAGTGGTCCAAGGAAGGAACAGTGGTGAACCAGAGATGGGGTCATTGATGCACGTGAGGAGCGAAGGCTAGCCCGTGTGATCCAATCCAACAGATCAGCTACTGTTGCTTAAATTGCTGAAGAAGTTAATTCTGGTGTTGACCAACACAATATTAGACCGGTGGTCATAATGTTGTGCCTGATCGGTGTATGTTTCTTCACTGGTAGGAGTTTAAAATAAGAATCCCGTTCTTTCTATTTCACAAATTTCACAAAAGAAAAAAACAGAAATTTTTAACAGAAAAGCCCAGACAGTTCTGCAAAATTTAAGCATTTTTGGCTGCAGCTACCAATAAAGCTTCTGGAATCCTTCAGGGACTGACCAGATAGTGCTTTTTGCTATTATTCATTGTATTTATCTAAATATATTTCTGTATTTTTCCCCCTCTCTGTTAAAGCCGACGAGAAGCTCAAAGAGAAGTCGTTTTTCCTCAGAAGAGGAGGAAAGGTCTCTCAGCTCCAGATCCCCCAGGAGGAGCCAGAGGGTCACCACCGTTCCTCAGGTCAGAGGATAAGACTAAATGTTGTAACAAAGAAGCTTATCTTAGAAACAAGAGTCTAAAAATTTTTTTTTTTATTTTATTTATGCAGAAACTTGCAACTGTCGCAACGCCAGATAAAAAAACCTCACAGAAGATTGGACTGAGATTACGAAATCTTCTCAAGTTACCCAAAGCACACAAATGGTGCATCTACGAGTGGTTCTATTCAAATATTGACAGGTACGCTCTCTGTGTTGTGCTGGTGTAGGAAAATAATCAGGGTGGTGTTATTTTCCTTTAATGTCACATTTTCCACACATTTTATTCCTTTTACACTACAGCAACTTGCCTGTTACTGTTCAATTTTTATTTTTTAATGAAAGAATCACGCATCGTACTTCTGGTCTGCTTTTATAGTTGTGTTTAATGTTCATGAAACACGTCACTGGTATTACTTGTTACACTCTCTCTCTCTCATGCTGTCTCTCTCTTGCTCGCTCACTCTTGCTGTCTCTCTTGCTCCCTCGTTCACTTTCTTTCTCACTCTCTTGCGCGTGCGCTCTCTCTCTCTCTTGCACTCGCTTTCTCAATTTCTCTCTCTTGCTCTCTCTCACTCTCTTGCTCTCTCTCTTTCTCTCTCTCTTGCTTGCTCACTTGCTCTCTCCGTCTCTTTCTCTCTCTGTGTCTCTCTCTCTCTCTCTCTCTCTCTCTCTCTCTCTTTCTCTTTCTCTCTCTCTCTTTGAAAGAACACAAACTCCCATGTTGGAAAACAAACTCCTAGCTTTAGTTCTGCTTGTTACACACTGGAGACTCCTTCCATAATTGATCAGTTAAACCCATAATTCCATAATTGATCAGTTTTATTTGTATGGTGCTTTTAACACTGGACATTATCACAAAGCAGCTTTACAGACTTATATACATTCAGGATATAAACGATAAAATTTCAGTTTATTTCTAGTGAGCAAGCCAGAGTTGATCGTGGTGAAGGAATCTCTCTGAGACGATATGAGAAATAAACTTTAAGACTTCAAGAGAAATATGACTCAAAAGGGAACTAGACTCATCCTCATCCTCATCTGGGCGGCGCTGTATGGTCAAAAAGTGCAATTGCAGGAGATTCTTTCGAGTTCTAACATGAAGTATTTTTTGTTGAAGTTATTAACTGGTCACTGGGATGGAGACTTGAGTGCAAAAATGATTGTGGCAATCGCAGTCCAAAGCCATTACCTCGGTTTCTAGAAAATCTTCAGGCTGCCGATGTTGAGACATTTTTATTAGCAGTGAGTGACCAAGTGATGAGGCTTCAAGTAGAAGTAGAGTATCCGGATGAATCAGCGTGTCCAGAGAGCTCTCAGGAGTAGCATGTGTAACGAGAGAGAGAGAGACAGATAAACGCCTCCTTACAGCATCCTTTACTATTCTACGTTCATGTAGACAGTACTTGGTACAAGTCCCTGTGAAAACTGAAATAGAAATGAAAGCTTATAGATATATCGTGTCATTTGCCTTGTAGCCAACATCACTATCTGAGCTGCTGACACAGAAAGTCAATCAACACCTTCTGACCAATCAGAATCAAGCTGTGCTATAAAATGCACTTGAATGATTTGCATCATGCATCTTAACACATTTCTCTTCTCCTCTTCTCTTTTTAGACCTTTATTCGAGGGAGATAATGACTTCTGTTTGTGCCTGAAGGAGTCGTTCCCTAATCTAAAAACCAGGAAGCTGACCAGAGTGGAATGGGGAACCATCAGACGACTAATGGGCAAACCCAGGAGGTGTGACGATGCACTACAAACCTTAACCTAGTTCGCTTTTATTAATGTATAAAACCCAGGGATAGAGCGGGGATTATAGTGAGCTGTTTGTCGAGAGAGAGCTGTACTGAATACGACACCTGTTTCTGCAGGTGCTCTTCGGCGTTCTTTGCTGAGGAGCGAACGGCGCTGAAGCAGAAGAGACAGAAGATGCGTCTGTTGCAGCAGAGAAAAATCACAGACATATCGCTCTGCAAAGATCTACCAGAGGAAATCCCTTTGCCGTTAGTCATTGGCACTAAAGTCACCGGTGAGTTTCGCATTCATCTGGGAGTTATTCCCAGAATATAGGAATCTTTCTAACATCAAGTTTCTCAAAACATTATTAAATATTCGTTTGTATTATTTTAAGTGTGTGCGTTATTTTGAACACCAAGAAGACTTTAAAATAAACATAACAAGCAGCAAGAATCAGGATCGTTTAACTTTACTTGCACCTCAGTACTCTTTAAATCCTAATTCTGATTGGTCAGAAGGAGTTGATTAATTTTCTGTAGTAGCGCATCTGCAAACCACAGGTTTATATTAAGATGTTCTCGTTTCTATGGTAACAGCTTGCACAGGGACTTGATGTTGGATGCTTCACATAAGTGTGTGTAATCTCTGACATGGTGAAGTTTCTGAAAGGATGAATTTGTGTAACATTTATGGAAGGAGTCTCCAGGGTCAAATTTGTTTTCCGCTATAACACAACAAGCTGTGGGTTTGTTTGTTTGTTTGTTTGTTTGTGTCCTCGTTAACTTTCAGAGACAGATTTGATGTAACCTGAAGCTTATTCTGTAGATGTTCCAAATTGTTAGAAGTAATTGTAAATGGATAAATGATGTGGCATAAGAGGAATAAAACACTTATAATTAATAAATAATAATCTTTACGTTGTTAACTAGGTTAATAAATAGTACAATATTGTGACTTTGTAACCATATATTAGTTCACGTTATTTAAATTGTCACATTTGCTTATCGTAGCTCGACTCAGGGGCGTCCAGGACGGCCTGTTCACCGGACAGATCGATGCAGTGGACACGAGTGCGGCAACGTATCGCGTCACCTTTGACAGGAGTGGGCTCGGTACACACACGGTTCCAGACTATGAAGTGCTCGTAAGTCTTCAGTGTTTATGAATTCGGTCTTTACATTACTTCAGCTGCGCTTCACCATCTCGCACACTTTTACACACATAATCGGAATCTTTCATACTCTTAACTATTGGGCATTCAGTGCAATCAACATACACATCAACAATCCTGATTATAACGGTTAAAATCAACATGAAAGAATGTTTTATTATGTTGATTTCTGTTTTTTTTTTTAAACAGTATTGTATTTATTCAGGGAACTAGTATATAGTGCACACTATTTCATATTCAGCTACAGAAAAGGCATGTTGTGGGAAAAACAGGCGTGTTTAATGCACAGATAGAGCGTAAATGCCGATAAAGCTAATTCTGCAAGTACGTTCTGTGCAAAAAGCTGCTTGATGCAAAACCTCAGACTTGATTTAAAACCAAAGTGCTGGTTGAGATTGTGCCACTGAGTCACACTTACTTTCATCTTACTTACAGCATTGCGTGCTATTTTCAGTCTGTTTACTTGCAGTAGAAGTATATTTGGCTGTAGATTTGACTCTACACACACACACACACACACGCACGTGCGCTATATAATCTCCCCTCTATCACGGACATTTACACCACACGCTGCATCTGCAAAGCTAACAGCATTGTGGATGACCCCACACACCCCTCACACACACTCTTCACCCTCCTGCCAGCTGGAAAGAGGTACAGAAGCTTTCGGTTTCTCACAGCCAGACTTTTTAACAGTTTCTATCCTCAAGCTCATTAACATACAGAACTGAACTGTATTAACTCACACACACACACACACTCGCTCAACTGCGTGAACTGACCTGTTCCGAACCCGAGACTCAACACATACCTCTATAACTCAACCCACATTATAACTGCTTGTATTTGCACACTATTCATTGCTGCTGTTGCTGTTTCCACACTTCATACTGTCACCAACTGCTGCTATATGTATATGTTTACAAGCATATATGTTATAAGAAGCCACTTGTTTACAGTTTCTTCTGTTTTGCACATTGCTCGGCGCTGTGTGTCCTGTACTGTTTTGTATTGTCTGTATGCGCTGTTTTTTGTCTTGCACTGTTGCACCAGGTTGAACTTTATGTAGCTAGGACAACTACTTTCTATCCTTAGCTCTGTGGTGGTGTTTTGTTTTGTAGCTCTATGTTGTTTTATGTAGCACCAGGGTCCTGGAGAAATGTCTCATTTCATTGTGTACTGGTTACAATGACAATAAAAGTGACTTGAGACATATATACACCGGTCAGCCATAACATTATGAGCAGTGAGAGGTGAAGTGAATAAGACTATTGAGCTCCTCATCATGGCACCTGTTAGTGGGTGGGATATATTAGAGGCAGCAAGTGAACATTTTGTCCTCAAAGTTGATGTGTTAGAAGCAGGAAAATGGACAAGAGTAAGGATTTGAGTGAGTTTGACGAAGGGCCAAATTGTGATGGCTAGACCACTGGATCAGAGCATCTCCAAAACTGCAGCTCTTGTGGAGTGTTCCCGGTCTGCAGTGGTCAGTATCTATCAAAAGTATCCTTAAAGTCCTGTAAGTTGCAAGGTCCTTGCAGGTGCTTACACCTCGCAACTTGCAGGGCTTTAGGGATCTCCTGCTTTTTGCCAGATACCACAGCACACCTTCAGGGATCTAGTGGAGTCCATGCCTCGACGGGTCAGGGCTGGTTTAGCAGCAAAAAGGGGACCAACACAATATTAGGTAATGTTATGGCTGAACGGTGTATATTTGTCTTGCTGTCCTAAGCACAAAGATGTCCATTAATGCTATGCCTACACCTTAATGTAATCTTAACCTTTACTTCACTAACCCAAAGATAACTTTTTGAATCTTTTACATTTTTTCTTTGAAACACTTTTTCTTGTGGGAACTAGCAAGATGTCCTCACATAGTCAGAACTGTCAGATATTTCTATCATGGTAGGAACCATGATAACCCCTGTGTACATTACATTATACTTGATGTTAGGACATTATTTTTTATTATTCCCTTTTTCCTTTAGAATGAAACTATATCAGAATTTAAAGATAAACACTGTTTAATCATTGTTTGTTTTATAATGTTTTTGCAGAGTAACGAGCCTCCTGAGACGATGCCCATATCTGCTTTCGCTCAGAAACAGCGCCCATCACGCTTCCCGAACTTCATGACTCCACCACGGGGGACGTATCCTGGTTCGACCCAACCCATCTTAATGGTAACGAACAGAGATTGTCTCTTTAGTGACACTTTTAATTGCAGAACAAATGAAATAAACCTGTGTCCTCTCACTTTGTGCCTGCAGGACAGCGATCCTCTGTTCAGTCAGTCGCCCTGGAAGAATAAACTGACTGGAAGTGACGGAGAGACGCTCGGAGGATTCCCTGTCAAGTTTCTCGTACAAGTCGTGAGTATGACGAGGCAGATAAAATGTTTTGGTGTTTATTTTTTTTCACAGAAAATCCTGATTCATTTCTTTTCTTGTTTCTTTCAGACGCGATTGTCCAAAATACTTATGATTAAAAAGGAGCACATAAAGCATTTAAAGGAGATGAACTCCGAAGCTGAAAAAATGGTATATATTTTATAAATATTCGTATCCTGTTTACACAGAAAGAGATTATTATATTTAGAATTCATATTTTGAATTAATTTCATTCTTGATCCATTTCCTTTGTATCATATCAAGAGAACTAGCATGCCAGATAACGAATAGTACAAAAAAAAAGTATTAATTTATCTGGCTGGTCAGTGTGTAAACATTTGCTTGTGTGTGTGTATGTGTTCAGTTTTGACCCATGGTATGCAAAAAAATATATATAATTTGGGTAAGAGTAGTTATGCTCAATATGCAAATGAAGTCATTTCTAATTTGCATATTTAAATTAGCAGGGTTTCTTTGCATTTTATTACTCTGTGTAGAAGAAATTAGCAGAAGTTTTGTAACAATTAGTAGTAGTAAATGATTATAGGGAATGCGTGTATTGCAAATCTTAAAGCTAAATATGAATTCGACATGGGCTGCATTAGCGCAGCTACAAAATCACGTCGTTTCTATGGTAACAGCTCATTCACAGGTACGCGTATGGTGCACGCTATACATGAACCGATTTTTGTACTTGTGTAAGCAGACATTTGTATAAGATTTATGAAGGTGTCTTCAGTATCAGAGGTAAAGCTGTATCTTTTGTCTATGATGATATCAGGACAGAAAAGTTTATGCTTTCAGGTTCGAGAGACAGAGAGAGACAAAGAGAGGCTGGTGAGGAAACGGCTGTTTATAGCCGGACGTCACACAGCATTAAATGTAGTTATAAACTGATTAAAAGTACAATAAGATAAGATAACATAAGATAAAACCTTTATTCGTCCCATTGTAGGGACATTCCCATGTTACAGCAGCAAGAAAAAAGAAAAAATGTGCACATATGAAGCAGAGATTAAAAAAATCTATATAAATACAGAAGAAAAGAAAATAATAATTTCACAAACAATTGCAGTAGGTTTTTGCACATCTTACATTGTTGTGTGATTCTTTACTAAATAAAAATGTTATGGCAAATTGATGTGGTGTAAGAGGAATAAAACATTTTGAGATCTGATGTTATTGGAATATTTCACGTTGGATTGTTTTCTCCTATAATGTGTGAATGTATAATATCCTAATTCGTCTCCGTGTGCAGAAGTCCTATTCCATGCCGGTCGAACTGGACTTCCAGAGGAGGTACGCTAACACTGTACTGGATCTGGAGCAGCTTAATAAAGACCTGAACAAAGTCCTGCATGAAGTCCAGCAGTTCTGTTATGAAGTAAGTGAGAGTACTCACTTGGGAATGCTATGTAATGTAATTTCTGTTTATGGTGAATGCTACTATTTTACACACTGGAAATATCTACACCGGTTAGCTTCACGTGTCTCTCACCTTTGTACAGCTGGCCCCGGATCAAGGCATGCAGCCTGCAGATCAGCCCAGCGAGCTGCGGAGACGTTGTGAAGATGAGGCACAGGAAATGGTCAGGCTGTCCAACGCCCTGCCTGAAGGAGAACAGCGTGTCCAGAGCCCTGGACTCACGCAGCTCATTTCCCGTCTCACTGCCCTCCTGCTGCAGATCAGAGTGAGACACTGAACCCCTTTCCTCACATCATTAAACACACAAATTCACAACTGCTGATTCATTTGTTCTGGGAATTTTTTTTCTGCAGTGTTTGGCAGAAGGTGGTGACCTGAATTCATTTGAGTTCAAATCATTAACTGACTCCCTGAACGATATCAAGAACTCAATAGACAACTCCAACCTCAGGTAAGATGCTGCATATGTATTACACTGGTGCACAAATGTGTCGCTCTTATACACCGATCAGGCATAACATTATGACCGCTGAGAGGTGAAGTGAATAAGACTGATGATCTCCTCATCATGGCACCTGTTAGTGGGTGGGATATATTAGGCAGCAAGTCAACATTTTGTCCTCAAAGTTGATGTTAGAAGCAGGAAAAATGGACAAGCTCTGATGGCTAGACCACTGGATCAGATCATCTCCAAAACTGCAGCTCTTGTGGGGTGTTCCTGGTCTGCAGTGGTCATTGTCTATCAAAAGAGGTCCAAGATAGGAACAGTGGTGAAACGGAGACAGGGTCATGGGTGGTCAAGGCTCACTGATGCAGGTGGGGAGCGAAGGCTGGCCCGTGTGATCCGATCCAAAAGACGAGCTACTGTTGCTCAAATTACTGAAGAAGTTAATGTTGGTTCTGATAAAAAGGTTTTAGGATACACAGTGCAGGATGGGTCAAGGCTAATTTGGCAGCAAAAGGGGACCAACACAATAATGTTATCCTTGGTCAGTGTATTTCCGACAATGATCACAAGTCTGGACTACAGGTTTGTGTGTCCCTCCTAACGGCACGACTGAAGCAGCATCACTCTCATTGTCCACATCACACTCACTTGTGTACTACACGTACAGTCGTGAACATCCCCGTCCACCTAAATTTCCAAGTGTTCTTGAGCAGTGATGTTCTACACACAGATGAGGTCTGATACACTTTCACACCGTCGTCGTGACCATCATGATCTGTGTTTCAAAATGATCTGATTTGTATGATTTGAGTCAGAATACTAGCTTGTGTAGATGCTATAATGACCCTGCTGTTTATGCTGGTATTGCACCATGTGGATGCTCAGGGTTTATTTCTGTAGACACGAACAAGCCATTTTGCATGATCGTATACAGGAAATATAATCTGGCCAAAAGGGTAATAATTTAAATGAATGAAAGAAATATCCATCTCAGTCTGCCATAAATAATCTCCCTCTCTGACTCTTTCTTTCTTTCTTTCTTCTCTCTCTCTTTTTCTCTCTACTTCCCAGTTGTTTCCAAGACAATGTAGAGATCCATGTAGCGCACATCCAGAGTGGCCTGAGTCAGCTGGGAAACCTGCACGCTTTCTCCATCAACAACACCAACAGAACGTGACGGGTCCAGAACCCGCCCTGTCTTAAACACGGACTGAAAAGAAACCTGAAGCAGCAACGAGCTTCAACCAAGGAGCCATTTTTAATCCCGCATTGTCTTAAGCACGCAGACGCTAGAGCAGCAGCCAGAAGAGCCGTTTAGTAGCTCGTTATTTCTTGGTTGTGAAATCGCTATGCTCATAGCGCACGCTGTAGGATTAACACAGGATAATGTCATCACGTTGGCCTGTCTTAATCTTAATCCTAAAGTTCCCTTCACATCTACGGCTGTTTCCTCTAGAGTCTTTACTCAGTTTCGGTTCTTATTTATTTTTTTTCCGGCTTTTTATTTTATGCTTCCCTCATCAAAAAAAGGGAACTACAGTTTCGAGTGTCTAAGACAGAAGAGATTTTTGAATATATATAAATATATATTGTAGATAATTGTACAGTTTATTGATGCATTGGACATGTATGTATGGACATTTTGTAAGTACTTTTAAGTATTTTTGTAAAGAGACAAATTGGATGGAGGCGTAGACGGCTGTGTAAATGGTAACGACTGATTGTTCTCTCCCCCCCCCTCCCCCGTGGCTAAACTTCACCGGCGTGTATCTTCCATTATTTTTGGGTTTAGGAATTTTACTTTTAAATGATTTTCACCAGTTATTTTTATTTAACTGGTACATGTATATACATTTTTTTTAATTTCTAATGAAAACATTAAACACAGAAGTTGCTAGTTTTTCTGGATTTTGTAGTCAGTCAGTCAACAACGTTTCATGTACACCGTACTCTTATTTTATTTTTTTTTTTTCAACAGTAACATAGTGAAACTATTTATAAAATAAATAATTGATTGAAAATCTCTCTTTTTTCTTTAAACATTGGTTAGAACAAAGATGTTTGATTATATGAAAGCGTTCAATCCAGCCAGGGCTTCTTTCTCCCAGTCGGAGTCGGAGTCGGAAAAATCTCCGGCGTCACTGCTGCCGATGGGTGAAAAGTGACCCAGGCTGTCGTGCGGCACTCTGACTTGCGTGTGCTGCAGTGGACAGGTCATCTGTGTGGGTGGCGACCGGTTTGGGATGAAGTTGACCTGCGTCGGGACCGGAGGGATGACCACTCTCATGTCAGGACCGATGGTTCTGTTCGGAGGGAAATTGTCATAGTCCACCAGCATGGGCTTCGCCGAGGGCTCGGGCTTGCTCTGAGCCGGAGTGTGTCCGTTTGCCCTGTGGTACTGCTGGAGGTCCCGCAGCTCCTCTCTCTTCATCTGGTCCACTCTGATCCGCTCGTTGCTAGCCTGACCGAACAAGGAGGACATGGAGTGCGAGTCGTAGCCTCGGTGCGGTTGATTGAAAATGCCCCTCAGCTCCTGGCCCGATTGAGTGAAGTTGCCTCTCAGCTCCTGCCCCAGCTGCTCATGATGAAGGGGGTAAGAAGCTGCTGGTCTGTTTGGGATGATGGGAACGCTTGCTTTGGTCTTCACAGGAACCGGAGCTCCGACCTGACGCCGTGATTTGGCACGTCGGTTCTGAAACCAGACCTTAAAGAAAATGTTTGTTTCATTAAATTATTAGAACATAAATACTGCTTTATCTTATTCAGTACAAAGAAAAGAAATGTCACTTTTGTCATAAAGTTCTTTTGTCATATAGACATTAATTATGCTTTAAAAGAATTTTAATAGGTTTAAGAAACAGTGAGATTTATGAAAAAAAATTTATATTTAAGGAAAAAGACCTAGTAGAGCCATGGTGCTGTTCTGTTCTTAAGAAATTCCCAAACAGCATAGTGCATTATGGGTATTTTGTTCTACCAGCTAGGGTACATTGATGATATTCTTCACTTTAAGGAGTTGAACATAGAACACAAGGTGTGTTTTTGACATGACCCTTGTTCTACTCTTGGGGAACCAGGACTGAATCCAGCTCTTCAGTGCATTATTAATCCTCCCAAGAATTGGGCTCCTGGTTCCCCTTTTAGAGAACTAGACCAGAGAACAGTTTTAGTGTTTTCCCTGCTTTACTTCAACTCAGAAATGGTGGATCATGGTTCCCCAGGACCAGGGTTGTTTCTTACCTGGATCCTAGACTCCGGTAAGCCAGTCAGTGCCTCCAGTCTCTCCCGCAGGTAGATATCCGGGTACTTGGTGTCTGAGTAGACTTTCTCCAGCACTTCGATCTGCTGCTGAGTGAAGTTGGTTCTCTTCCTGCGGTGTGTGAGAAGAGCCGCACTGTCCATCATGGGCCTGCTGTTCTTCACCAAAGTGGCTCTCTCGTACAAGCTGTAGTCTGCAGAAAAACGAGAAACAAGGAGACATGACGATGAGCTTCTATAGACTTTTCTTCAGACGGTTAACACTTCTAGCTTTCTAAACAGTTTCTATTCGAAAAATTCTCTCACAAGGAAACCCAAGTCAGTTGACCGGGTCTGGGGTCCATCGTACAGCATCTCTAACAGTGTGTGTTGTGATCAATCATCCTGTGACGACGTGAGGTAGAAACTTTGAGAGGAACCAGAATCAAACAGGGACAGTCTTTATGATTAGGGCAGCAGTTCCCAAGGAACAGGGGCTCAATTGCCTACATTTGAATCTTAAATATTTTAGTTACCTTTAAAAGTGCAGGTAAAATATATAATCTAAAGGTAGGAACTGCTATTACATCAGCAACAAGGTAAAGAACAATTTGGTATCTTCATCAGACCTTCTGAGGTTCTTACAGCTACTGTAAGAACAGTACGAAGTAAGAACTTTCAGAAAGACAATATTTTCTCCCCTGAGATATTAAAACACTGTAGGGTTGCCAGATTGGAAAAATAAGACCGATTGAAACAGTGATGGATTAAGAGGCATCTTATTCAACCATGAACTTAAAACTTTTTATTTTTTTTTATTTATAAATATCAGCCTGCACACTGAAGAGCTGTGTTATTACCTGTAGGCTGCATGGTGCCGCTCCTGCTCAGGCTGGAGGCTGGAGGCAACGCGGAGTGTTGTGGGTATTCCGTGCTCAAGAGTTGACCGTGTAGAGTCGCCATGTCCTTCTGCTTGTATCCGAGTTGAGGTGTGTATGAGTGTGTGTGTGTGTTATGCGGTTATATATATAGTCCTGACTGCGGCCGGCTGATCAAAGCGCGCCGGAAGTGCGATGATAAGGGGCGGCTGGCACCGCGGTGACCCCTCCGTCTCACTTTGTTGTTGCGCGCGCGCTGATGGGGCTGCGGGTGCGAACGCGTGAATGCGGCATCCACCCAACGCGTTTGTGCTTCCTTAATGGACTCTCCTTACCCGAATACACATCAGCTGAAAAAACATTTACGGCTTTTTACCCGAGTACATCCTGGATCCATTGACAACATTGCACCTAGACGGGCTCCAGGGGCCGAAGGCTCCTCACTGCAGCTCCTCACGAGGCTTATTTAGAGTCACAAATTAAATCATAAAACCAATCTGCATAAGACCTTTTCTTTCAGGACCCTTTAATATGCTTGTATTCTCACCTGGACGCAGTGTACCTTCAAAAATAATTCACTCTATTCAAATACAATCACAGAAATGTCTTATTTTTCACTAATATACAAATGAACAAACTTCATAGAAAAATCACATGGTGCTGTTTCTAATATAACCATCACATTAGCTCCATCTACATAATCCTGACCTCCAGCACCACCAGTTTGTACTAAAAAACAAAATCTATCTATCTAGCTAGCTATCAGAGTTAAAATACAAGATGAGAACACTCATTGTTTGCTTTTCTGGCAAAATAAACTTTATTTATGAATAAAAAAAATTCATTTTGATTGTTTTTCTACTTTTAAAAACTTCTTGAAGCCACATGAGAAGCTACAGGTTATGGTTTAGAGGATTTCCCAATAAATAAATAAATAAATAAAATAATAGTAATAATAATTAATTAATAATAATACAAAAAAGCATCTAATGATGGAAATTATTGATTTGGATAAATCCAAAGGCACACCAACATCACTGGACTGTAAATATTTTTTAAAATAAAGTAGATCATATGCTAAAGATTGAAGGAACCAAACCCAGCGATAAAAGATCCAATTTAGCAAAAGCTGACTATTTGTAAGCCGACTACTTGCACCTGAAGGTGCTGCTAAACCTACATTCCCAGGTAAAACAGGCATAATGAAAGTTCAAACACCATTCCTGGGTACTAATTATTTTATTTAGTACTCTCTCATCCAAATTCCAGATGTTTCATTATTTTATTTTATTAAGTACTTCATCTTCTCATACGTCTCCTGCATACCATCATTCTCAGGTTTTAGTGCTTCAATACACAACACTGATCTTCTTGATGGTTCATCAGCAGCCAGTCACACCTGATGAGGGAGTCGTGCCTTTGAGCATACTTAATCTGATTCAGACATAGATCTATATCTAGATATTTATTCATATAAATCAGGTTAAAACCCTGGTTTAATGTATTATTCAATTTAGAGCATGGATATGATGGCTAGCATTATACAGAAGAAGCTGAGAAGATATGGGGGGGGGGGCAACCACAAAAAGCATTATTCAGTTTGTTCAGCTGATGAGAAACGTTCTACATCAAACCTTAGTGTTTCTCAATGAAAATGGGTTTTGGAGTTAAAGAAAGATGACCAGAATTATCCAAAGAACCAGCGAGGAACCGGGTTTCATTTCCCAAGGGAGAGGAATGGAGATCTGGACCCGAAAGAGCTCTCAAACAATTTAATATTTTGAAATGTAAAATAAATTTCACACACGCTTCTCCTTCCCTCATTAATTAAAAATATAGCAAAATTTCAGCTTTGTATTTGAGCTAGAGAAATTTCTATTGATTATTTGTAGCTTGGCTTGTTTTTGAGTTTTTGAAGTGTAAAAGAAAATCCATTCAATTAAAACTGTGAGCAATCAAAAACATCCAAATAAAATAAATAAAAGAAAAAAAAATTCATGGACACTATGATCCAGTGGAACTTCTCATCTTTATCTGTAGGTCAATAAAATCCATTAATTTATTTTCATGAACTTTTTTTCCCCCCCTGTTGATAAATTTCAATTCACTCTGGATCTCCCGTCTGCATTAAAAAAAATAAAATCTCGTCTTTTTACTTTGATCACATCTGGTCTGCTCAATGGTTCAACAAAATGACCCTTCAAACATCAAACGGCGGACGCCGAGTCTTTTGATACGGCCAGTTGGAGCAGATAATGACCAGCCGTTATCGGTGTGGCTGGCGGCCTTCAGACACGGCTTTCACACCTTCAGAGCGAGTCTTCAGACAGAGGGATTAGCTGAAAGACATCGCATTGAGCTCAAAACACTGGCCAGTCGGAGAAAGAGTTGGATCGAGGTCTCAGACATTTAAGGAAATTGTTGGACTTTTAACGTGATTGAAAATATCTATAGATTGAAATAGTGTTAGCAGAGTCCAGTCACTGGAGATTAGTCTGGAATTTAATCTGATTCATATTTTTAGTATAAACTACAAAATAGGTTGCAGATCTTTACTTCAGTGATCTGGACATTCTCTGGATTTCATGTAGAGAGGAAAAAAAAAAAAAAAAAAAAAAATCAGATTTCTTTATGGCCCAGTTGTTAGTCTCGTCTTATTATTATTATAAAAAATTGGCCTCCCAGTGGACATGAAAAAACACCAAGAATATAAAATCTGTTCAGACCGAGCAGACATTTACATGTGAATAGATGTGAGAATGTTTTCAGACTGGTCAGAGGTAAATCATGTGGTTAAAAAGGTCAGGATTTCAGACTCACAGCTTCATTTAACAAACCCTGATCTTTACAATACTGCTGTAGAGGCATCAAGAGGGAGAGAGTCCTGAATCCATGGCTTCTTATCAGATTTCTGAGTTTTATTTAAAGTGTATTGAAAATAATATTAAATCACATGATTTGTTGATTTGAGTTTTTTGAGTATTTCTAATACAGAAACTTTTGTTCAGGATAAGTCATGGGATTTGAAAAAAGGAAATATTTTTAAAATATCTTTTTTAATGAAGGAAAGAACGCAACAGTGGAGTCAATTATCGAGGTTTATAAAGTGTTTATAAGGAATTGTGCAGGAAAACGTCAGCCTACTTTTCTTTTTCAAATCAATCGCTCCATCCATCCCACTCTCTCTCTAGCCATCTCTCTCTCCACCCTCACCTACCCTCTCTCTTTCATCATCCCCATCTATCCATCCCTCCCTCTTCTCTCAATCCATCCATCCCACCCCTCACTATTTTTATCCATCCCTCACTCAATACATTATTCTGCCTTCTCTTTTTCTATCCATCTTTCTCCATCCTCATCTATCTTTCCCTTCCACTTTCTCCCAGTCAGTACCTCTCTCTCTCTCTCTACTCATCCATCCACCCCTCTCACTCTTTATACCCACCCATCCATCCATCGATCCAGCTCCCTTCCTCCATCTCAAGCCATCTCCCCATCCATACATCCTCTCACTATTTCTATCCAACTATCACTCAATACATCAATCTGCCTTCTCTTTCCTTCCATCTATCCATCCCTTCCACTTTCTCCCTATCAGTCTTTCTCTCTCCATCCATCTGTTCACCAACCTCCCTTTCTCCATCCCCATCTATCCCACCCTCTCACTATTTCAACCCATCTCCTCCAAACACCACACAACTAATACAATTCATTTTATAAAGGCTTTTAACTGTTCTACTCTTTTGAAGCATCTCCAGTGAATAAAGGCCATTAAGAGTGTCTTTTCATACACTCGCACATTTAGACCCAAAAGTGATGCATTTAGCTTTTATCCAATTTATTTTAAATCTTACTTCTTTCTGAACCAAAACAGATGAGACAAAACCTGAGTGAATGGAGCGAACTGAAACGTCCACCTACACTTTCAAAAGAGGTCATAAGCTACCTGTAACCTAGTATAGGTGTGGAAATGGCACTGAAGTCACTCGGACCTGTTTTTAAATGTTGATCAGGTTGTAATAAATCCTTGAGGATGTCCACTGAGGGTTTGGGGAAAAGGTGTGAATGAATTGTTATTTAAAAGTGGCAGGTGTGAGCAGACATGACTGTATGCTCTTAATGACAGTTCACCTGGATGTAACACCTTTGAAAAAATCAAAAGGCCTCCTGAAGGAAGCGAGCAGAGATACAGTGGGACAAGCTCGAGAGACATGGCTTTGAGTCAACACTTTATTCATATCTGAGCTACAAGCTAGAGAGGAAAATCTTTCCAGACGAGACCCACATCCTGTGCTGTTCATGTCCCATGTTTCTGCGTCCTGTCAGTCGGACCAGAAGTGAGTCAGGGATGTGAAGAGAGTTTGTTACGACATGAGAGAAATTCACTACGCACCTCTTTTAACATTTTCCACCTTAGACGACGGACACCTGGCGTTACAGTCCTCGTCAGACTGGTGGACGTCACACAGAACAGTTTCACAGTGGACCAGGATCTTAAAGGATAAGAAAAGGAGAAAAAACCCATAAGTTTAACTATTATTTGACCTCAAATGGTGTTTCATACAGACTAATAAAGAGTGATGGATCACCTGATCATGAAGAGGCATGTCGTCTTTGACGAAAGTAAACATCTCGATTCTGAAGCGCCTCAAGTGATTCGGGTATCGAACCCGGGCGTCAGACGTGACGGGGTAGAATGTTATTTGGTAACTGTCTGCTGGATTCGCACAGCTGAGTGTAAAGCAAAGGAACAAAATTTAAATACACCGCGTGATGTGAAGGAAAAGAACTTCTTTTTGTGTGTGAAAGAGAGTTAGAGAGAGAGACAGACACAGATATGGAGTGAGAAACAGACAGACAGACATGGACAGAGGTAGAGAGTGCACGAGAGAGACGGACAGAGACATGGGGAAGGGGGGAGAGACAGTCAGATGGACATGGGGAGAGAGAGAGGGGAGAGACATGGAAAGAGAGAGGTGGACAGAGACAGACATGGGATGGGGGGGTATATAGATAGACATGGAAAGAAAGAGAGAGAGAGACAGAAATGAAGAGAGAGAGACAGACAGATATTACCCGTTCACAACCAGATCCCAGCTCAGCACAGAGCCTCTGTGATTAGCCGAAGCCCAGCAGTTCTCCAGCACCAGCTCTATTTGTGGGTCAATGGACTGCATCAGCTCCACCTCGAAGTACAGAGGCTGCTTTAGATACTGAACCACTGGATATTCCTCAGCCATGTAGAAGGCATCGTAAGAGGCGTCTGGAGAGAGAGAGAGAGAGAGAGAGAGAGAGAGAGAGAGAGAGAGAGAGAGAGGAAAAGCAGACAAGAGGTAAGTTTACTCCCATTTACACTTACTCACCTGACTGATGTTTCCATTTAGAAAATATCAGCTTATATTTAAGCGTACTGAACTGATGGTGCTGAGATTTAAACCCACAACTGATCTGGAGCCCAAAACCTTTAACCACTGAGCCACTTCCTCTACAGGCTTCCTGTTAAACAGTGAAGCAGCTAATAGTGTGTTTAGCCTCAGACAGCTCACCCGGGTGTGAAAGATCTCTGTCGTTCCCCATACATCACACTCTCTCTCCACCTATTTCTCCATCTCTCTCTCTGTGTTAACCTCTCTCATTCCCTCAACCATTTCTTTCCCCATCCATCTTTCTCTCTCTGTATCCACCTCTCTCGCTCTTAATCCACCTATCGTTCCCCATCCACCTCTCTCTCTCGCTCTCTATCGTGCTCCCAATCATCTCTCTCCATCTTGTTCCCCATCCATCTCTCACCCACAGTTTCCCCATCTATCCATCCTTCCCACTCTACCTGCCCTTCTGTCCCCATCCATCAAACTCTCCATCCATCCACCCCTCTCTATCTATCCATCCATCCATCCATCTCCTTCACCCCATCTCTCTCTCTACATCCATCCATGTCTTGTGCTCACCATCATCTTTCTCCCCATCTCCGTCTCCCTCTTATTCCCCAGCCATCTCTCTCGCTCACATTCTCCCCATCCATCCAGCTCCATCTATCAAACTCTCTTCATCCATCCACCCCTCTCTATCTATTCCTCTTATCCCATCTCTCTCTTTCTGATTTATGTAGTGTATACAGTAACCTACCTCTCGCGAGCCTCATCCTGACATGCAGCTCTCCAAACCCAGGATCCGCGTGAAGTGAGCTTGCTTGCGACACGGTGGAGAACGTCATAGCCAGTGTTTTGGTTAGCTTGTAGTTGCAGACCACCGACACACTGACATCCATCATAATGAAAAACACGACATCATTAATGTGTATTAAAAAAAAAAAAAAAGCAGAAAAGGGAGTAAGAATAAACGAGTACTACACAGTACCTATACTCAGGACCGTTTTTTGTGGCGTATTCCGACGCCAGTGCATCAGTCTTCCTGTCGCCCATCGAGATCGTGTTCTGGTACGTCATGATGCCATCGTGGAACTGAAGCGAGGAGACGCGTGAGGATTAATGGCGAACATGAAGAAAAAAACGAGAAGAAAAACGAGACCTTCAGCCATAACGTACCGTTCTGGTGGTTTGACAACTGCTTGCGTTGAAAGAGAAGTACGCAAAGCGGGTGTTGCTGAAGGCGGGTTTACACGACGGATCCTTCAGCGTCAACTGGCTTGGGATCATCTGGGTCGCCGATTTCACCTTGACAGCCAGTGCGGTGATGGAGCCGTTTGCAAAACATTCTGAAGAGGGTTTACACATGAGAGCACTGAGCTGATCTAGCTTCCAAAACACAGATACAAACTTCCAGGAGTTATTTCCCAGCTTCCTTTTTCACATAAACTGATCAATAAATCTAACTGCATTAAATATAGTTGAAACGCGGAAAAATTTAGTGCCACTGTGATGCAAGACGAAATTCAGGCATTGTGAAAGATTTATCAAAATTCAGAGCGCCTTCGCTGCTTTGACGCTCGTCTAAACCCCACCAATAAAATGAGCCACTTGGGTTTTTACACAAAACGGCTACAAATATCTAAAATCACTTAAAAAAACAAAACATTCTTTAAAGTGAGCTTGAGGTCCTGAAGATGTTTTTACAGCAGAACAAAGACATCTTTAAATCGCAGATTTAGGAGTCAACATTACATACTGCATAATGTACCAACACTTTATTTATGATATAATTGAACATTTAAACACACACGCACACATTCCCATGGCATTAGACTGATTTTTGTAGTACAGCAACTTAAACATAACTTGGAACAGGAATCAGTAGGAGGAAAAAAGAAAAAACACACACACACACCTACCTGTCATGATCAAGGGAAAGGTGCAAGCCAGGGAGAAGTTTTTAAACTGCCAGTTCTTCTGGATTATTTCTACATTAATACGAGCTCTCACTGAGGACTGATTGGCTGTCTGCAGTTCACAGAGAGAGAGAGAGATATAGACAGTTACAGGTAGATAGAAAGATAAATAGGGGGAGAGGATAGAGAGACAGACAAAGCAGTAGACAGAAAAGAGTAAGGCAGAGAGAGAGACAGACAAAACGTTAGAGGCAGATAGAAAGTGGGAAAAACAGAGAGGTAAGATAGAGAGAGTTCTAGTTACTGTAAATTACATCTTTAACAAACGACTGCATAAATGTCATCATGACAAAACCTTAAGTAAGCACATGCTGTACCACAAACACGACATCCTGTGTGAGGAAAGGCACGGTCATGTTTAGATGAGTGCTGTTCCGCTTTAGGCTGTACTCTGTATGGAGGTCAGCCGAGAGGTCACGTGTGCCGACCCTCACTTTAAAGCTGTGGTTCCCGTGTTCGATTGTGATGTAGAAGTTCCTGTCATCACACACTCCATTCATAGAAATCATCTCTGTGCAGAAACACAAGAAATCAGCTTCAAACCCTCCCTGCCTAACCCTCAACTCCCTCCATCCATCCATCCCACCCTTCATCAATCCCTCCATCCACAAAACCTTCCCTCCCTACTTCTATCCATTGTCATACTTACTGATGTCCTCACGAACAGCTTCCACTAAAGCAGAGTGAGAAAAGAAAACGAATTCAGGAAGCACCAACAAGCCAAAGGTGATGGGGAGACTGTGGACCACGCTCACCAGCTTCACATTCTGCAATAAAGTGCAGCATGCAGTCAGAATGCAACAGCAATCATGATAAAAAATTTTTTTTTTACTTAAAACAGTATCTCTACATACATTTTTATCCTTTTCTGCTTTAATACACCTCCATTATATCAATAAGAACACTAGACAGGAGAGTCTGAACATCTGGAACTGGTTCATGCTTTCAAGCTTGAAAATAGATCGAGAGTAAAAGAAAGGAAGGAAGGACAAAATGAGAAAGACGACAGAAAGAGAGACAGACACAAAGACTGATGGAGGGAGAGAGAAAGAGAGAGAGGGAGACAGACAGACGGACAAAGACACAGAAAGACAGACGGACAGAGAGAGACACACAAAGACAATCAAACAGACAGAAAGACAGACAGAAATAGAGAAAGAGAGAAATACAGAAAAAAAGAGAAAGAAAAAAAAAAGACACAGACAGGATCCCAGAATCTGGTGCAAATCAGCAAATTCTAGATCCTTTAATCTGTATTTTTAAGCATTAGAGTCTTACAGTTCTGAGGACAGCAGGATGAGAGAAGGGGACCTCCATACTGAAAGCTTTGGAGCCGTTAGGGAATAAGTGTTGCTGCACGTTAAATCCTCTGTTGTTGGCCTCTTCAACACTCATCACTCCAGTGGACAAGGTGAAGTTCAACAGCTCCACATCGGGCAGGAAGGAGCCCAGCGTTATACGAAACACTTCTGAGTCTGAATCAGTGTCTGGAAGAGGAAAGAAATTAATCTCAGCTGTGATTATTTTATTTGTTGCCGTTATATTTTCATGTCGGTTTTAAATAACTCACCGCTCGTGATGTGAGGCGGCCGAAGCTCCGGTGGCGTGATGATCGGATAGTGAACTTTGTATCTGGTGATTTCAGACTTTCCTTCCATCCACAGCATTTCCAGCATCGGTTCAACACTGTAAGTGATGTGGTACTGGTTATCCAGCACGCTGCTCTACAGTGAGGGCAAAAATGTTAAAAAAAAAGCCATCAGAAGGTTTTAATGTGTAGTTATTGATATGGTGAGGTTTGGACAGATGGAAACATTTGACATTTATGGAAGGAGTCTCCAGTGTGAGTCGGTAAGTAAAAAGAAAGCAAGAAAGTAATATTCACTATACAGTGGAACCTTGGCATATGAATGCCCTCCATTACCAATTATTGCATTGGCATACGAAGCATTTTCAGCATACAAACTGAACACCGGCTAAGTTGCACGGACGTCCGTTCAAAACTTGTTAGCGTCAGTGGAACGCCAAGCAAAGTGAGTTTACAAATTTTACGAATTTGTTTTCAGTCAGTGAAATCTGTTTAGAAAGACTCAACCCACGATACCAGCGTTGTCTTCAGCATGCGTTCAAAAGCTAGGTGATATTTGGGGTGTTTTTTGTTGACAGATTGGTGGTGTGGGTGATCTGTTCTATTTTTAGCCCAAGCTTGGTGGCACGACTTCCTGTGAGGATCCTCCAGAATGAATTAAACTCGTATGCGGAGGTTCCACTGAATCCAGTTTTTAAGTCAAGCCAATCTTCCACTACACAGTGCAAACTGTTAAGCAAATTTTGGCTGCTAAGAAACACAGCAGGTAAAGATCAAACTATTTTATGGGCAGAACAATGGCTTAAGTGTAATCCTGGCATAAATGTAATAAACAATCTGCCCAGAGGACACAGGTATATCTCACAGATTTAAGAACAGATTTAAACATGGCTCAGCCAATCAGATTATAGAAATAGGTCCATACCAACCTGAGCAGTACTGACCAACCTTATAATAGCCATCTGGTCCACCGACAGGCAAGGAAATGATAACTTGGTTCTTGGTCATCATCATGGTATAGCCCCGAGCGCTCATCTCGGTTTGATTGAGCCTCTTTCCATTAATCCCCATGTATATTTCATACATTTGATGTTGAGGAGCCGTCATCAGAGGACTGATGTACTGGGGCATGTACCATGTGATGAGTTTGAGAGTAAAATGGAGTCCACCTGTACAATGATTATTATATGAGATTATAGAAACTATAGATCTCTCATCCAGAATCATAACTCATCTAGAAGTCCATACCAGTTGGACAGACAGCAGCACTGTCAACAATGGTTACAGACCAAGCCTGCTTGAAGTAGGTGCTCACTTTAAAGACCTCCATCTGCACCCCGTTCACCTGGATGAAAAAATCAGAGAAAATCAGAAAATCTCTAGAGCTCGAGAGCTGACACATCTGTACTCGACTCGCTCACGTACATCCTCAGTATATGTTTCAGGTGTGTTATAGGGGCTTCGCAAGACCAGTCGTGTTGGAGTCATCGATACGCCGTAACCTGCATTACGAACCTCCTCCAACATCATCGGCTTTTCATTGGGTGTGTAGAAGACCATCCTCCAGATATTGCCGAGAGTGGTGGAGGCCTGAAGACAGGAGAATTAAAAGGAACCATTAGGAATGGCAAGCATTAAGAAGGTACATCTTTGTCAAAATTACATTTACGCAAACCTTCTGCAGAAAGATGCACAAACAACTCGACCAATTAAATAATAATAAATTTTAAAAAAATCAATGAAAATAAATCAATAAATTCGCATTTGTGGGGAAATAAATCCATGAAAATAAATTTGTGGAAGAATAAATAAATGTAAAACAAATGAAAAAATAATAAATAAATAAATTCACACCTTCAAAGTTTTTGTGGGGAAATAAATCCATGAAAATTATTGAATTCATGGAACAATAAATAAGTTTAAAAAACAATAAATAAAAATAAATAAATAAGGATGTTAAATTTATTTCTCATTAATATTTATGAAATTATGGAACAATAATCAAACAAAAAAATTTAATCTGAGGGAAAATTCATTAAAATTAATAAATAATTTTATATTAATAAAATTAATAATAAATAAATAAAACAAAAAAAAGAGTAAAGAGTAACATGTAAACAAATAAATTGGTGGAAAGAAAAAAAAATTGAATTTGAGGTGAAAAAATATTATTGCTGAAAAGCCATGGTACCGAAAAACAAATTCACCAATTGTGAAAAAAACTCATCGTGTCTAAAACTTTTTTTTTTTCCATTTAAAGATGATCTAATATCCTGTAACACTTTTCAAAAAAGAAAATAAAAGTATTTTGGGGGCCACCAAATACATAAATCTAAAGAAATAATTTTTCCAGCTCACACCAGGTGACTACACCCTACATTTACCTGCTGATCGGCCGAGTATCCGGTGGTTCCTGCCACCGCTGGTCTCGGCTGTTTCAGCAGATTCAGATCAAGGCGTCCTCTATGGACCGAGACCTTAAAACACAGATCAGGATTAAAACTCCAACATGAACCATTTACTGAAAGACAAGAGTTATAAGTTTTATATAAAAGATATTTATGGTTTAGTGAGTGTTACCTCCATGAAGTTTCTCTCGCAGAGGATCTCGCGTGAAGCCCACTGATTGTATTCACAAGTCTTTTCCACCTCCAGCACATTGTCAGACATGTGATTCCCGAAAAACTTCAGGCGCAGTCCGATATCAAACACGGCATCGCCCTGAGACCAGCAAGACACACCAAGCAACGGTCAACTCACCACTCCAACTGTGCTCAACTTTCATGTTCTGTATGTTGTGGATTGTCAGTACATGGTTATGAGTAAAGCAGCTCAGCAGTGAGGTGTAGATTCTGGTATTTCCCCAGGGATCAGACTCCATGCTGTAGCCACACTGACTCGACACTGCTCCTGTTAGCATCACGTGCTGGGAACCGTCTGAACAGGGAGAATATTCACTGTTAGAACACTCTGTAGATCTCACTCTGTCTATTCATCCATCTACCTATATCTATCCATCTCCATCCAGCTCTCTCTATCCATACATTTATTCATTTCTCTCTAGCCATATCTCTCTTTCGTTATATATATATCCATCCCTGTCTATCTGTCTTTATCTATTCATCTCATTTTATTTCTCTCCATTCATCCATCTCTCTCTCTCTCTCTCTCTCTCTCTCTCTCTCTCTCTCTCTCTCTTATTCAATCAATCCACATATCCATCTACATATCATTTATCTATCCATCCATCCCCTTCTACCTATCTATCCACCTATCTCCAATTACCTCTCCATCTCTATGCATCCATCCCTATCATCTAGCTGTCTTTATACATCCATCTCCACCTACCTGTCTTTATCTATTCATCTCATTTTATTTCTCTCCATTCATCCATCTCTCTCTCTCTCTCTCTCTCTCTCTCTCTTATTCAATCAATCCACATATCCATCTACATATCATTTATCTATCCACCTATCTCCAATTACCTCTCCATCTCTATGCATCCATCCCTATCATCTAGCTGTCTTTATACATCCATCTCCACCTACCTTTATATATCCATCCATCCCTCTTCATTTCTTTATCAATCCATCCATCTACATGTCTCCATCCATATCCATCTATCAATCCCCTTATACCTATCTATCCATCCATGTCCATTTATCTCTCAATCTGTCTTTATCCATCCATCTCCACCTGTCTCCATCCATAGCCATCTATCTCCATTTATCTCCCCATCTCTATCCATCCCTCTTCATTTAGCTTTATCCATCCATATCCATCTATCAATCCCCTTATACCCATCTATGTCCATTTATCTCTCCTTTCCCCCCTTTCATCTATGTCTTTATCCATCCATCCCCGTTCATTTTTCTCTATCTATCCCTCCATCCCTCTATCCATCCATCCCTCTCTTTATATCTAGCTATATGTTTAAGGCTCAAGCTCATTTTTAAGAACACTTACTGATGGCTTCAACTTTGAGCTGACGTCCAGAAGACAGCGAGCGATTCGAGGTAAGCTTCATAACATTTCCAAGACACTCCAGACTCAAACCAGGTCCTGCAAAATCCCACCCATCACACTGTGTTTATCAGAGTTCAGTCTTAAACATAGAACATTGACTATAGTACTCACGCTGGCTGAAAGCCTCGCCTGCACCAGCAACCACCAGAAGCCAGAAAGCACTAACAGAAACACAAACTCAATTAAAAACAACAAACCAAACCAAACCACATGCTTTTGCTGAATTAATCTTACCTCGGAGTCAGAACTTACCAAAACTCATAGAAAGGTGGCATGGTAATGAAAGGGAGGCTTGTGGCAGTTTAAACAAGCTTAGCAGTGTGTTTAACTGTGTTGAAGAAAACACTCACAGACCTACACAGATCCTGAATATCATGAGGTTCTGTTAAGGTTCTCAGTGGCCAGGAGTGAAGGAAACCACTGAGGAAAATTGAGGAAAAGACACCAACTCAAGCTCAACAGCTCCAACCTGAGAACAGACGTGATGTTCAGCAGTGAAGTAAAGCCACTCCTACACAGCTGATCCTAATGACACTGATGCTCCTCAGGATTGGTCAGGACACAAAACTCAGTGCTGAGCAGCCATGATGTCTAGAAAGATCTAGCAACCAACATTTAACAAATTTAGTCAATTTGTTAAAAAATATGGAGTTTTCTTGTGTGTCCATGTTGAAGATTGGATGCTTGGTCATGTCTCACTCCACAGTGGAGGTTAACATGAAGCTCATATATAAGTAGACGGTCAGGATTTTAAGAATTTGTAGTGTTTCATAAGGATTTCTGTTTTTCTCTAGACTACTAGGGGTGATATAGTCATAGAAAAGTTCCAGAAAAACAAAAATGATCTTCAAAGTAAATGTTGATCTCAACCCATTTCTGCTCTCTGAGATGTTCTCCAAGTGCTTGTTCATCTAAAAAGCAGCTCAGATTTCATCTTCAACCAGTAAAATTCTGTGTACGGTTCTCCAACAGAGGGAAAAACACACGTCTAAAACACACTGAAAGACGACAGACTCGTTTTAGATCAGACTCACAGACACAACATCATTCATTTATTTATACTGAGTGAAAATAATTAATTAGACCATTTCCATTCTGCTGGTGTAAGAGAAAGCCAGTGTTAATAGTAAAAATGGTTAAGTATGACATCATCACACACATCATTTTACCAAACCGAGAGAGGACTTCACCCTGAAAAACCTTCTCAGAAACCTTTTTACAAAGAAGCAGCATCGTACCAGAAGTTTATGACTGAGTGTTTAGGACATGTTCATGATGTAAACCTGCATCCAGACACAAAATAGTGTAGAGTGTTGTGTAGAGATCACATTCTGTGTATTTGAACCTACTGAAAACACGCGGAGTGAATTAGAGAGAGTCAGTGTTGTTTTCCACAGTAAGGAAGGTAGATGGAGACTGTGGGGTTGCCAATACTTTTAACAACCAGTGTTTTAACATTAAAACAGCATCCAAAGAATAATAATATATGAGCTGGTAGATTATTTTCTCGTATAATTTACACGATTCATATTATTATTATTCTTCCTCCTCTTTTTCTTCTTCTTCCACTTCTTCATCTTCATTTTCTTCTTCCTAATAATTCATATTATTTGAAGGAACGAAAGCAACAAAACAGGCACTGCAATTTTGTCCCACAAAGAATTTTATAATTTTTTCGGTCTCCTTGGCGCCGCCTAGCGGACAGAAGGCACATGACACGTGAAATAGCGTCCAGCACAAGCATCGAAAATATCACAGGATTTTATTACATTTTGTTCCACCAACAATTTCATAACTGATAAGTAATTTACATCAGGTTGAAGGAGACAAAACTTCTGTTCTGACAACACACACTTTTTTTAATTAGTTTTAATTAAAGTTTAAATTAAAGCCATAAACATGATGAAGAATATATAACATCATCAATAACCTCGCTTTATTTTTTCTTCAGAATCCAGGATCGTCTGACGCAAGCTCAGTTTGGCGTCTTCGAAGTCGGCATTTATTTCCAGCGCTTTCTTAAAATCAACCTCGGCGTCTTTAAAGAAACCTGCAGGAAAGAAAAGTATGGATTGTGTAAGGAATAAAAGAGGATAGAACGTGACGTTACAAGGAAAATCATCCATGACTAACTGCTGATATTAAAATATTAGGTTTTTTTCCTGATAGACTTTTTTAGGCACTTTTGGACATCATGAGTGGGAGAGATTCAATTCAACTAAATTAAATTTATTTTGTATAGCGCCTTTTAAAATGAACATTGTCTCAAAGCAGCTTTACAAAAGAAGAAAACAGAGAAAGGGGAGGGGAAAAATGAAAAATAAAAGTAACTAATTAACTAGACATAAGAATAAATCATTAAATTTAATTATTAAACTATTTTATTCCTATTTTATCCCTAATGAGCAAGCCTGTGGCGACGGTGGCAAGGAAAAACTCCCTGGGATGGAAAGGAAGAAACCTTGAGAGGAACCAGGCTCAGAAGGGAACCCATCCTCATTTGGGTGACACTAAACAGTAAATAACGTAACTGTAGCTGATTAATGTCCTTTCTACAACAGCAATCAATGGCCCATGAGGAACTATTAGGTCAGTGTAGTTTCTAAGGTCATTATAAACACTAGCTCTTTGCTGTCACAAGCTGACAGGTGTAATGGCAGATCTGTGATGGTGTGAAAGTCCACAAGTGGTTCTGTCCATGGCTGTCTCCTGGTCCACACAGATCCATCCACAGCATCAGTGGGCACCACCAGAGATGACTGTGTGTGTGTGTGTGTGTGTGCGTGCGTGTTTACAAAGAAACAGCAATCACATACAGGAGGTTTCATAAAGCTCCGTAAAGCTACGTTCAGGTGTTTTCCTCTCTTGTATAAAGACTTTTAATAGACACTGTATTCTACATGTCTTCAGAAAGCTGTCCTTCTTCCTACTTGACATCCAAATGACAAATTCATAACGAATCAGTGAATATGCAAATGAGTCTGTGAGATCATCTGGGGACTTTTAGAGAATCTACTTTCCCCTGAAAAGAGCTGGGAGCATCATACCTGCACATGAATGTAATGTGGAGTTGTCCCGCCCTTTGCAGCTATAACAGCTTCAACTCTTCTGGGAAGGCTTTCCACAAGGTTTAGGTTTAGGTTTTTTTGACCATTTCTCTAGTTTGTGTCAGGCACTGATGTTGTGATGACGAGAAGGTCTGGCTCACAGTCTCTGCTCTAATTCATCCCAAAGGTGTTCTATCATGTTGGAACAGGAAGGGGTCATCCCCAAACTGTTCCCACAAAGTTGGGAGCATGAAATTGTCCAAAATGTCTTGGTATGAAGCTGAAGCATTAAGAGTTCCTTTCACTGGAACTAAGGGGCCGAGTCCAACCCCTGAAAAACACCTGAATTCAATGATTTGGAGGGGTGTCCCAAAACTTTTGGAAATATAGTGTATACACTCCATGATATCTGATGACCGGAGGATTTCAGGTCAGAGATTTAATGTGAATGCATGGGTAATTGAAAATAATGAAAGGTGTAGACTTACCCAGTCTGTAGAGTATTAATCCCCGGTTGTAATAAGGCACTTCAAGGTGTTTACTGACTTTAATAGCTGCGCTATAATCATCCATGGCTTCATAAAAATCAACCCGAAAGTACTTCACCTGGCCGCGGTTATTGTAGGCTATGGCGAGGTCAGTACTGGAGCATTGTCTGTAATGTAAATAAAAACAAGACACGGACAATAAACAAATAGTATACAGGGTAGATTTCTTTAAACACACACGGGTTAGCGTTATTACGTCTGTTTATAACACGTGTTTATAAAGTTAACCAGCTCTAGTCACCCAGATGTCATGCAGATGTTGATGAACTCTGTGTACAGCTCCTCAGCGCGTTCGTAATGTTTGTTCTTAAACTCTTCATTAGCTTCATTCAGGACAGTTTGTCTGTCCAGCACTTCTTTCTCATCCTCCATGCGTCTGTCTCTCAGCTGACAACAACAAACAACAAACAACAACAATAACAACAAGAAGTAGAAGCAGCGGCGGTTTCTTTGTTTGTGTTTCTGTTCTATTCGCCCGTCTCATTGGCGCCGCCTAGCGGACAGGAGGAGAAGGACACGTGAAAGAGCGTCCAGTATAAACACTAACGGTGTCGTGAAACATCAGCTTTTATTACATTTAGATTAGTACTGTCATCATCATCATCATCATCATCATCATCATCATCATCTTCTTCTTCTTCATCATCATCATCTTCATCTCCTTCATCATCTTCTTCTTCTTCTTGATCTTTTTTCTTCTACTCTTCATCATCATCATCATCATCGTCTTCTTCATCAGCCTACTCATCATCATCATCATCATCATCATCATCTTCTTCCACTTCTTCATCTTACTCTTCTTCTTCATCATCATCAACGTCTTCTTCATCTTCTTCTTCATCATCATCATCTTCCTCTTCTTTTTCTTCTTCTTCTTCTTCATCATCATCTTCTTTATCTTCATCTTACTCTTCATCATCATCATCATCTTCTTCTTCTTCACCTTCTCCATCATCATCATCATCATCATCATCTTCATCATTATCATCATCTCCTCCATCTTACTCTTAATCTTCATCATCATCATCATTATCATCAGATTCTTCTTCTTCTTCTCCTCCTTCCACATCTTCATCTTCTTCTTACTCTCCTTCTTCATCTTCTTTTTCCTCTACTCTTCATCATCATCATCTTCTTCTTCTTCTTCTTCTTCTTCTTCTTCTTCACGAGTGGGAAAATGACTGGTGTGTGAATTATGAATGAATAACTGTCTATAGTTGCGATAGCGTAAGTGCTAACAGGAACTTGTTTTACAAAATATTAAATGTAATTATAAATGGATCACAGACTGTCTGTATCATGGCATTCTTTAACAGGAAGTTGCTCGTCCAAAAATAAGACATCTTGTCAAAATGTTTAAAGTAAAAAAAATGAGAAATACACCAATACAGTTTATCCATTTTCTTTTTTTTCTATTCTTTCGGAGACTGCAAACCTGTTCATCATCACTCAGTCATGTACAAAGCTTAAATAATCTTAAAATTATTTTATCTACTCATTTCTACTTAAATTTGGTAAATCTCTTGTTTTAAGACTCGAAGGATTCTGAAAGTTGTAGAGAAGACGATCAGAAAACGATCAGAATTTTTACAGGTACGGTAAAAGAAACGTTTTACGACGGTATTTACTGAGCTATAAAATCTTTAAGGTGGTCTGAACTGATCATATATCTTAGTATCCACCTCTGTAACATTTGGATTGGACAGGAATCTTACACGTTTCCACTCGAGCTCTTCAAATAGGACGTGGCTGCGAGCACCTCGGTGTCAGTCAGCCGAAGGGGCAGGAGAAGTAGTGTTAAATGAACCTTGGCACAATGAAGTCCTTCATGGGAGTTTTAGTCTCTTGCCTTTCATTTCTCCTGGTGGATATCTCGGACTGCTACGATGTTATTTATCCATCCAAGTTTTTAGCTCAAAGTTACGCACAAAAGAGAAACCACGCAAATCCATCCAGCGCCAGACTTCCACTGAGGACGCTTAATCCAGCAGGTAAAGTTTGATTTTGAACTGAAATAAATCTCCCCTTCGATGTTTTTGCTGATTCAGGATCAGTGTAATATTTATTTGATGCTGATAAATTTGATACAGTTATGTTTTCCTGACTGGAGAGATGTTATAAATTCTTATATGGAAAATTGTGAATGCATAAAAACAAAGTTTAATCCAAAGTTTAATCCTCAGTGTACATCAGTAAATGGAACATACACATGGTTTCATTATTATTATTATTATTATTATTATTATTATTATTATTATTATTATTATTCTTGATGCACTGTGATTAAAACCCCCAGCTATGACTTCTCCATCCTTTCACATAAACACGTTTGTGTGTCTCTTTCATTTTAATGCTCAAAATCTCATCTCTAAAGGAATATTTGTTAATATATGTTTTTCAGCCTAAGCATTATCCACCACATCTGTATCGTGTGTGTGTGTGTGTTTAGGAAATGAATGGAAAATTCGAAGTGTTGTTGCTTGAAATGACTTCACACCACATGAAATTCAAGACAAATACGTGAGAAAGTCTAGGCAAAGGTGTTGTGATACGACTTTATTAAAAAATCGCATCGGTACTTTTGTTTATTTATGGTTAGTTTGTGTCATCAGACACACAATAATACATAGCTACACGCATATCGGTTCTTCTCTCTGAAAAAGACTAGTCCCACACACACACATTCTACATTATTCAGACATGTTTGAACGATGAACTAATAGAAATTATGTTCAGTATTGAACCCTGAACTGCCCTTAGACTTCCCCGAAAAGCCAGTTATTTGCTGTCAAGCTGTTCAGTTTTCAAGTAAACAGGTTTTCTGTTATTTTTCCCTGGTAGAGGGAAACGTGTTGAAATGATCAGCTATGCTAATGACATATCCAGAAGGTTACAGGTGTGGTGGATGGAGAGCAGGTTGGAGTAAAAATGTTGGAGTATTCCTTTAAAGGCATGTTGAAATTCCACCTTCTGTTTAGTTGTGACTATAAGGCATGAATTTTACTTGTGAACTAACAACTTTTGTCTTGTCTTCACGTCACTAATATGAAATCCGACTGTTTTCCCTGTTGGTGGTTCGTAGTAGACAGCAGTAAATAAGTTAAATGAAGAGCGGTATCTTCACAAAGACCAGCCAAAGGCATTGACGCAACTGGTAAAATATCCTGGAACTATCAAGAGTCTTTCTCCAGGTAAAGTTTCTAACTGGCAAAAAGACTCATCGACAGCACAGAAAAGGCTGTTTCCATCGCAGAAGAACCAGCAGCTGAAGGCTGTATGGACACCAGTAGTTTGCCACAAAGTAGCAGCTCCTGAAGGTTCAGAAGGACGTGTATTTCCAGAACCTTCACATGTAGGTCCAGAGCAGTCACGTGCAGGTCAGGAGCAATCTCGTACACTTCCTGAACAGTCTCTTATACTTCCAGAACTTACATTTACAAACCCAGAACAGTCACTTTTTCATCCAGAAGATCCAGAACAATCATCAGCAAATCCAGATAGATCACAGATTCCAAAAGGTGAACCAGTGATGCCTTTCCATCCAACGTCTCCTCCAGTACACCAGTGGACCTGGATAACCTCAGCACCGCAGCCAAATCTCTTGATGCCAAAGTCCACTCTGGCGCCACAATTATTCCCTGAAGCCACATCATCTCGGTCTGTGCCAGCGTACACTCTGGCACCACAGCTGTATGCTAAAACAACCCCAGCTCAGCCTCAGGCTCCACTCAGTGCAGGGAGGACAGGTACTCAAAAATCAGCTGGTAGTGTCAAATCTTAGCCTCGTAAAAGCAGAGCTTCCTTTGTGCTAAAGGTGGATTCAGGTGTATGGCATCATGGACCATATTTTGTCTTAATTTAGAAATAGTTTTTATTTCATTTGGCATAAATTTGTCCAATAGTCAATTAACTCTATTTCCGAGAGGCCAAAAAATGGACTTTCTGCCTGTTTGGTTGTGTCCATGTTCAGCATTGAGAGTCCTTGTCCCACTCCACAGTGCTGCTTAATATGGAGCTCAAATGAAATCTTGAAAGCATCAAAGTAAATGTTGATATCCGACCCATTTCTGCTCTCTGAGATGTTCTCCAAGTGTTCATCTAAAAAGCAGCTCAGATTTCATCTTCAAGCAGTAAAATTCTGTGTAAGGTTCTCCAACAGAGGGAAAAACACACGTCTAAAACACGCTGAAAGACGACAGACTCGTTTTAGATCAGACTCACAGACACAACATTCATTTCTTGATTTCCTGATTGAAAATGTCCCGTAAGTCCATTTCCATTTTTGCTGATTGAATGGAACAGCGGTGTACTGGGAGAAAGGGTTGCAGTGGTAGTAGAAATAGTAACATCCTTGAGCTTGAGAACATATTTTAACAATTAATAATATATAGGAAATAACCGAAGATGGAGTGATGAGATGAAGCAGATGTGTATCCTTGGGGGTTGGGGTCAGAGCGCAGGGTCAGCCATGATACAGCGCCCCTGGAGCAGGGGGAGGTTGGGGGCCTTGCTCAAGGGCCCAACAGTGGCAGCTTGGCAGTGCTGGGGCTTGAACCCCCATCTTCCAGCCAACAAGTCAGAGCTTTAACCACTTGAGCTGTCACTGCCCCTGAACTGCCTAAACTTGATTATTTTACAATATCGACATATGATTTCATTATTTCTTTTGTTCCACAGCAACATTTTATACATTATAATTTTACAAGGTTATTATTTTGCTTTTTAAACAGTCACTCTATCGCCAGCCTCTCTTTATTTTCTCCCTCCTGAAATTAAGACAAAAAGAAATGCAGATTATTGAGGAACCAGAAAGAATAAACTCCTCCATACTGAAGACTTTCCCATGTTGGAAAACTTCCAAAAATGTTAAATAAATGTCTCTTCACAGAAGACCTCTCCATATCAATATACCAATATTTTTAATAATAATATTAACAATCCATTGTGTTATCATATCTTTCTGTTATTTAGTGATGTACGCTACACTATATGGTGATGTCTTCCTACTGAATCACCTTTAAGACTTTTTTTTTTAAAAATATGACCAAGTTCATTTTTATAAAAAAAAATCTGTCTGCATGTTAGCATAATGAAAAGTAGGCAGTGCTAAGAAAAATGTAACTTAAATACAACCCAATGGTGGTACAACATACCAGATTTTTAAGCCAATTTTATATAATAGACTTAGAAAAGGGAATTATTATAATTTTGTACCATGAGTCCAATTTTTTTCATAAGGAGACTCCTCTTTAAATTAAGCACCAAGGAAAACCTGCTTGTATGTTGTTCCCTACTTTTCCTCATCATGGCATTGGGTCAGATTTAAGTCACCGTGATACTAACCTCTGTGCTCAACTCAAGCTTGTGCACCAGGAAGCAGTTGGTTGTGTTTTACTAAACCAACAAAATAATCGTCTTTATATATTATAAAAGATTAATAAGAGGCTATTTTTTGCTCCCAGCTACGGATTCTCACTGTAGGAGCCGCCCGCTGGACCTCGTCTTTATCATAGACAGCTCTCGCAGTGTGCGTCCAGGTGAGTTTGAGAAGGTTAAGGTCTTCCTTTCAGACATGGTGGACACTCTGGACATCGGCACCGATGCCACTCGGGTGGCCGTGGTGAACTACGCCAGCACTGTCAAGATCGAGTTCCTGCTCAAAAACCATCTGAAGAAGGAAAGCATGAAGCAAGCGATCAGCATCATCGAACCCCTGGCTGCGGGGACCATGACCGGTTTAGCCATCAAGAAAGCCATGGAAGAGGCCTTCACCGAGCAGTCAGGGGCGCGACCGAAATCGCAGAAGATCGCGAAAGTGGCCATCATCGTAACGGATGGACGTCCTCAGGATCAGGTGGAAGAGGTGTCTGCTGCAGCCCGAGCCTCAGGGATCGAGATCTACGCCGTGGGGGTGGACCGAGCCGACATGCGCTCACTCAAGCTCATGGCCAGCAATCCACTGGAAGACCATGTGTTCTACGTGGAGACCTACGGCGTCATCGAGAAGCTCACCTCCAAGTTCAGGGAGACTCTGTGTGGTAGGAATACAGGAATATTAAATGCAATATTATAATAGATATTAACCTTAAGATTGGAGGATTTTTACATTAGAAAATATAGAAAGTTTTGTTTGTATAAAAATTAAAATTTTTTAACAGAAATTCCAAAATAACTGGTTGAATTTGAGATTATTGTATTCTGTATTTTATGTATTTAGAATTGATTCTGCTTTTATAATGAAAATGTAGCACTTTAAATGTACACACAAGTGTCTTGTATGAACGCATTAACCATTTTATATTCTAGAGCCGGTTCCTGCTCTTCATCTACAGCTGTGGAAAATCTAATCCATTCATCTTTTTCAGGAAAATTACCTGTTGGATTACAACGTTTTATGCTTTTTCTATATATGTATCATGTATGATGAAAAAGAAACAAAAAGCTTTGAAGATAAAGTGCGTGTAAAATACCGGCAGGAGAAAAACTGAATCGTTTCAGGTTCAAAAAAAAAAAAGATTAACCAAGAAAGAGCTTGTTCCAGGTACGGATCCCTGTGCCATGGGAAATGACTGCGAGCACATTTGTGTCAGCAGTGGCTCCTCCTTTTACTGCAAGTGTCAGAAGAACTATATTTTGAACGAGGACCAGAGAACATGCTCCCTCAAACGTAAGAGTCTGCAGATGGTGCTAATTACACTGATATCATCATTATCATCATTATCAGTTATGCCTGGGCCACAGTACAAGATTTAGTCCTATAGATAGATAGATAGATAGATAGATAGATAGATAGATAGATAGATAGATAGATAGATAGACTCACTGGCCACTTTATTAGGAACACACCTGCACATTCATGGAATTCATCCAATCAAACAATCACTATCCATATCAGGGAAAATATGATCTCAACAATAATGATTCAACTGTGGCATGTTTGTTAGTACCAGACAGGCTGGTTTTAATATTTTGGAAACTGGAAAACAATCTCTAGTGTTTAATTTCTTTCTTTTTTTTTAAACAAATGTTAGCATTAATTCTATAGGCAGAAATGGCTTGTTGGTAAGATAGGTTAGAGGAGAACGAACAGATGGGTTCTAGCTGGCAGAAAGGCTACAGGAACTCAAATAAAAATTCTGCACACTTGTAGTGAGCAGAAAACATTTTAGAACATACAGAATGTCAAACCTGGGGGAGAATGGGTTCCACTCCTTGTTTGAGGGTACTCTGGTCACCAAAACTGGACAGATGAAGGTTGTAAAGACCAGGTGACATATCAGTGTGGTTTTATACAGTGCACTGCTCACTGTTCCTATTAAAGTGGCTGATGGGTGGGCATTAGGTGTCACATTACAATTAAGGGAATCATTTATACATTGTTTGTAGATAGAACGTGTAAATATTATATATATTATATCTATATAATAGATTTTTTTATATACAAAACAGGATAATCTAAGAGTACAAATTCTGATCAGACTTAGTAAGGCCAAATTATCTTCAGAGCCTGCCCGATTTTTCTCTATTGAGGCCCAGGCATTAGTTATTTTTTTGTTAAATTGCTTTGCTTGCATACAACAAGACATCAGTAAAAAATCTTCCATGACTAACCTTCTTATTCAGTCATTAATAAAATTTTTTAAAAAAGAAATTAAAAACTCCTGCTCCATAGCTGTACTACCAAATCTGCTTTTGTCATGACTCTAGCCATACAAAACGATCTATTACATGATACATATTATATTCCTCCAATCCAAGCACAACTATATATTTTGTGCTATGTGTATAACAGAACATATCCAACGGAGCAATCAGCTGGATTAAACCTCTGATCCATCTCATGCTATGGAATACCGATGGATGGTGGTCCTGCATATAACCTGTAACATTGTCATGATGTTGAAGAACCGTATGCAGGCTACGTCGTCTCCGGGTTTGCACTAACCTCACTGTTCTTTTCAGCTCCTTGAATCTTTTTTCTCTCTCTCACTAGCGAGACAGATGACCAACACGTGTCCTGCATGTGTCCTGGTGGTTCTGCCGTATTTGGGTTCCATGACGTGGATTTTGTTTGCGTATCAAATCAGCAGATCGGGTCTATGGGATGAAAACATGTCTGGGTTTTGTTATTTGTAGAAGAATATTTGGTTCTTGAAACGTTCAGTTTTCCGAGTTTTATAGGAATGTTTATATAATCATTTCCATGTAACAAGCTTTTGCAAAGGAACCTCCTATACTTCTTTACATCTATATTATAAATGTGCCTAGAGATACGTCTAGAGATTTATGTTTCTTAGATTACAAAGATACTGGCTCCGGTAATTGTTCTGGTGTATAAAATTGTCCCTTCCAGGTGTATCCCCATGCAAAATGGGACACAGTTGTCAACACATCTGTGTGGAAAGCGGCATGTCCTATTACTGCAAGTGTCATCCTGGTTATGTGTTAAACGAAGACAAGAGAACATGTTCTGTCGGCAGGGACGGTGGCCGTGATGGTCTCACTGATGATGCAGACAATGGACATAACTATGCCGACAACGATGGTGAAAGTAGCGCCAGTGAGTTTACAGTGTCATGAGAGAAATGGTACTGAAAGACTTTTCATGCCATTTCAACCTAAGGAACTCAGAAGAAGACGAAAATATGTTGTACCGTTCCAATAGAATTTAGAATAACCTTATGTTCGATATTCAGCAGAATCCAATTAGTGTGGCGGAATTTCAGAAATCATATAGATCAGATAATATTTTGTCTTCTGCTTGTTGAAAATATTTTAATGTTCTATTTAATTTTTGTGAAACACTCCTTTCCTTCTGAGGAAATATCATTTGACACAATGAGCAAAGGCAGTTTTGCTTCTCTTGGACTCCCAGCCACAGCTGGCAGAATTTGACTTTGCAATCTCCCATGAATACTTTTCGGTTGCACCACCTGGAAGCCTAGATCTATTTCTTGTCTGCTTTACCAAGACATTGGTGAAAAAAGCAAAGTTTCAAGGTTTCTGAGTAAACAAGGTGGAACCTAAGGAGACTTTTCCACTTTTCCAAAGGAACTGAATATGTCTAGGGCAGGGGTGTCCATTCCTCTCTGCAAAGGCACAGTGTGGGTGCAGGTTTTCATTCCAACCAAGCAAAAGCCATACCAGAGTCTACTGAAAGCCAAGATGAACTGATTAAACAGGTGGAATCACACCTGTTTGGTATGATAAACCTGTCCCATCAAACAGTCCTTTGCAGATAAGATTGGACACCCCTGGTCTATGGTGTTGGGATACAAATCTGTACTGGTGTATATGCTTAACTATATCATAATTTAATAACCAATAATCCATATTTGCACATTTTAACACAGTGAGGTGTTCTACAACTCCCAAAACTATTAACTATGCTATGTCAAATATATGTTCATGACTTGTTCCAGGTATCGATGCTTGTGCACTGGGTCATGACTGTCAGCACACTTGTGTGAGCAGTGGCTCCTCCTATTACTGCACCTGTCCTGCAGGCTTTGTCTTGATGCAGGACAAGAAATCTTGTTTCAAGTTCAGTGTTGGTGATGATGACGGTAGAACCAGTGAGTTACTTGGTGTAATGTGTCATAAATGGCAATGACTTGTTTCATGCCAATTTATGACCATTTGACATGTGTATCCACTTCCAACAGCCTTGCCTCAAATTCCTTTAAAGAATAGACATTTGGAATTCTCCAGTACCTTCCCCATGACTCGTTGCAGGTCTGGACCAGTGTGAGATGGGACATGATTGTGAGCACATTTGTGTCAGCAGTGATGGCTCCTATCACTGTGAATGCTGGAGGGGCTTTGTCTTGAATGAAGACAAGAAAACTTGTTCACGTAAGACCTTGTAGACCAGGCTATTCATCTGAAATGAACCCTCATAACCTGGTAGGCTGCATTTCTCTGGTAAATTGGTTGGAGAAACTATTAGTAGACACTGCAGACTTCAAGAGCCAAAACTGAATAGTCCTGTTGTAGACTATAGAATAAATTTGATGGTCAGATTCCCAAGATGCTGTAAGTTGTTTAAGAGTTTAAAGTTCAGGAGTGTCACATAGAAAACCTTTGCATTTGTGTATTGGTGGAATAAAGATGGGAGGTTGGGTATGCTTTTTGAATAGAAATTTGTTCAGGGGGATGAAAACTGTCAAGGGTAAACATTGAGCATGCAACTGACTTATAAACTGTATCTAGTGAAGATACCACCATTTGGAATTCTGCAGTACCTTATTCATGACTCGTTGCAGGTCTGGACCAGTGTGAGATGGGACATGATTGCGAGCACATTTGTGTCAGCACTGATGGCTCCTATCACTGTGAATGCTGGAGGGGCTTTGTCTTGAATGAAGACAAGAAAACTTGTTCACGTAAGACCTTGTAGACCAGGCTATTCATCTGAGGGCTTAAGCTCCGTATGTTCACTCCAACCAGGCACCCTACCTACATAAAAATAATTCATACCTATTCATTCACAGCATTTATTTACTTCTACTTGATTGGATGCACATTGTGCCATTCTATAACTCTCACCAGTTGTGGTAAGCAAAATCAATCAGACTCCAAAGAAAACATCTATTACTGAAACAGAGACTCATAACCTGGTATGGTGCATTTCACTGGTATGTTGGTTGGAGGAACTACTGGTAGACATTGCAGCCAAAACTGAATAGTCCTGTTGTAGACTGTAGAATCAAATCCAAAGGACAGTCCACTAAGAAGCTCTAATTTGGTTATTTAGGTTTGGAACTATCACACAGATGATAAGAGCATTTTTTATGACCACTTAAACCCAGGGGTCCTGTACAGAAGGGGAAGTTTGGCGTGACTTTAAAAAACTCTCCAAGAAGGCCACTCATGGAAGGGAAAGTTGTCCAGGAGAATGATAAATGTAATGGTGGTAGAGGAAACCCTTGTTAAAAATTAGCCTACACAAGCTGAAAGCCTACTCTCAGATTCCTGTAAATATACAAGATCTGGAATTCTCCAGTCCCTTCCTCATGACTTGTTGCAGGTCTGGACCAGTGTGAGATGGGACATGACTGTGAACACATTTGTGTCAGAAGTGATGGCTCCTATCACTGTGAATGCCAGAGGGGATTTGTCTTGAATGCAGACAAGAAAACTTGTTCACGTAAGACCTTGTTGTAGACCAGGCTATTCATCTGAGGGCTCAAGCTCTGCGTGTTCACTCCAACCGGACACCCTACCAAGTTTATTCCTCCCAATTCCACCTCTCCAATATTTTGTGTGTACCACCACCATGAAATAATTTTGACAAGTGTGAGGTATCTACTTCTTCTTGATTAGTTGTACATGGTGGCATTCTGAAACTCTAATCAGTCATGGTATGCACAACCTAAACAAACAAAAATTGTTGAAATGAACCCTCATAAACTGGTAGGCTGCATTTCCCTGGTAAATTGGTTGGAGAAACTATTAGTAGACACTGCAGTCTTCAAGAGCCAAAACTGAATAGTCCTGTTGTAGACTATAGAATAAATTTGATGGTCAGATTCCCAAGATGCTGTAAGTTGCTTAAGAGTTTAAAGTTCAGGAGTGTCACATAGAAAACCTTTGCATTTGTGTATTGGTGGAATAAAGATGGGAGGTTGGGTATGCTTTTTGAATAGGAATTTGTTCAGGGGGATGAAAACTGTCAAGGGTAAACATTGAGCAAGCAACTGACTTATAAACTGTATCTAGTGAAGATACCACCATTTGGAATTCTGCAGTACCTTATTCATGACTCGTTGCAGGTCTGGACCAGTGTGAGATGGGACATGATTGCGAGCACATTTGTGTCAGCAGTGATGGCTCCTATCACTGTGAATGCTGGAGGGGCTTTGTCTTGAATGAAGACAAGAAAACTTGTTCACGTAAGACCTTGTAATAGACCAGGCTATTCATCCAAGGGCTCAAGCTCCGTATGTTCACTCCAACCAGGCACCCTACCTACATAAAAATAATTCATACCTATTCATTCAAAGCATTGATTTCTACGTGTCCGTATCTCCTCTAAGTACTTCTACTTGATTGGATGTACATTGTGCCATTCTATAACTCTCACCAGTTGTGGTAAGCACAACCAATTAGACTCCAAAGCAAACATCTATTATTGAAACAGAGCCTCAAAACCTGGTATGGTGCATTTCACTGGGCTGTTGGTTGGAGGAACTACTGGTAGACATTGCAGCCAAAACTGAATAGTCCTGTTGTAGACTGTAGAATCATATCTAAAGGACAGTCCACTAAGAAGCTCCAATTTGGTTATTTAGGATTGGAAGCATTGCATAAATGACGTGAGCATTTTTTTATGAGCATTTAAACCCAGGGGTCCTGTAAAGAAGGTAAAGTTTGCCGTGACTCTAAAATCTCCAGGAAGGTCACTCATGAAAGGGAAAGTTGTTCAGGAGAATGCTATTTGTAATGGGGGTTGGGGAAACCCTTGGTTAAACCATTAACCTGTATTAGCTGAAAGCTTATTCTCAGAATCCTGTAAATGTACAAGATCTGGAATTCTGCAGTACCTTATTAATGACTCGTTGCAGGTCTGGACCAGTGTGAGATGGGACATGATTGTGAACACATTTGTGTCAGAAGTGATGGCTCCTATCACTGTGAATGCCAGAGGGGATTTGTCTTGAATGCAGACAAGAAAACTTGTTCACGTAAGACCTTGTTGTAGACCAGGCTATTCATCTGAGGGCTCAAGCTCCGTATGTTTACTCCAGATACCCTACCAAGTTAAAGATGAAGCTCATTTTCCAATCCCAGCCAGACATTGCTTTAATTCATGCTTTGGTTGAAATCAAACCATTTAACTTGGTATGGTGCATTTCACTGGACTGTTGTCTGGAGAAAATACTGATAGACGGTGCAGACTTTAAGAGCCAACACTGAATAGACCTGTTGTAGATTATAGACTCAGATATTTAAATCAGTGTCCTAAGAGGCACTTAATTGAACAGTGAATAGGTTTATTGAGTTTAATTATTGCACGATTTAAACCATGAGTTTTCATAAAGAGGGGTCATTAGGCATAATTTTAAAGGCCCTGACATTGCAAGGGATTGAGGATCCTGCTTTTGGAAGGAAAAAGTTGTTAATAAGGGTCAAGGGTAAAGGCCACCCCTGGTTAAACCATTCATCTACACATTTTCAGCTTTGTAAGCTGCTTGTTTATATTGGAGGTTTATCAACTGCATGTAGTTCACATTCCAGTAAAGATACACCATCAGGATTTCTCCAGTGTCTTCCTCCTGACTCGTTGCAGGTCTGGACCAGTGTGAGATGGGACATGACTGTGAGCACATTTGTGTCAGCAGTGATGGCTCCTACCACTGTGAATGCCGAAAAGATTTTGTCTTGAATGAAGACAAGAAAACTTGTTCACGTAAGACCTTGTAGACCAGGCTATTCATCTGAGGGCTCAATCTTTGTGTGTTCACTCCAATCGAGCACCCTACCTAGTTAAAGATGCAGAGGAAGTGAATCTGTACTTACTATTTTCTTAAAGAGGCATTTACTTCTTCTTGATGGGATGGTTGTACCTCATGGAATTCTAAACTTCAACCACCAGATCTACTTTTTTAAATTCTAGTCCATCTATTCTAGATATTTTGTCCAAAAACCGAGACAACTTTGATATAATGCTTAATAACCAGGTATAGTGCATTTCACCGGCGTTTTGGTTGGAGAATCTACTTTCAGATATTGTAGCCCTCAGGTCAAACTGAATAGTCCTGCTGTAGACTGTAGAATCAAATCTAAAAGTCAAGTGGAGAGTTTGTATGGTTGCATTGAAAGAGTCAGTTTTGTGGTCAATGGTTAATCCATTGACATGTTTAGGGCCTATCAGCAGTGAGTAGAAAGCAACATCATCTTAACATTAAGGCTGATTTCATTTGAAAAAGAATCTGTCTCAGACTGGCTATTAGTTGAGGCCTCATCTGTCTTTGATTTCATTTGTTTCCAAAATCAATTTTATCATTGATTCACCAAAAAACCCCAAACACCAAGTAACACTTATAATGTTGCAAAAGCCTATTTGACAACATTGCATTAGCTGATGCTAAGTGTTACATTTTTGCTAACAAACTACACAAAACTACTGAAGACACAAGAATTTTTCTTGCTTCTTGTAATTAAGGACTTTCAGAATGTGGGATCATAATTAATATGGTTGATTATTCATTAAAAGATATTCATTAAAAAAGCATATTATAGATGGAATATAACTAGTAGCGTTTTATAGGCTAGAGTGCACAAAAGAGAGCTTTGACTAAAAAACTTTGCATAATTCTGATATGTAGAGATGAAGGTGGAGATTGTTCAGGATCCATGTCGCTGTGAGGCCAGACTGGCTTTCCAAAGGCAGACACAAAACTCCATCCAGGCCCTCAATGGCAAACATATCCTTTTCTTATGCATGGATGAAACTAAACATCTGTCTTAATATTAGGACTTAAGCAATCAATGCTTTCAGGTGAGTTTTGAAAGCCAGCTCACTTTGTCATTTAAAATGGAAACAGACTCATTAACTATGTATTTAAAAATGTTTTCATCTTAGTTCACTGTCACTGTTTATAGTGTTTCTATGTTACACCTCTCCAGAGTCCCAAGCTTTGCTCCTGAACTCGGCTTATAGTCTCTGGAGATTCCTCCATGTGGATGTTCTTTCTGTGTCTGTGTGGGTTTCCTCCGAATTCTCCACTTACCTCCCAAAAACATGCTTTTAGATGGATTGTCTGTGCTAAATTACACCTAGGTGTGAATGTGTGTGTCTGCTGCCCTGTCATGAACTTGCATTTCATTCAATATAAATTCTTTTTGCAACTGGCTGTGGATCCACCACGACCCTGACCAGGACAAAGCACTTAGAGAACATTGCCCTGACCATTTATGTTTTAAAGGCTTTACTGTATCATGTAAGAAGAAAGGTTTTGTATAGTTATACATTAGAATCATGGGAAAGGTAAAGTCTCTGTACTCACATAACCCCTAAGACTGAAACAGATATCAATTGCATTAATATCCATTATTTCAATCTTATAAAATCTATAGATTAAAAACACGTCATAGTCTGAAATTTCATCCTTAAATGTATGAGAATATGAAGGACCATTAATGCAGTAACCTTAACCGCTGTTGTACTAGCAGACATCACCAAGAAAGTGCAGCAAATGGAAGAGATGTTATCCCACAAGTGATCGTTCCTTCGGTAAGTGAGAATTCTCCAAATCATACGCTGCAGCAGATATTTATAAACCATTGCAGTTTAACCGCAGGATTTTCTGGACACCTCAGACAATTATTCTGACCGCTTTCTATTCCAGAAAAGCCACATTACGGACCACACAAGAACCTCCAGGACAACAACCTCCTGCGCTTCAATACCTCAAAACACCTGGAACATCACAAGCTAATGTTCGGAATGTGTTTATTTTACTGTTGTGTGTCACTGGCTCATAACCAGTAACACAGGAAATGTATTATTAAGAAAAAGTAACAGGCTGATCTGATTGTTTACAGCTTAGTGCAAAGGTTTGTGCATCTTTTTTTGTTTTCTAAACAATAAAACCTCTGTATTTCTGCTTGACAGTTCAGGTTTAAAAAAAAATGTTGGCAGTGCAAATATCTGTACTAATATCTAGGTTTATTTATTTATTTTTTTTAAAAATCTTTTAACCTTACACAACTAATAATCACACAATTTGAGTATCTTTATTACTTTCTGATTCTCCCACATTGCTGTTCTTAAGGTTGCACAAACTTTTGCCCTCCACCATTTCTTGTATGATGGGAAAATAATCTGTTTTGGTTTTGCCATAATGATGATATTATATAATATATTTACTATTTAATGGTAGTTTATTTTATGTTAAGAGGGTAGTACTGATAGCGATACATCGATTTTTAATATATATTTTAACATTTTTTGCATTGATAGTGAAGATAGTGTTGATATATTTAAAATTTTTCTGCATGTTTAAAGCTTTCTTTATATTTATAGATATCATTTTAGCTTGATAGGAATAATTTTTAGCATATGACACGACTGTGCTCATTTTACTGGTTAATTAACAAATAAATACGTTTCATAGCACGACTGTTTAAACATTATAGATGCAAATAAATGAATGAACCCATTTCAAATCTTAAGTCTGAGGTGCTAAATATTTCTTTTTGCACTTGTTGAGCAGTGAAACAAGCTACATACAAGTATGAGCTTCAAAAATCTGACTGATACGTTTGTGAGATATCTTTTGAGTCAACATTTCTCCGTGTAGTACAGATGTGGATCTTTAAACAACGACTGTACTGTCAGGAGTCGCCAGGTGCCAGGGTTTGTGCGACGTCTGCTTGCATACACGGTTTCCCTCGTCACTCAAACTACATTTCAGATCTCTGTGCTAATTCTGACAGCAAACACCAATATTTGTGACTCAAAGAGAAGCAGGAAAATCACCCCGGCTTCCCTACCTTCTTTCATCTCAGCGCCAAAGCCGGGTTTACTCAGGCGTCAGACGGCCCTAAACCTCTCCGTGATGGATGAAGGTACACTCAGACACTCGACCTCTCTCTATACCGTCTCTTCGGACATCTAAGGTCTCATACAGGTTCACTGCTGCTCGGGGAGGTGGGGAACATTCTTAGAAAAGGTTTTCACATCCTGTGCTCTGAGGCGAACAAGGAGGTGAGAAATTCCCTGAATAATCACAAGGGGTTGAAATGGTTAAGGTTTAAAGGCCAAGGTGTTCTATGTGCTATAGAGACGTCATGTTAATGTATATATTAATGTCATAATATATGTCTTTACACCACAGAACTCAAATCTACATTGGTCAGAAGGTTGATTCACTTTCTATAATAGTAGCTCTGCTTGATCATGATAGATAGACCACCAGGGTCCCAAAAATATATAGCAGGTATGAAGGAATGTGTAAATCAGATTGTCTGCTATCCCATTCAAGGTGTTTCTCACTACACACTCCAGGAAAAAACTCTTATGAAAGATAAATGAACATAGAATACTGAAACATTATATGTAAGGAAGATGAGACGTTCACAGCACTCGGATGTACTTAGTTCAACTTAAGCCCAAGGAATGGGAAAAAAAGTATTGTTATCTAAACTTTTAGATAATGTCTGCATGGCTTTTAGATATGAAACTGCAGCTGCCTGATTTGCTGGGTGTTGGGGGAACTATCTTATAGGTGCAATCTTAAATGTCTGTAAAGCAGTAAACATGAAGAAATTACATGGACTATGTTTTAAAACTCAGTTATAGCTAACAATGTGGAACATCAGGGAATGTCATCACTTTTATAACCAGCCTCTCTCTCTCTCTCTCACACTTAATTTGTAAAATGACATGAAAGAGTAAACTCTGGCCTGAAGATGTCTTAAGTTTACCTCTTACAGAATGCTGACACTGGAGACTCCTTTCTATGAAATCTAAACATACGTCTTTTCTCCATCTGCACAATTTTATGAGTAGGATCCACCATATCAGCTCCTGTGAATGAGTGGTTACTATGAAAAGGATAAGAACACTACTACTTTTGGTGATCTTTAACGAGTGTGAATTTTTTTTAACACCAGAGCTGTTTAAACAGTTTATTCAAGATCTGAAAGTGTTTTTGCAGAAAATATTCACATAAAAATTGTGAAATTCAGCATTTTCTGAAAAGCCCGACTACGCATCTACAGAAAAGCAAAACAAACCGATGTTTCAAAATGTTTATTACTGAATTAATTTCCAGAAAGTGTACAAGAAAAAAAAAAAGACCAAGAAGGAGAATAGCATGCATCTACTGATTTTCACAATACTAGCAGAGAGTCATGTTTATCCAAAGCATTGTTTGATGAGAGAAGGGCCTCCTGTCTTGTTGAAAGCATGATCACTATCTACCACAACACGGCACTATGAACGCTGCCAAATATGGTGTCACACGGTGGGATCTGATGGATGTCTGGATGTAGAGATGGATGTATGAGCCGATACAACACTTGAATATAAAACATGATAAAGTGCTAAAACCTCTTTTGCCTATGCGTTAACATTTTTAAACGTTCACACAAAATACACAAAAGGAAAAAAAAAAACAAAGATTTCTTTTTCATTTCACATTGGATTGTCATGATCGGTGTTTAAACTAAAGCAGAATCCTTCGTGTTAGCCGACTGAGAAAGTAGTGCTTCGAAATGTTAGTAGACGGTGAAGCGGTAAAGCTTCACTAAAAGCTTCAAGAAAAGAGAAAGAAGGCTTTCACAATATCTCTTAAAAAAGAAAAGCATTACAAACAAGAGGAAACCCATGGAAAGTGAAAGCGTACACTGCTTCATGTGCGTTGCCCGTCGGCAAACGATCTACGTCACCTAAGTAGAAACGTTTCATTAGAATGGTTCACTATGAATAAACTATACAAAAGCTGTCAGAAGCAAGAGTCACTATGCAACCCAGCTCGCAACGAGGATCCAACACTGCACACGGAATTCCCCTCGACAGGGAACGACCCAACTCCACCCCCCCTCGTAAATCCCACTTGCGGCGTCTTTTTCTATTTTCTATTCATTTACAAAAATAGATCTGTGATGAGCTGTCACGACATGTGTATGAGAGTCATGCAGATGATGACGATGGTTAAGTCTATGCAATATGCAGAGCTTTATAGTGAAATCGGTGGGGAATCGGAACACCCTCCATTCTACAGAATGAAGAGTGCGATCAATCAGAAAAACCAAAGGACAGCATCTGCAGTGACTTGATCAGAGAGAGAGAGAGAGAGAGGAGGAAGGGGTTCAGGCGGGCATGTAGGGGGGCGGAGGCTCCTTCGCTGGCATCGTCATGGCCATTTCGTAGGTGGGGAGGATGTACTGTAGAAGAAACAACAAACAAATTACACTTGTTGCATCCATACATGAGGCTCATTCACTGTAACGTCCTATAAATAAGTAGAGCTGCACGCCCATCAGATCTGCTGGTAGAGAAAACTAATCAGCGCCTACTGACCAATCAGAATCAAGAATTTGAGGCAAAAATAATCTATCCAAAAATGACAGTAGTGAAGGCTTACACAGCTCTGTGCAAAAGTTTGTGCACCCTTTACTCAAAACACTCAAGCATTCAACATGGGGTTTAACGCTGTTACCAGTTATAAATAAAGTAATAACGCTCAAAATATTTAATACTACATGCCGAGATATGAAGCAGGCAGGTACGGTTTTTATTTCGCCTGCCACTTTAGGTCTGTGTTGTTTTGGATTTTGTTCCGCGTTACTTATCTTCATCTGTTTCTGCCTGCATTCGTGTTTAAGATCCCCTTCCTTTCCCGAGAGATAATCATCTCCCCTAAACACAGTCTATTTATCCTCTGCTTCATCTCACTGTTTTCTGGTTTGTAGCATGTGATAACCGTTTTCCTGTTTTGCAACGACTCAAAGGAATCCCACTCGGGTTTCTTGGTTAAATCTTATCTTAAATCATGTAAAGTTCATCGTAAGTGCACGCTGCCTGGTTCAAGTCATTTTAAGAAACCTAAACGAGGGACACAATCTTTTGCTCTTTCTAATGCAGTGTGCATATTTAAAGGTGGGTGTGTTAATGCTGAATTATATATATTTTTTTTTACTGAAATCCTGTTATAAGATATTGTTTAAACTCTAGGAAATAAGTTGAAGGGCAAAGCTGTGAATCTGAAGCTGTATTCATGTACACATTTACACAGTGAGTGCCCTCTACTGACCAAGCATGAGAAATGTACAATACTGCATATATTATGAGGAACTAGCAAGGTAAAGCTGTGGGGCTATTCCCTGGGGTTTGAACTTCTGACAAAAGGGCAGGTTGCTTATACAGTTGTGCCACCTGTCTAAGCCTTCCTAATCACAGCCCCTATCTTTTATTATAGCACTGTAATTCTTCTGTCTGATCAGTCTGAAGGTGTTGATTAATTTTCACAGCAGCTCTGACAGCAGTGCAGCTACAAATCACAGGTTCATATGAAGGCACTTTCTAACTTGGTTACAGTTTCTATAGTAACAGCTCGTCTGCAGGAACTTGCCTGTTAGATGTATAATCGTTGATAGGATGCAGCTTCAAGGGGAAAGTAAAGATGTGACTATTTATAGCTAATATAGCAGAAGTGGTAACAGGAACTAGATTTACGGACACTGCTGCATTACATGTAACTATAAACGGATAGAACGTTCTCTTGTTGAACTTTTGACACGCTGCTGTTGTATGAAGAGGAACAAAAAGTTTCTGGAAACACAATTTACTTTAGGGAGGTAACAGTAACGCCACTTTTTTTTTTACAAACCAGGTCTCTCAGGTTTCTTACACTCCTTAGTTTTGTGGCTAATAAACTGGTCATGAAGATTAAAGCAAAAAGGGTCAGTTGGCGTTTAGTGGTTATTGTTTTATTAACTGGAATGTTGAGATTTCTCCTGCTCATTTTGGCTCAGTCACATGTGTGAGAGTAAACGTACCTGTGGTGGAGCCTCAAAAGCTGGATAAACAGCGATCTCAGGCATGTTTCTGTTGTTGATGTATTTGTAGCAGTTCCACACGCAGTTGATCAAATAAGCCTGTTCAAGCAACAACAATAAAAGAATTAATATTACAGGAGTATTTCATATTAAAGGACTCCTACTGTTAATCAAGCACATGTGTGTGATAGAAAATGCTAAAAAATCATTTAAAGGTCCTTTTTAGACTTTATACAGGACACGAAAACCACAGCAAAAGAGCCGTTTTTGATTGACACTTTCACAAAATCAAAGTCCCTCGTTCTGCGTCACTGTAAATAATTACTCAGATAAATACTGTAAATAATTTCTTAACACTTACTCAAAGTTTAACTGCTCAAATTACTCACTCAAGTTTATTAATGTGAGATAAACATGCTCAGTGTATGTCTGACTTCATTACATAAGCATATACGTAAGCACATATTTAGGCAAGGATAAAAAAAAAATATCTTAAAATAGTCAAAAAACAGACTTTCCATTTATGAGCAGAAAAGAAAGAAAAAACCCTGAAAATTCTGACTAGAGTAAAAGAGGGCGGAAAAAAGAGAAAAGAAAGAAAAAAAAAAAACAGAAAGGGGGAAAAGTTTCAAAGTCTCTCAGTGTTGCAAAACAACTATTAGGGAAAAGATGGAAATTCCAGAGTCATGAAGGTAAAACAGAACTTGCTAAGTATTTTGTTCTGCTTTGACAGGTTGCATATCTGGTCATGTGGCCTTTGGGACAGAATGCAGACCAGTTAATAAAAAAGAATTTCTTATCAATTGCTGTATGTTATCACATGAGTTTCTGGAACACTAACTGTACAGATACTTGCAGATAACACAGAAATATAATATTTGTCATTATTGTATGCATTAGTGTAAAAAATTCTAGGATTACGGATATGGTTGAGCACCGATCTCGGTCATTTAAAGGGTACCGACTGAATTACGTCGGTACTGCACAGTACCGACTCGCATTAAATCAATCGGTGCCAAATTTCGGTAACTAAGAACGCATCTGAGTGTCACCATGTCACCATCACCACCCCTGCAACTTGTTCAAACCGAAAATGTGCAGAAATGTGGTTGCATTTACCGAATTAAATGCACACAATGCTATTTGCAATAATTGTAAGCACCTAATCAAACACAATATGTATATAAAAGCTCAAGAGAGGTCTGTATTTGTCAGCCTGATCTCCTGAAGAAAAACAGCAAAAGTAGCTGCAGCTAACACACCTGCTGAAGTGGAACCCCTGGACGAGGACGATGAGACGTTAAGTGACGACAACTTTAACATCTTTAGCTACTCAATTATCCAAGCTAATTTGCAAAGTTTTTGTTGGAAAAAACGACATTTTCACGGTGTTGGTTGCCGTTAGCATAGCATTTTTCTATCGTTAGTTAATGGATCGAAATTCCATACCTTGCTATTTATGTTAAACAAACAGAAACGTTAACATTATGTGAGCTGTCTGAAACCTTAGTATGAGACCACAAGAAGTAGCCTACTATTTATGGGTAAATACTACAGTATACAAACATCGCCCAGAGTGTAAAGTACTAAAAAAGGTACTATTGGGTACCAGTACCAAATTACAGGTAAAAATGTGAACAGTACCCAACCCTAATTATAGATGTGATGCGTCTATGGAGGCCACAAGATAGCCAGGAATTCCTCCAGTTTAAGTCTTTCCCCTTATCTTTACTGATGCTATTAAAAGTGTCTCTAAATTCCTTTGCTGCACCAGTTTACAGTGCAGTTAAAATATATTCAATAGTAGGACTAAACAAGTTCCTTAATGACTCAATCAGAGCTTCTAAACCTGTAGCCCTCAATCAGCAATTACAGGATTAACTATTACTGTTCTTACAACCAGCACAAGACAGTAATAGGATTATCTGTCTTCTTATAAAATACAATATGTGTTGTATATGATTACAGGAGGTCATACCTTCAGGATGATGAGGAGAGCGAAGAAGATGAGCACAAAAAGCAGAAGGCAGCTGGAGTCCAGAGAGAGAAGATTGTCTTTGTACGGGAAATCCGGCTGCAAACAAGACAGACGGAATGGAATATTTCTGAAATATCGACGCAGAGGAATAGAGAGATGGACGACAGTGGAAAAGCACTGACCAGCTGATCCAGATAATCCTTGATCCTGGGCAGGTAGGTGAGGGAGCTGATGGCCACCAAGCAGCTCAGAGCAAAGTCAAACAGCTGATAGCAGAAGAACGGGATGAGCCAGCCATCACGGTGCTGTAAGAGACACACAGCTTCATGTTCATGTGTCTTATTTCTACATTGTAATAATCAGCAGAAATGGACTTAAATTTTAAAACCATATCGCAACGAGATTTTCTGATTCTATATTGACTCCAAAGACTATTGTGGGGGAAAAGTCATGGTACTACAAGAGGCTTTTATCTGCATTATATATGAATAAGGCTAATAAATTATTACGCAGGATTAAAGGAAAGGGCAAAGGGTAACCTATTAAAGCTATACAACTCACAAAGCTCATTTACTAAGTAACAAGTGTCAAGGAGATTATGAGACCTTACAGCAGGAACTATGCAGGAAGCGTTAAAGAAAAATCAAACCTGTTGTGAAGGACAAGCGTGCAAGACTGCAAAGTGTGGATTAACACGAAACAATGAAATATTACACAACTGTCTCAACTTAAACATGACAAAAAACTTTCACACTAGAATTAATGATGGGGAAAAGGCAAAAATTCTGACCATTTGCAGGTGATGAATACTGCATATACAGTATCTCAGAACAAACAACCTGTTAAATCAGGAGGCAGACCAGATCAGCTACTACGTCATATTTCGCTCGTAGAACAGGAAGCTGAAGCTATACTGCCTTTTGAGACGCTTTTCTGTTCACCATGTTTGTAAAGACTTGCTGCCACATGATTAATCACAGGAACAAGCAGGATTTCCCACGTATATAGAAATGATGCTAGCCCGATTCACAGGTAGTTCCTGTTATATACAAGAAAACATCCTACAGTAACATTTACCATTCGAACAGTGACCAGTGGTAAAAGTTTTCTTTTCACATTTCACAAATCCCGAGCTTCTGAAAAATAACTTCAGTACAAATCCATGCCTTCATTTGCTTGGACAGACTTACAGTAATGGCTCCGTATACCATCATGGCACTGATGGTAAGCATCAGGAGGGAGATGGCGAATCCCACACAAGCATTTTCTACACCAGAGGACAGAAATAAAGCTATTAGCCACAGTTTTTTTTTTTTTTTTTTTAAAAAAGCTAAAAAAAAGTATCCGTACCTGACATTCGGTCTGAGGCGAAGTAGTGCTCGATGACCTCGTACTGCAGGTCAACCGAGGGCACGTTCTCGGGATGAGTGACCGCCACCGTCAGCAGGATTCCCATCAACAAGTTCACGACCTGAGGGAGGAAAATAATTAGAACACAGCTAAGAAAAGGACAGCAAGCAAGGACACCATGCTGCAGTCACGTTCGTAGTGATCGACTTATTAACTCCAAGCACAAGATGTTTAATATGACACAAAATATCTGGATCATATCCAACTTTTTTTGACCCGTTTCCTTTCGAAATCCAAACTCTAATGGTTAACATATTAGCACTTTTTCACTTGAGCAGGTTGCTATTTAAATATTTAATCATGTGGCCATGAGTAAACTGAAGGTCACATTTATTTATTGTGTTTAGAATATAAACCAAAGATAAATGGACACATGGGTAATAGTGCAGACTATCCCACTGGTCAAGCAGCTGTTGTAGTCGACTGTTTAAAAGGCAACGACAGTTTTAGAAACGTTTCAGTGATTTTACTGTGTAACATCACCACCTTCTTTCTGGGTTAGAACAACTTCCTGTTTGTTTTCAACATGCAGAGGAATCGACGCCTGTAGCTAGTGCTCTTGTAGACTGACTGGGTGTGTTTTTAACACTGCGCGGTACACAAACGCCTCTGTTTTCACTAAACACTGTCCCGTGTGTATGGATGCGTGAGTCATATTTACAAGTTATAAAAGTGGACAGTGGACAGTCACACTCACACACTCTCAAATACACACGGTCTCAAACACAGACACACACGCACTCTCAAAATACACACTCTCAAATAGACACTCACATTCTTAAACACTCGCACTCTCAAACCCACACTTACATGCTCACAAACAGACACACACTCTCAAACATACACACTCACACATGCTCTTAAATACACACGGTCTCAAACACAGTCACATGCTCTCAAAAACAGACACACACACTGACACACTCTCAAACACACACTCTCACTCACATTCTTCAACACTCACTCTCAAACCCACACTTACATGCTCTCAAACACACTCTCAGAAACACACACTCAAACACAGACACACTCACTCTCAAAAATACACGTACTCTCAAACACACACACTCACACTCTCAGACACACACACACTCTCTCAAACACATTCTCTCATACACACACACACGCTCACACGTGAGACACACACATCCCTGATTTCTCATGCTTTTTGGTGGAGTTGCACTATTAGCTTCAGCAGACACAGTAAACTCTTAAGCGACTTGACAGGTTTCATCATGCAGCTCTCAGCCTCTGCTCTTTTCCTCCTCGTCACTAAAACAGAATACAGACTGCACTTACACCTCGTTGTGTAGTGCGCTTCCTCCTGTCACATTACTGTCTCTCTAAACTGACTCTGTCTATGTTAGTGTTCAGGAATTGTGACTAAAATCAGAGTGTGAGACTCTAAACTCGGACACTGACGCCTGACTCGACTCGAGGAACATATTCTGCTGACAAATGGTGAGGGGAAAAAAAAAAAAAAAAGCTGATGACTTCACGAATGCCTGTGAACAACAAGACGGCCTCTGTGGTGTCCGCGTGATAACTTCGAACTGCTTGATGTATTTAACTTCTATAAATGGACGACGTTAGGGATTTAACTAGCGGCCGTGTTTATTGACTGATTAAAAGCAAAGAATATCGCTTTTGAAAGTGCTGCATTATTTATGAACTTCAGTTTGAAAAGGAAAAAGGAGATGGAGTGTGTCCAAATTGTGTGCACAAACATGAACCTTTGCATATCCTGGTGTTTTTAAGGAAGAATGAAGGAAAACAGTATTTAACATGCACTAAAAATCAGACTTGATGCTTGAGCTTTTTGGCCTGTGAGCCAAATCCTCTGTGAACTTGTGGCCATGGTACAGTGCATGCACACATCTCACAGTGTATAACTGAATCTGACGGTTATCCTAAAGCAGTTACGGTAAACCGCTACACACATATACGTGCACTTTATCATGGTTTCCATCGTGGCAGACTCGAGCATGGTGGGGTTATAATCAACGTCTGTTTGCTGCTCTTGATTTCAGTCACGCTCAGAAGTGTGATGATCCGATGGTGATGTATTCAGAAAATAGTTTCAACACACAAAACAAGAAGCGCTCGTGTATTTCAGGTGGATTTTCAGTCAGCAGTAGATGCGGTGAGGACACAAATGCGCTTTTAAAGAATCTTTCATTTTGATTCATCTTTCCGGAGCAATAACGTTGCTGTAAAATATCTCTTCATGACAGAAAACAGCTTCATCTAGAAAACCCCCATCTACTTCCCTTGTGATGCAGTTACAGTTACCGCTATCTGATATCTGATTAAACCCTCATTCATAAAGACTTCAAAAAGGATTAAATGATGAATTATGGAAAACAGTATAGCCCTATTCGGACAGGATTAAATGCACATCTGGGATAAACTCTTATTTTACAGCTGTCCGTTCTCCTTTGAGCAAATTACAGGCCCAGTGTTTTCCCTTCGAACTCAGTGTTCGGACTGATAACATCAGCCTGGAACCACATCCGTGATTTTCTATGCAGATGTCTCCATGCGTTGGAAAAAACAACATTTGTCTGTCGCTACGTGCCGTATTTAATCTCGTATCTGAAACACTTCCTGAGTCAGCAGGCGAAAGCTTCTCCTTTACTTTGTGATTAAATTGTCGACAGAATCTCGCTTCTGCAAACTGAATTAAGAAACAGTGTCTCTTCTTTAATCTGGCGCCTTGTAGAGTGATTGGACGCCACGTCATGATCAGATTTCAAAAAAAATCCTGATAAACCCATCTGATCCGAATAGGGCTTACATGTGTAATAACCTCAGAGGATGACAAAGAAGAAAAAAAACGGACATGGATGATCCGGACGGAAATAAAATCCCAGAGGAGCTCCTGTGAAACATGAAATTACTCCAGGGCCAGATGAGCTCATGTAAAACAGGAAACTACCCCAGGGCCTCATGTACACTTGATGTAATGTATTGTAATGTAATCCCATCAAAACAGGGCTTTAAAACTCAGCAAGTTTTCTATAGAGGTGCCATAGCAAAAGTTGTTGGCTGTCAAACGCTTCACCGCACCGACACACTGACTTCCTGTTTCACATGGAAAGACACCAAGACACAGAACGAAAGCACAGCATTCACACCATCATCACGTGCTTCATTAAAGGAGAGAAAAAACATTTTGTTTTCCTTATAATTAGCTGAAGCAAAAATTAAATTCAAGAAGAGATTAGTGTGCTCAGACATACAATTATATATATATATATACACACTGATCAGGCATAACATTGTGAGTACTGACAGGTGAATGTGAATTAGACTGATGATCTCCTCATCATGGCACCTGTTAGTGGGTGAGATATATTAGGCAGCAAGTCAACATTTTATCTTCAAAGTTGATGTTAGAAGCAGGAAAAATGGACAAGCGTAAGGATTTGAAGAAAGCGAGTTTGACGAAGGGCCAAATTGTGATGGCTAGACCACTGGATCAGAGCATCTCCAACACTGCAGCTCTTGTGGGGTGTTCCTGCTGTGGTCAGTATCTATCAAAAGTGGTCCAAGAAAGGAACAGTGATGAACCAGCGAAAGGGTCATGGATGGTCAAGGCTCATTGATGCACGTGGGGAGTGAAGGCTGGACCGTTTGCTCCGACCCAACAGACGAGCTACTGTTGCTGAAATTGCTGAAGAAGTTTATGCTGGTTCTGATAGAAAGGGGTCAGAATACACAGTCCATGATGGGTCAGAGCTGTTTTGGCAGCAAAGGGGGGGTGGGGCAACACAATATTAGGCAGGCGGTCATAATGTTATGCCTGATCAGTGTATGTATATAATGTGTGTAATATTTTGTATAATTCTAGATTTTAGAATAAAATTGTAAATAAAGATGTAAAATAAAGCTTATTGAGTCTGATGTTCTGCTGTCATTTTTTTTGTTTGTTTTGTTAGTTATTATATTGTCTCGTGACTGTCTCGTGACATTAATTTACACTTAGAAAACCTTTTACTGTTTAACGATATTTAACTCTGCTGTGGAAGAAACAAATTCTCAAGAAATGACTGTTAATCAGGCTTAAAAATATTTATGTATATAATAATAATGATAATAATAATAGATGTTTGCAGTGATGTGTGTTCTCGGCGTCGAAAGCTAGCAACTTAGCAACGCAAGCTTAGGCCTCTGTAAAGGCTAAAGCGTATTATATTTAGCTGGCGAGTTTAGCCACAATATTAAGACCGTGATATCGTGATAACATCAATAATAATGTCGATATCTAACATATAATAAATTTAAACCAGCCATTTGCTCTTTAGTTTGTTCTCCGTAGCTGCGAAACACCGTTAACCCCAACGGCTAGCCAAGCTACGCCTCAGAAAAAAAATAACACCCGAATTAGCAAAGCGCTAAAAACGTACCATGTACCAAGTCCCGAGAATGATGGTCCCCGTCCTGACATGGCAGCATCCACAACATCTTGTCGTATAAAGTCTATCTCGACTCGGCTTAAAATGCATGTTGGAGCCCAGATTGTGGAGAAACATTAAGCGAAAAAAAATAAAACTCTTTAATAATCCTCCGCTGTAAACAGCAGCGATCCGACCAACAACCTCCGCCTCCAACTAGCGCTATTCTCTCGCTCTCTCTCGGAGTCGCTCACCCACTCAGCGCTATTCTCACAAATCCCGCCCCCAGTTCATACTCATTGGCTGGACACCTTCAGATCTTTGACTGCGATTGGTCAACCGCCACAGACTTGACGTACAACATTCTAGCCAATCGTAGAGAAGACTATGAATGCGGTTGGGATTTAGAATAAACCCTCCACCCAACTTCGTGGGAAGAAACGGGGCGTGGGCAGGGTAATGAAGGAAAGCGTTTATTCCAGGAGAAAGAGGAATTCACTGAAATCTCTGGCTTTACTAGAAACCGTGGAAAATAAACCGCGGGGTTTATTATGCAGGCAAATAGTACTGTGTATATAAACATTCTGGAGAGACTGTTATCCGGTACAGCCAGTTATATTGGAAATGAAAAATGCAGGATAGAGGAATTATTATTATTAGTAGTAGTAGTAGTAGTAGTAGTAGTAGTTAATTAATATAGTGCTTCCATCTATCCATTCACCCATCCACCCATTTCTGCACCACTTATCCTACACATGGAGCCTGGAGTCTGTCCCAGAGGACTCACGGCACAAGGAGAGCAAAACCCTGGACAGGACACCAACCCAATAGAGGACACAATCACGCACACACACATAACATAGACATGCTACAACACTTGTTCACACCTTGCAGAGAATTTAGAGATGCCAATCAGCCTACAACAAAGGCCTTTAGACTGAGGGAGGAAACTGGAGAACCCCAAGGAGACCCACGAAGCACAGGAAGAACATACAAACTCCACACACACACACACACACACACAGAGTGACTCAAACCCCCAACCACAGAGGGCAGAGGGAACCATGATAACCACCAAGCCATCATGTCCTCCAAGATGTGTATCATTATAAACAAACCTTTCTTTCTTTCTTTCTTTCTTTCTTTCTTTCTTTCTTTCTTTCTTTCTTTCTTTCTTTCTTTCTTTCTTTCTTTCTGCTCCACCAATAAAACAAACCCACAGATAAAGTATATACATTATTTATTGTATTATATTTATTTCATAACATATTAAAAAATAGCTAAATTAAATACTAGATAGAGAACCAAATTAAAATATACCCAAATATTATACATACATACATATATATATATATATATATATATATATATATATATATATATATATATATATATATATAATAGAATATATTTTTATATATATATATATAGAATATAGAATATAGAATAGAATATATAGAATATATATATAGAATATATATATATATATTCCTTTCTTTAAATATTTATATCTACTTCTGTAAAATGTACATATGTTATCTTTCTCTCCAGGGTGTTTCTTCAGGGCTGTTGTTTATATCTGTATTAGTTTGTCTATGTGATAACAAGAGGTTGTGTTTATCACGTACAGGCACAACCATCAACACACAGCTCTTAAAGGTTCTCCTAAAGGGGCAGATTAGAATTTTCTAGAACTGTACTTACACTAACACTTTAGAAAAATTGTCATGCAGAGGAACTGCCTCGTTTTTTCTTTTCAGGCTTTTTGGGCATTTTTTGGTTATCATTTATTTATTCATCCTGGAAATTAATTTTATCTGATGTCTCTCCAATAAGTAAACTCAGATGTAGTTTAGAAGATGTTTATAAATAGATTAAGTGCTACTTTAAACCAGTAGTCAGTTTTCGTCTGGAGAAGCTGGTGATGCTGCATGGACTAGCAGTTTTTATTACGGCTCGCTGGTTGTCTTTGTGGTGATGGGTGACACAGGAGCACACGCTGGAGTGCGCAACTCCATATTGACTTTAATAGAAAAATGTAAATTTTAAACGCAGGTAAGTTTGGGTATTTTATTTTATTTTATTTTATTTTATTTTATTTTATTTTATTTTATTTTATTTTATTTTATTTTATTTTATTTTATTTTATTGTTTGTTTGTTATTTTAAAGGCTGATAAGTTTTACGTTTTTTTGGAAGCTGATATTTTTTCATTTTGTAAAAATATTATTCTAGGGTGGCCATTAAGTTTTTGTTGTTGTTGTTGCTGTTGGTGTTGTTGTTGTTGTTGTTGTTGTTGTTATCATTTTTAATTTAAAAAAATTAAAGCAATGGTATAAAAAGCACTGTCACTGTTGTGGATCATTTTCTTTTAACAGCACATCCAGAAGTGTGTTATTTTATTTACTGCACAGCAATTATGTTTCAGTTATAGTTAAAGAATGTTAAAGCTTACTTTTTATCCATTTATAGTTTCATTTAATGCTGCAACACCATTCTCATTATCATTTCTGGCCTCACTTCGGGAAGACGACTTTATCCAGAGCAGATTACAGTCCACCTACTTTATGACGAGTTATAAACTTTTTTCTGCCTTGTGATATTGAAGAAACACCAGAAAGCAAAGCCTCTTCTGTCCTGAATGTTATGAATCCCTCCTTCCATAAATAAATATTAAAGAAAGAGCTGTTTACAGAAAACTCCACCTCAGTAATGATCTGTTTATTATATGATTTGTGGAGCGTCCATCATCTGCTCAAGTCCTAGTGAATGAGCTGTCGCCATAGAAACGGTAACATATTAGAAGGTAATATAAGGTCAACCACAACCTTCTGACCAATCAGATCTTGTTGAAGTTTTGAGCTGATTCAATTCTATTATTACTGTATTTGGTTTGATTTGAGAAAACCATCAATCTGTCAATCAAAATGTACACTATAGCACTTCCTGGTCAAAAGTGTTAAAGTTGCGTCTTTGTAAGTCTGCAATGCTCAGCAATATCTTATCTGGCTCCTGATAATTAGACTATAAAGCAGCCACCTAAGTATCCCGAGCCTCCTGCGTTTAACGAGACCGTCGGTTGGGATGAAGCTCGAGCTCCTGCTGGTGTTGGTTGCTTTGCTCTGTGTGGACGGCCTGCCGTTGTCCAGCACGGGGACGAGGAACCGTAACAAGCTGCTTCTGATATCGTTCGACGGTTTCAGATGGAACTACGATCAAGACGTTCACACGCCAAATATGGACCAGCTGGTACAAGAGGGAGTCAAGGCAAAATACATCACACCTCCGATGATCACCATGACCTCTCCGTCACACTTCACCACTATAACCGGTAGGAAAAATGACCAAAAAATAAAAAATTAAAAATTAATAAAAAATGTGTAGAAATGTGTAAAAAATGTGTAGAATTTGTCTTAAAACCATAACAAACAGTATGTTTAAATGTTAGGTGTAATTTATTACATTACATTCATGTGATCCTTCTGTAAAAATGTCCAAAAAATTATAGTATTATGATATTTAATGATACAAAATTCTTTGACACAAAAATTGAAATTCATTTTTTTATGTTTCACAATAAATTTTTTTAATATTCTTGAATTAAAAAAAATAGCAAAATAATCAGTAAATAATTTAATATATACGTTCATTTTATTAAGAAAATATGAAATATAGGTAAAATTCGATCTCTGCGATTTTAAGAGTAGCATGAATGTTGGTACCTGATGTGCGGGTTTGTATATTTCCAGCAAAAATATCCAGCGATTTTCACACACAATTTTCAGTAAAGTTTAAACAGAATGGTGCGAAAAACAAAAAAACATTGTGCGAGTGAAGGTCTGAGCTGACTGGAAGGATATAATAACTTAGTGGTGCTTAGTGGTGAAGGTGTTGGACTACTGATCAGAAGCTTGTGTGTTTGAATCCTAGGTCCACCTAGCTATCACGACTTGGTCCTTAAGGCTCTCAACACTCAGTTGTATAAAATGTAAGTTACTTTGGATAAGGATGCCAGAAATTTAATTTAAATATATCCTGTTGTATCCATCTTTGTTGTTTTGTGCACACCGAGATGCTTTTTCTGCTCACCACAGATGTAAAGTGTGATTATTTGAGTTCCTGTATCCTTCTGGAAGCTTGAACAAATCTGCCCATGTTCCTTAAACATCTCTCTTATCAACAAGGCCACCCATTTCAGTTATTGTTTTTTTTTTGTTTTTCGCACCATCATACTGTCTAAACTCTACAGACTGCTGTGTGTGAGTGTGAAAATCACCACAGATCATCTACCAGCTCCTGAAATTCTTAAACCAGCCCATCTAACACCAACAACCATGCCATGATCAGCCTCACAGAGACCTTTACTTTGTTCTGATGGTTCATGCGAATGAAGCTATAATGATTTCCTGTCACATGTTTAGGTGATTAGATAACTACATGAATGTGTTCCTAATAAATTGAACAGTGAGCTGAAATATAATATCTGGATCTGATTTTAACTTTAGGGTTAAATGAAGTAACTGGACTTGTGTTTTCTGTTTATTATACTAAAACAAAGTCTACAGTTTTCACCATCGATCATCATTTCACTCTTGTTACACACAGTATTTCATTACAATCAATAATACTGCATATACACAGTGTGTTGCATAAGTATTCACCCCCCCTTGAACCCACTCTCCCCAAACCGCCTTGTAGTGTTGACTGAAATGGACAAGAATCTGCACAAAAAAAGCCTATCATTTTGAAGTAAAGAGAATTGTTTTTTTTAAAAATAGCAAAAAATATTTACATAATTTACAAATAATAAATGTAAACGTAATTTACATAATGTAATAAACATGTAATAAACAGGAACGAGTACATCAGAGGGACAGCTCATGTTGGACGTTTGAGGGACAAAGTTAGAGAGGCCAGATTAAGATGGTTTGGACATGTTCAGAGGAGGGAGAGTGACTATATTGGTAGGAGAATGTTGGACATGGCGCTGCCAGGCAGGAGGCAAAGAGGAAGGCCAAAGAGGAGGAATATGGATGGAATAAATGAGGATATGAAGCTAGTGGGTGTAAGTGTTGAGGATGCAGAAGATAGGGATAGGTGAAGAGAGATAATTTGCTGTGGCCACCCCTGAAGGGAAGAGCCGAAAGAAGAAAAAGAAGATGAATAATAATAATAAAATAAAATAAATGCATGAGTATAAGCATGTGCACACTTGCCCAGTTCTCCAGACATGAGGCATTAAAGCAGTCCAAACTTGTAAAGATCTCTGATAAGATTTTTTAAATTGAGGTTCATAGTCTCCTCTGATAAAAGAAAAGATATCAGAGCGTGAACAGATGCTATCAGGTTATGGAATTGATCGTATGTTATGTGCTGAATCATTTTTCCATTATCTTTAGATAAAGTAACATGTTCAAGGCCATGCTCAAGGCTGTGAAGCGTGCAGTGAACAGTAAACATCTCAGTCTGGTTGAGGAACATTTCAATAGTTTAGTAATATTTCAGACCAGAAATAAATAAGGATTGTATTTATTCTGATGGTGCTGGTTTTTTATATAAAGTAAGGACTAAGGAAAACTCAGTGTCATGCTTTTATAGGAAAGAGATATTAGATATTAGAGATATTTCATGTTAAACAACGTTCTCAGAACGGTTCCTCTTATCATATACATTATGGCTGTAATCACTTTTTCACTCACCAGCGCCTCATAAAGCTTGTCTAAGATTTTGTGGATTATCTCTGTATGTATGCATGGTTAGTATGTTTGCCTCCTACTTGCAAGGTTCTGGGCTCAATTTCCGTTTTCTCGATTTCTCTATTTCCTCTGGGTTTCTCTGGTTTACTCCCCAAAGACATGTTTATAGGCTGATTGGCATCTCTAAATGTTCTGTAGTGTGTGTGATTGTGCCCTGAAATAGCTCCAGGCTCTCTATGACTGTGTGTATGATAAGCAGTACAGTAAAATGGATAGATGGATGGATGGATAGATTTCTTATAGATAAAGTTACATAGAAATTTCCCAGAAGTTTCTGTGTTATGTGATTGAGTATCAGATTGATGACGCCTCTTTCCTTCTCTCTCCTAGTTATCTTCTCTCTCCTATATTAAGCCTTTTTCCACTCCACCAGCAGAATGGTAATGGACTCATGGGACGTTTTCAGTCAGTGTATAGAGATGAATGATGTGTCTGTGAGTCTGATCTAAAACGAGTCTGTTGGCTTCCAGTGTGTTTTAGACGTGTGTTTTTCCCTCTGTTGGAGAACCTTACACTGAATTTTACCAGTTGAAGATGAAATCTGAGCTGCTTTTTAGATGAACAAGCACTTGGAGAACATCTCAGAGAGCAGAAATGGGTTTAATATCAACATTTTTTGGAACTTTTCTATGAATATATTGCTCCTTGTAGGCTAGGGAAAAACAGAAATATTTATTAAAACTATCCCTGAGTGTCTACTTTCATGTGGGCTTCATATTAGCCACCAGTGTGGAGTGGAACATGACCAAGACATTCAATGCTGAACATGGACACAACACACGTTTTTTGCACTTTACCATTATATAACTATATTCTATATTCTATATTCTCATTCATCATTGCAATCATACCACATCACTGTACCATTTACACGTCTAATCACTGGAGTCACATACTACCTTTTCTGTAATTTAGCCATTTATTTTTTTATTTTTTAAAATTAAGGACAGTCATAAAAAGATCAATATTTCACTGCATGTTGTACTGTGCATGAATGTGTATGTGATGAATAATTTTTGATAAACATTTGAAATTAAAACACTTTAATTTAATCAGATATGGTACATAAGGTGGCTGTATTGGTGCTTGATACCCTTGTGGTGATATCCCCAATTGTTGAACTGTGGATGGAATAAATTGTAAAACTTTTACATATGGGAAAAAATGTCTCCATGTCTCCAAAAAATATGGAGCTATTGAGATTTTGGATGTAATAAATGAGGATATGAAGCTAGAGGGTGCCCTGTTAACGTGCCATGACGAAGATGAAGTCCTTTAAGAAGGGGAGAGAAATAAAGCAATGATTGTTCTGTTTTGTTTTTTTGTTTCTCCTTTTTCCTTCTGTCTCCTTTTACATTTCTAAAAGTCGTGAGATCTATGTACTGATTAAGATTCTTGATTGATTGAATCAACACTTTTATTCCTGCACTTTTTATACAGGGAGATGGATAGAAGATCACGGCGTTGTCCATAACATGATGTTTAATTCCACGACTCTGTTGAAATTAACCCATAAGAACACGCTGAGGCGATCGGAGTGGTGGGATAACGGGGCTCTACCGTTATGGATAACAGCTCAGAATCAGGTGAGAAAACATTTATAGCCAAACTGTTTGTGTAAATCTTAATCCTGAGATAAATATTAAGGTTAAGATTCCACAGTCAGTCAGGTAATTGTGCTGAAGGTTTGTATTTTTGGGGATGAAACCAATTTTTTTTTATTATTATTATAGATTTTATTATATGTGCTTTGGTATCTGGCACCAAGATGTTAGCAGCAGATCCTTTAAGGACTTACAGGACTTAAAGGATACTTTTGATAGATACTGACCACTGCAGACCGGGAACACCCCACAAGAGCTGCAGTTTTGCAGATGCTCTGATCCAGTGGTCTAGCCATCACAATTTGGCCCTTCGTCAAACTCACTCAAATCCTTATGCTTGTCCATTTTTCCTGCTTCTAACACATCAACTTTGAGGAGAAATTGTTCACTTGCTGCCTAATATATCCCACCCACTAACAGGTGCCATGATGAGGAGATCATCAGTGTTACTCACTTCACCTGTCCGTGGTCATAATGTTATGCCTGATCGGGGTGTATATCATATAAATACGTAAACATAAAATAAATCATGTTTTTTTAAAATAGAGAATATTATAATTTTATATTATATATATATGTACAATATTTCATATAATATATTTTATATTTAGATTTAAATTTCATGATCTTAGAAATTAACACAAAATCAAGTCAAGTCAAGAAGCTTCTATTGCCATTTCAACCAAATATAGCTGACGCAGTACACAGTGAAATGAAATAATGTTTCTCCAGGACCCTGGTGCTTAAATAAAACAACACAGAGAGAAGGACTTAAAGTAAGTTGTCCTAGCCACATAAAGTGCATTGTAGTGCAAACAGCGCAAGACAAAACACTACAGGACAGATACAGAAAATAGCACCGACCAGTGTACATTCTCTATATTGTACAGTACATTATGCAAAAATAAGAGGATTGTAAACAATTAGGGTTTTTGCAAAAGCACAACCAAGCAAGCTCCACTATATTCAGAGGAAATCTGTTTTTCCACACATTTGGGTCGAGGCGCGTCATGTGACGTCACAACACAAACTCAGGCTAAATCCCTCTTCTGTTCGTTAGCGTGGAAAATGAGCACAGCCCTCATAGGAAGCCACTGGTAGGAGTTTAAAAGAAGAATCTTGTACATGCAGTTTCAACAATTCAAGTAGCCAATTCTCCATTCCCCAAGAGCATCTCCAAAACTGCAGCTCTTGTGGGGTGTTCCCAGTCTGCAGTGGTCAGTATCTATCAAAAGTGGTCCAGGGAAGGAACAGTGGTGAACCGGAGACAGGGTTATGGACAGCCAAGGCTCACTGATGCACGTGGGGAGCGAAGGCTGGCCTGTGTGATCCGATCCAACAGACGAGCTACTGTTGCTCAAATTACTGAAGAAGTTAATGCTGGTTCTGCTAGAAAGGGCTCAGAATACACAGTGCAGGATGGGTCAGGGCTGTTTTGGCAGCAAAAGGTGGACCAACACAATATTAGGCAGGTGGTCATAATGTTATGCCTCATTGGTGTACATTTCAATCAAGTTTTATTTGTCTAGTGCTTTTAACAATGACATTGTCTCAAAGCGGTTTTACAGAACATAAGAAATATAGAACATAAAAGTTCAAGACTAATATTTATTTGTATTAATCCCTATTATATATACTGTAATGTTACTTGTAGCATTAATGCCATCTAGAGATCTCTGGTGACCTCTGACCTCTGATGTGATGTATTGATTTACACTTGGAATTTTGCCAGGGCTTGAAGACAGCGTCTTATTTCTATCCCGGAGGTGGAGTGAATTACAGCGGGCAGGCTGTGAACAGGTTCCTGGTGCAGAGAGAAGGTCACCCCAGTGACAACGTGACCGAGTGGTGGGAGAAGATCGATACGGTCATGGGATGGTTCACCAAGGAGAATTTCGACTTTGTTACACTTTACTACTCAGAACCGGACAACGTGGGCCACAGGGTAGGACCTGAGACCGAAGAGAGAAAGAAGATGGTCCAGCAGATCGACCACCTCATAGGCTACCTGAGAGAGTCCATCCAGAAGAACAACTTATCCGATAACCTCAACGTCATCATCACGTCCGATCACGGCATGACCACCATTAAGAAAAATCCACAGGTGAAGGAAATAAGGCTGTCAGATTATATCAGTTTTTTAAAACTGACCCACTTCGATATTCTGGATTACGGAGGGTTTGGGATGATAAGACCCAGGAATGGGAAGCTGCAGGAGGTTTATGATCAGCTGAAGAACGCACATCCAAATCTAACTGTGTACAAGAAGGAGGAGATTCCCGAGAACTTCCACATCGCGAAAAACGGCCGAATTCAAGATCTCGTCCTTGTTGGAGATTTAGGATTCAACCTGAACTCGGTAAGCCGGTAATAAAATCTTTAAATTATATTAATAAAATAAAATAAAATAAAATAAAATAAAATAAAATAAAATAAAAAATTCTAAAAACAAATAAATAGATAAATAAAAAATAAATTAATTAATTAAATTAAAAAATAAATACATTTCAAAAATAAATAAATAAATAAAATACAAATACCAAGAAAAACCAGTAAAAAGAAAAAATGTCTAAAATAAAGTGAAATTTATCTATAAAATAGTAAATGATAATATATTGTCAACTCCATTAATTATTAGTGTGTCAGTAGGAAAGACACAAATAAATAAATATTTTAGACATTTAGTGTTACAGCGAATTGTATTGGATTTTTATTAATTTATTAATTTATTTATTAATTTTTCTTAATTTATAAGGAATTAGGAGTGCTGTTATAGGAAAATTATCAACCACAACACACAGTCGTTGCGTTTGATGCAGTCCACAGTGAAGTTGATTAGTTTTCGCACAACAATTACAATTATATAATAATAATAATAATAATAATAATAATAATAACAATTATTATTATTATTATTATTATTATAAAACGTGACTGAGCTGTTGCTATAGAAACGATAACACATTAGAACCAGTGCAAGTCATATCATCTTGACAGAAAGTGTTTTTAGATGTTTACAGGTTATTGTATTATACAGATAAATATGTATCTTCCAGTAGAACAAACATAAAATCTCCCAATTATTAAATAAATCTACCAGTTTTCACCATCAACCATTAAAATGTAACATTACAGTCAATCTTTTGCAGAGGGTCATTTTTTACGTGAACAAAGGAGACCACGGTTTTAACAATCAAGAAATGGACATGAAGACAATATTCCGAGCGTTTGGACCTGACTTCAGGAAAAATTTCCTAGCTGAGCCGTTCGACAGTGTGAGCATTTACCCTCTGATGTGCAAGCTGCTGGGAGTCGATCCAGCTCCACACAACGGCAGCCTCAGTGACACTCAGGCCATGCTCCTGGATCACACAGATCCTGGTAAGACGTGACTTATTGGTGTTGTTGTAAGATACCAGGATACAGTGATCTGTCTACAGATCCTAGACAATTCAATTCAATTCAATTTTATCTGTGTAACGCTTTTAACAATGTCTCGAAGCAGCTTTACAGAAGAACATAAGAAATACTGTACAAAAAGTTCAGGATTAATATTAGACTTATATTTAAATTTATTTGTATTCATCCCAAATGAGAAAGCCTGAGGCGACTGTGGCGAGGAAAAACATCCTTAGATGGAAGAGCAAGAAACCTTGATAGGAACCATCATTGAGCATCTGAAGGCTTCAGCATGTTGGAGTTGGTGTTAAATCTATAAGAGTGATTATAAATGATTATAAACACCAGAGAGTGATTATAAATGATTATAAACATCAAAGAGTGTGATAATAAATGATTATCTGAGTTTATTATAGATTTAACACCAACTCCTCCATGCTGAAGCCTTCAGATGCTCAGTGATGGAGACAGCATATGTAGAATGATATTTTGTGTATTCATTAGAAGGTTGTTGTCCTTAAAGGCCACATGGGGATGATGTATTCTTCCATAAGTTGTGTCTTTTTATTCAGTACATGTTAATGAAATCAGAGTAAAATGTGCCGTGTTTGTTGTAATGTCTCCACACCAGGACGTTTTCATGTCCATTTAAAACCTTTTAACCTGTTAAAACACTTCTGTTCATCTTATAATACTGTATATTAACCACTGTACAAGATTAGTGCACCGTAAAATAAATACATTACATAGTCTTCCATAATATACTGAGTATCTATTTAAACTATTTATTTATTTTTATTTATTTGTTTATTTTGTTTCAGGTGGACACGCTGGGAGAATCCAGACATCTCTCGGGCTTTTTGTCATCATGATGTTCATGTTGCTCCTCCTTTGAACTGCAGAGATTTATTAAAATGTACTAAAAACTAATCTATAATCAAACTAAATGATAAAAAGACTAATGCTAATTTATTTATATATTATATTATGTTGTATTTAATCACAAAGAATTTTAGTGATGCACTATGTAATCAAGGTATTTGTGAAAAACAATGGAAATAAAAAATAAATTATTTTAAGGAACTTGATGGATGATTCTTTGAGAGGGAGAGAATGAATGAATGAATGAATGAATGAATGAAAGGAAGGAAGGAAGGAAGGAAGACTGCAACATTCACAGAAAACTCTGATGGATAAAATCCTGCATGGACTGATCAGTAAGCGGCTCCGTAGTCTCTGCCTGGAACACTAGACAGAATGGTGGGAATATTCCTTGCATAGGATTCCAGTCCTCTTACACACAGGGCAACTTCGAGTCACCATCCATTGTCTATACCCGCTTTATTCCTAATCAGGGTCACAGGGATCTGCTGGAGCCTAGGCAAAAGGCAGGGGTACACCCTGGACAGGTCACCAGTCTATCACAGGGGCCACAGACAACCACACACACTCACAGGCAATTTAGAATTACCAAGCAACCTAATGTACATGTTTTTGGGCTGTGGGAGGAAACCGGAGGAAACCCACGCAGGAAGAACATGCAAACTCCACACGGAAAGGCCTTTTCTTGTTCGAACCCAGGACCTTCTTGCTGTGAGGCAACAGTGCTAACCACTAAGCCACCATACTGCCCCTTATACACACATCAAATACACACAAATACTGCTGCATTTAACTGTATGTTACTGTAGGTATCTGGAAGAGGGTTGACTGATTAAAAAAATTATTCACTTAATATCACATTACACAATATAACCCTTTATTGTTTTTTTTTTTTCTTCAAAAGCATTTATTTAACCTTTTCTGAAAATTTCCCTCCTTAAGGCTTGGTGACGTTTCTAACAAAGACAGAACAACAGTCACTGTACCTGAAGGACAGACGGATGGCGTATCATTTAGTGCATGAAACGTTTCATTTAACAGCCGCTAAAATCTTCGACACCAAAAGATATTTTGTTTTATACTCTGTATAAATATCGATAAGAAAATACAAAGAGAACTCCACGTATATTTTCTATTTCGACGTTTCATGTACAAAATACATCCAATTTTTTTGAAAAAATTACCCTTATTTTCATGGAATAAAGATCTAAATAATAGTGTGTCCTTGAGCTGATAATACAATTGTACAAAATACAATTTCCTTTGATTAGAATTTCTTTGTCTTTAAGCCAGAATAGTCCTTTTTTTTAATATATATATACAAAGTAAAAATAAACCATTATTATTTAACACAACAGATGTGAATTTCATCGAAAACATTCCCCAAGTTATTACAAAAGCTGCTTTAAAAACCTTGCTACATACTTTTTTTAGGGAAATGAGAAAACAGTGAGCGGAGGTCATGTAGTCTGTGTTTAAATCTACATTCAGACATTTGTTAAAGACATCTGTCATGTTGTTACAGCAACAAGAAAAAGTCATATCACATTCACGCCATCCCTTTGGTTATATTAATAAAAAGTTCATTGGATTTGGAATAGATTCGGCTAAATAAAACCCAAAAAAACAAAACTCATCGCCAGTCATCGTCTCTGTCGTTGTCCGTCTCGATCACGTACTCCTCGTCTTCATCGCTGTCATCCTCGAACCTCTCTGCCTGCTCTTGCTTGAGCCTGGCCAATGCCGCCAGACGCTCCTCTTCCTCTCTCTGTCTCTGAGCCGCAGCTTTCTTCTCCTGTTCGGCGTGGCTCTTCATGTGCGCGCTGCGGCTCTTCACTTTGTAGAACACCCTGTCGGAGAAACCAGCCGAAATGACGCGTCATTATGAAATCCAGTAAACATTTACACTACAGTAATGCAAGGAGTTCTCCATCCTGATTGGTCAGGAGGTGATGGTTATGTTTCTATACCAGCAGATTGGACAGCAGCCAGAGGCACGATGGATAACAGAGGTCAGTCTGACCTCAGATCAGAAGATTCTAGAAGATTCGAGTCCAACCTGACTGGTTCTAAATTATACCTTTTTTATTATTTATTTTATTCATAAACAGCAAAAACTATATTCATATCACCATATTCACATTCATACCATCAGCCATTGTACTGTACTCATATGAATGTATGTATGTATTGAAAGCAGCAGGTACAAAATCAAATGCAGTAGGTAAGAATCCAATACAACATGTACAGAATCCAGGCAATAGAAGCTGAACCAAATGCAGTAGGTACAGAGTCAAATGCAGTAGGTACTGAATCAAATACAGTGGGAGCAGAATAGAATGAAGCTGACACTGAATCGAATGCAGTAGGCAATGAATCAAATGCAGTAAATACTGAATCGAATGCAGTAGGTACTGAATCAAATGCAGTAAACACTGAATTGAATGCAGCAGGTACTGAATCGAATGACGTAGGCATTGAATGAAATCGAATGCAGTAGGTGCGGAATCGAATGCAGTAGGTGAGGAATCAAATGCAGTAAATACTGAATCGAATGCAGTAGGTACTGAATCGATTAAAGTAGGTATTACATCAAATGCAGTAAATACTGAATTGAATGGGGTAGGTACTGAATTGAATGCAGTAAATACTGAATCAAATGCATTAGGTACTGAATCAAACGCAGTGTTTACTGAATCGAATGCAGCATGTACTGAATCAAGTGTAGTGTGTACTGAATCAAATGTAATAGGTACTCAACTGAATTTCAAAGTGTGCTGAATCAAACGCAGTGGGTGCTGAATCGAATGCAGTAGGTACGGAATTAAACGCAGTGGGTAATTAATCAACTGCATTTGGTACTGAATCGAATGCAGTAGGTACTGAATCAAATGCATTTGGTACTGAATCAAATGCATTTGGTACTGAATCAAATGCAGTAGGTACTAAATCAAATGCATTTGGTACTTCATCAAACGCAGTAGGTACTGAATCAAATGCAGTGGATTCAATTTATTGAAAGTAAATTGTTCATTTACAAATTTAAAAAATGGTCTCATTGCTGTATTGCTGTGGTATCAGGATAATAGAAAACTGTCAGGATGTGCTGTTAAAGGAAAAGAATTAACTCTGGGAATTTAACGATAGCCCCATTACATCACACTACACCATCACTGATTAGTTTCCTGTTAGACAGGAGATTATGTAGGACACATCAAGGAGTGTTTGTCCTTCCCTCCAGCATGAAGTGAGGGTTTAGTGTGTTGCTTGTTAGGAGTGTTGACTAAAGAGGTGTGTCTTTAGTCAGTGACTCAGATGTTCAGGCAGTCAGAAGTTTATTCCACCTCCTGCCTGCCAGAACAAAAAACAGACATGATTCATGACTTCCTGGTGTTTTGAGGAACAGTGGGATGGGCCAAGTTATACGAGTTGCTCTAAGCAAACAGAGTACACAGCAGGGTTCATATTCATATGTGTATATATATATATATATATATATATATATATATATATATATATGTGTATATATATATATATATATATATATATATATATATGTATACACACACACACACACACACAGTATGTATGAACCCTGCTGTGTACTCTGTTTGCTATATGCAGATAATTATATTTCTATTTTTATCATAACTAATTTTAAAATATTATTTTATTCTACTTTTTATGGCGAAAAGCATTTCTCTTCTATACAGGTCATACCGTGGGTGTGTATGTGACAAATTTGGTTTTGTTAAACGTCTCGAGATAAACGTGATCCGTTTCTGGCTCTTCGGGCGAGCGTGTGTGTTTTAAACGTGACATGAGCAGCTATAAACACCGCAGCGGTGCGATGGAGGAGAACTTCGAAAACAAGTGGTGCTGCTGCATTCTGCTGAGGATTACGCTGTAGTCAAATCGGGAGATAACATGAGACTAAACAGACACACGAGTGACCTCTGGGAGGAGAAACAGCTGGAGCTGGATCCTCCTGAAATTTGGAAGTGAGGGAGAATCCGATGTGGATGATTCGAGCTACATGAAAGCTGGTGGTTGAGAATTCATGGCATTTTCTATAACCATGAGATTCATCCTTATACATACATGTTTTACACACACTTCTAAACTTCTTGGAATTTCTTTTGGTTATATATAAATTCTAAATCATTAGGTATGAATTTTTTCCCATTCTAAAGTCAGAGGTGGATACATCAAGCTGGAGGCGGGGTTTGTTCAACATAAAACCCATTAAATGTGCTGTAATGATGTTCATGATGTACAAGGAACAGCCTTTCAAGAAGCATCTGAAATGAACACATCCTGTTTGTTTAATCATTTTACTGGGATGCAGCTGATTAACAGGATTAACCAATCAAAGTCATGGATTTTTCCAGTTTCTTACTTGCTGAATAAATTTAGAAATTTAGACCATAAAGAACAACCTACGTTACAGTTCTACAGGTGAAGACATGAAACTATAAAGATTTCTGAGTGGAAAGAACAGCAAGATGGACTGTTTACTCTCTCACCTTTCAATCACTACAACACTGACCAATCACAGGTGACTGAGAGCTTGTGTGTGTGTGTGTGTGTGTGTGTGTGTGTGTGTAAGTGTGGGGAAGAGGTCAGAATTTGGTTTCCTCCGAAAGTGTGTGAGAAATCAGGCCAGAGAATTATTCAAATCAAAACCACACACACACACACACACATACACTTTCTCACACTCACAAGCTCTCACACACTCACTCACACACACATTCACACTCACTTTCTCTCTCACACACACACACATTCTCACACTCACAAGCTCTCACATACACAATCACACACACATTTTCACTCACTCACACACATTCACCTTCTCTCACACACTCACATTCACATACAGACACTCACATACACATTCCCACACTCACAAGCTCTCACACACACTCACTCACATTCCCACACACACAAACTCACTCAATCACACACACACACACAAACATTCTCACACTCACAAGCTCTCACATACACAATCACACACACATTTTCACACTCACTCACACACATTCACCCTCTCTCACACACTCACATTCACATACAGACACTCACATACACATTCCCACACTCACAAGCTCTCACACACACTCACTCACATTCCCACACACACAAACTCACTCAATCACACACACACACACACACACACACACACAAACATTCTCACACTCACAAGCTCTCACATACACAATCACACAAACATTCTCATACTCACAAGTTCTCTCACACACACACACACACACACTCCCCTCACCTGCTGCACTTCTTGCATGGAAATATGCCCTCAGGTTCTCCTTGACTCTTTGGGGCACTCGCTGGTGCACTTCTCCTGGCTGCACTCTCGCGTGGTTTTGGGGCGAAGAAAGGCGGAGTCCGTGTTTCCTGCCTCAGTGCGGTTACCTCATTCAAAGAGACCACTTTGGGGTTGCTCAGCACTAAGACTTTCCCTTCCTGAAAAAAGGGACAGAGATTTAAACCAGATCCAACACTGTGAATTAACCTGTAAATAACATTCGTACAGTAATGTAGAGGTCCTCTGTTCTTTAAAGGGAAAGCTACACAGCAGCAGAACACACACTACTGCACTGCAACCGAGGGTGTGACGTCTCTTACAATGTGTTATGTCAGGAGTAAAACACATGGGGGCGTGCTGTTATAAGAAAACAAACAACGACGGCACGACCTGATGAAGCTCAGTTACTCTATTACAATTACAATTCCTTACATATTAATAAATGACACATTTTTATTTATTTTCTATCCGTTTTTACCTACATTTCTTGTTAAACAAGTCAGTTCATGCCATCATGCACATCACTTTCCTCTATCCTTCATCATAAAGACTTCAAATATTTACCTCTGACACTGGAGACTCCTTCCTTAAAATATTAAAATAAATATAATATTCTTTACAGAAAATCTAATCAACAGTTACTCATTTTTCTTTGCTTAAATCACACATTTTACTTTTTTTATATATAATATTATGCAGATCGTCCACCATACACTACCTTCAAATTCTTGTTATGCACATTACTTATTATTATTAAGCAGAATTAGAATTAAAGCATGTAATGAATTTTAGTTTAGTTTACATCATGAACTGCGTCACTTCCAGGTCTGCTCTGAAAGTCTGGTGATGTTAGAAAAGCTCCAATAATTCTTTTATTCATTATGAGTGTATTTTACCAAGTTAGAAGGTGGAACTTATTTCTTCCCCATTTTCCAATTTGAAATAGGATCTAAAACATCGAATATTATTATAATCCTTCTTTTGTGTTACACAGCATTTATTACAACCCTTTGGAAGTTGATCATATGACTAGTTTAACATTCTCTTTTAACATATGGGAGATCTCTACACTCCCTGTGATGTGTCCGGCAGTCAGAGTGATGGTGTACTCACGCTCTTGCTGACCTGAAGAGCCTTGGTCACGTTCCGGAGGTGATCGGTGCCGCCGTCTTCGTGCTCCGCCTTGCGTTTGCTCTCGTCTCCCGCTTCCGGCTGTTCTTGTTTGATTTGTGGGATCTGCAGTGAAAGAGAGAAGACATGTTCAGATAACAAACTTAAACAGGTTCATCGAGTCTGAGATCCGTGAAGATTTTCACACGATACAGTGGCGTGCAAAAGTTTGAACACCCCATAGAGAGTGAAGGGAGAGGTCAGTATTTTAACAAAAAATAACCAAAAAAAAAACCCTCAATAAAAAACAAAGAAATAATAAAATAATTTTAATAATTTTTAAATCATATAAAGTGTGGATGTTTAGGGCCAGGTATGTTGCGTTCATTTATTTTTCATTATTTTATTTTTTAAAGCTTAAACCAATATACTAATGACCAATGTTGTCCCTGAAATGCATCAGAGGTACACTCATCTAACTTCTTGTTACTAGATGCACAGTAATTGATGGTACTCATCCAGATCATGCACTAAAAATAAATCTAAAATGGCAAGCAAAGGACAAATACAAATGCTTTTTTATATCTTTATCGTTTTAAAGCCCCGGTTTCTTTCCCAAGTGCCCGCTTCCAGCCATCTTTCCCCTGACGTACAGCAGACCGCCAACCAAGCAGGATGAAGACTAACACTAACACACTCTTCCTCCGCAAAACATGAAGCCAGACACCCATGTCTTCTCAAACTGCATCACAGGGCAGAATAATGCTGCCTAATCTTTTAAAAGATACAGTTTTTATTTTGTTTAGTCATATTTCAAGTCTTTAGCTGCCTTAATAAGAAACATTGGAAAAAAAATTAACTAGAATATGTAGGCAGGGGGTGTAAACTTTTGAGTGCATAAACAGAACTGGTGACTGAGACTGAAATATTTTGTCTATATATATATATATATAGATATATATATATATATATATATATATATATATATATATATATATATATATATATACACATATATATACACACTATATTGCCAAAAGTATTCGCTCACCTGCCTTGACTCGCATATGAACTTAAGTGACATCCCATTCCTAATCCATAGGGTTCAATATGACGTCGGTCCACCCTTTGCAGCTATAACAGCTTCAACTCTTCTGGGAAGGCTGTCCACAAGGTTTAGGAGTGTGTTTATGGGAATTTTTGACCATTCTTCCAGAAGCGCATTTGTGAGGTCACACACTGATGTTGGACGAGAAGGCCTGGCTCTCAGTCTCCGCTCTAATTCATCCCAAAGGTGTTCTATCGGGTTGAGGTCAGGACTCTGTGCAGGCCAGTCAAGTTCATCCACACCAGACTCTGTCATCCATGTCTTTATGGACCTTGCTTTGGTCACTGGTGCACAGTCATGTTGGAAGAGGAAGGGGCCAGCTCCAAACTGTTCCCACAAAGTTGGGAGCATGGAATTGTCCAAAATGTCTTGGTATGCTGAAGCATTCAGAGTTCCTTTCACTGGAACTAAGGGGCCGATACCAACTCCTGAAAAACAACCCCACACCATAATCCCCCCTCCACCAAACTTTACACTTGGCACAATGCAGTCAGACAAGTACCGTTCTCCTGGCAACCGCCAAGCCCAGACTCGTCCATCAGATTGCCAGATGGAGAAGCGCGATTCGTCACTCCAGAGAACGCGTCTCCACTGCTTTAGAGTCCAGTGGTGGCGTGCTTTACACCACTGTATCCGACGCTTTGCATTGCACTTGGTGATGTATGGCTTGGATGCAGCTGCTCGGCCATGGAAACCCATTCCATGAAGCTCTCTGCGCACTGTTCTTGAGCTAATCTGAAGGCCACATGAAGTTTGGAGGTCTGTAGCGATTGACTCTGCAGAAAGTTGGCGACCTCTTCGCACTATGCGCCTCAGCATCCGCTGACCCCGCTCCGTCAGTTTACGTGGCCTACCACTTCGTGGCTGAGTTGCTGTCATTCCCAAACACTTCCACGTTCTTATAATGCAGCTGACAGTTGACTGTGGAATATTTAGGAGCGAGGAAATTTCACGACTGGATTTGTTGCACAGGTGGCATCCTATCACAGTTCCACGCTGGAATTCACTGAGCTCCTGAGAGCGACCCATTCTTTCACAAATGTTTGTAAAAACAGTCTGCATGCCTAGGTGCTTGATTTTATACAACTGTGGCCATGGAAGTGATTGGAACACCTGATTCTGATTATTTGGATGGGTGAGCGAATACTTTTGGCAATATAGTGTATATATATATATATATATAGACAAAATATTACAGTCTCAGTCACCAGTTCTGTATATGGGGGGGTGTAAAAACTTTTGCACTGGTTCTAAATGTAAACGTAATTAACGTGTATGACTGACGCTACCTCAGGTACGCGCTCTTCTGGTTCAAGAGGGCCGTAGATCGGGATCCCGCTGCGTCCGACTTTCACCTGTTTCTTATAGGTGTAATAAAATTCCACACACTGTGCCACTGTTTTAGTCTGCACCTACACACACACACACACACACACACACACACACACACACACACACACGGATTTACACAGGAACAAAGCCTCGTACAAACTGAGAACTCGGGACATAGAACAGGAAACAGATCATTTTAATAATTTTCAAATAATCATCCGTACCAATTTCTGCACCAATAAGAAGTCCTTCCTGTAAGCAGAGATCCCTTTGTTGAAGTAATGCTTTTCATCCACAGTCCAGCAGTCGGACCCTGACGGAACACAAAGCGTTATATATACACTTTACAAATCTTTCCATCACATCAAAACTGGACTGAAGTAAAACCCTTATAACTGGACTGAAATAAAAACTTTATAAAATACAGAACCATACAAAAGAATTAGCGTGTCATTATTTTAGAGTTAAGTTTATTTATAGCTAATGTCACCTGGTAAGCAATACTAGGTTAAATATGGGAAAGAAACATGCTAGCTAATGGAAAGAATGGCTAGCTAATCAAACAATCTAGGTAATCTCACTAGCAGGCTAGCTAATCAAATGCTAACTGTGGAAACCAGTCACTCGAGTCGCTAGCAAGCAAGCAAACCTTATGTTAACTGCTAGAAGAATCTAAGCCTGGATAAAGTCCTTAAACACAAAGATTGAGGTATTTGAAAGAATTTTAATGTAAAATATACATATTTATAAAATTATAACCTTGTGACTGCCAGTGCGCACTCTTACCTGCATAGTGGTAGTTAGTGAGGTGATGATCTTTGGGGAAAATAGGTTTCTTCAGCAACAACACTTCCAGAGTTTTCTAGAGAAATGAACAGAATACATTTTAATCTGCGATAAGAATGAACTGTGAAGAAGTAAGAGATGAGCACTATGGCTAAATAAATAAATAAATAAATAAATAAATAAATAAATAAATAAATAAATAAATAAGAAGATGGATGGATGGATGAAGCAGCAAACAGATCAACAGACAGATAGATAGGATAGATGGAAGGATGTGGGAGTGGATAAACAGACATACAGGCAAACAGGCAGAAAGGTGGACAGATGGATGAATAGACAGGCAAACAGATAGAAAGATGGATGGGTGGTTGAACAGACAAATAGACATACACATACAGGTGGATGGAGGGACAGACTAATGGATAAATAGACTGAGGGGTAGGTAGATAGGTAGATATTTGGATGGATGGATGGATGGATGGATGGGCAAATAGATAAACACATACAGGTGGATGGATGAACAGACTAATGGATAAATAGGCAGACAGGTAGGTAGATGGATGGATGGATGGATGGATGGATGGATGGATGGATGGATGGATGGATGGGGAGCTAGATGGATGGATGGACAGACAGACAAATGGAATGCACAGCTTCATGGATAAATAGATAAACAAATAAATTAGATAGACATATTAACATAAATTAAGAAGACAGAGTGAGAATGACAGAGACAGACAGACAAAATGGATGTACAGACAGAGAGACAGACAGACAAATGGATGTACAGACAGAAAGACAGACAGGTGGATGTGTGCATAAATGGAAGTACAGATGTATAACTAAACAGATATAATGACACACAGGCAGACATAAATGGTTGGAATGAGTGGAAGAAGGGACGGACAGACAGAGAGAAGAGAAGGTAGACAGGTAGACAGACAGATAGACAAACAGGTGGGTGGGTAGATGGCTGGGTAGACAGACAGGGAGACAGAGACAAAGAGATGGATGGGTAACAGACAAGTAGTCAGATAGATGGATGGGCAGAGAGACAGACAAAGAGACGGATGGACAGAAGACAGAGAGTTAGACAGACAGACAGGTAGAGAGTGACAGATAGATAGATCGGTAGACAGACAGGTAGACAGATAGATAGATGGAAGTGTAGACAGACAGTCAGGTAGAGTTACAGATAGATAGATGGGTAGACAGACAGATGGGTGAAAGGGTAAACAGAGATGTAGACAGACAAATAAGTGGACAGGTTGACAGACAGATAAGTACTGAGACAGACAGATGGATAGATGGACAGACAACCAGGTAGATAAATAAGTGGCTAGGTCAACAGACAGACAGGTACAGAGACGGATAGATAGGCAAACAAACAGGTAGACAGACAAATAAGTGAACAGGTTGACAGACAAACAAGTATGAAGACAGACAGAGAGACGGATGCATACACAGACAGATAGATGGACAAAAACATGCAGACAGATAAATAAGGGGCTAGGTCAACAGACAGACAGGAACAAAGAGGAATAGACAGACATAAATAGACAGACAAAGACAGATAGACAGACAAACAGGTAGACGGAAAAAAATGTGTCTAGGTCGACAGATTGACAGGTACAGTGACAGATATAGGGGTGGATAGTTAGACAGATAAACAGACAGACAGACAGATGTCCACCGTCAGAGAGAGACAGTTAGAGAGAGCTTACCATGACGTCACCTCCGTTCTCGTGAAGACAGTGGTGCATGAGCTCCACGTTGGTTCCTCCTCCACACAGCACACTGGAGCAGGCCAGGTTCATCAGATTATCCACTGTAGGATGAGACACGTGACAGAGTGAGAATGTGAGTGACTCAGGAAACGTCAGGGAGCAGGTGTGAGGGAGGAGCAGACCACGGTTCCTCGGATTAGCCATCATGACTCACCTGTCTCATTTTGGGAAGGTGAAGATTCCACCTGTGGCAGTGGGAGCCACACCAGCGTAGCTTTGTGCTGATCCTGTTCCACCAGTGACTCTTCCTGGAGCTCGGGGATCTCTGCCTGGTACTTAGGGCCGATGTTTATTCGCCTGTAAGACAGGAGATCAGATCCACTACGCTGACAGGAAAATGTCTGCTAATGTGCTTTGAATCTGATGTGACAAACATTTCCGTGGTTTGAATGATAATGTGGAAGAAATCAAATGAAATTAGAACAAACGTTTATCTCATACTCACGGTTCTAAGCTGACGGGCGTGGCCTCTCCGATCAGAGGGAGCATCGGAGGAGTGATATCAGAACTGCCTGCAAAATCACAACAGAATAATCTGTTCATCGCAGTCAGGCTTGAGGAGCACATGAGCCATATAAACCATAATCTATAATATAATAATATAATATAGAATAATCGAATCTAATCGAATCTAATCGAATCTAACAGACTGTAAGCACACTGTATCAGTTACTGTATGACAGCATGATGTTGGTGAAAGAAAGAAAGAAAGAAAGAAAGAAAGAAAGAAAGAAAGAAAGAAAGACAAACAGACAGACAGACAGACAGACAGAAACAGAAAGACAGACGGGCAGATAGATAGAGAGTAAGACAACTAGTCTGTCTGTCTGGTTGTCTTTGTCTCTATCTGTCTTTCTATCTGTCCGATTCTTTCTTTCTTTCTGTCTGAAAGACAACCTAACCTAGATAGAGAAATACAACCGGGCAGATAGACAGACAGATAGAGAGGAAGACAGACAGACAGGCAGGCAGACAGATAGTAAGAAAGAAAATCAGACAGATAGACAGAAAGACAAACAGAGAGCTAAAGAGACAGAAAAACAAGCAGACACATAGACAGAGAGACAAATAGAGGAAGAAAAACAGACAGACAGACAGACAGACAGACAGACAGGCAGGTAGATAGATAGAGAGAAAGACAACCAGACAGACAGGTGGATAAATAGATATCCTAATAGATAATAGATAATAAACACAAACAGCAAAAAAAGCCAGACAGACAAGCAGATAGACAGACAGACAGATATAATTGGACATGAATATACAGACAGAGACAGCTGATAGATAGATAGATAGATAGATAGATAGATAGATAGATAGATAGATAGATAGATAGATAGATAGACAAAGGAACAGGGACAGAGATTTACAGACAGAGAGACAGAAAGACAAACAAATCAATCAATCAATTGATAGACAGACAGAAAAGCAGACAAAACAAACAGACAGGTAAAAGTTTTAACGTAGAATCATTATATTCCCGATCTTTAGTTTTTACCACATTTACATCTGGATTATACCATTTTTGTGCTTTTATTTAAATGAAGTATACAATCTAAGACTTTCTATCTCTATAGCCCTGTATGATACATGAATCATCAACTCATTGCTTACTTGAGCGCAGGAGGCTCCTGGAGGCAGTTTTAGGAGTTGGTGGTGGAGGCAAGCCCTGATTTCCTGCTGCTATCGAGGATAGGAAGGTGGAGAAGTAAAGTCCAGAGCCCTCGCGCACTGGAGACAGGATGGGTGGAGGAGTGTAGGGTGGCAGGGTTAGAGGGTTGTCCAGGAGGCGTACAGGGGAGCGCAGGTGGCTCGGGAAGGGCGAGATGCTGGAGTAGATGGACGGAGCGATGAACGTGCACGGTCTGGGAGGAGGGATGACCAGGGGCTCGGGTCGCGGCCGGCGCTTCATCTTGTCCGGGGATCTTCCATCCTCCATGGCGTCCTCCTGGGGGGTAATAATGAAACATAAATAATGTAACAATAAAATAAATATACAAATTTGTATATAATGGGAAAAATAACAAATTAATTAAGTTGTGCTTTTTGACCACTGTTTTTCTTCAGAAGTGTATAAAATTTCTTAAACTTACAATCCAGTGGCTTAAGGGAATAAACCACTTGGGTTCATGTAAGATGTTAGAAGTAAATAATAAACTAATTAGAGATGTGCTAAAGCGGAGTTACTGTTAACACCTTAAAAAAGTATGTCTTCAATGCGTTTTATTCCATCACATGATTCCCTGTGATCGAGCCATTACTATAGCAACGATATGATATTAGACCGATATCTTGGTTTGAAGCTGCACGACTATCAAATCTGCTGTTATAGAAAACTGATAAAGCACTGTGATCTAAAGAAATTAAACTTTCAACATTTCAAGTCCTTGCAAAGTCATTTTTAAAAGGATTCCTATGTCGTATTATCCTGATTAAGAAATTTACACAAATACGAAGCTTTGGCAACCCAGAAGCACTATTTATTAAAATATGTAACGTAACCTAAAATGATAAATGGGACAGATTTAATTAGCAGATTCATGTTTAAGTAAGAACTTTAGCATTCAAATCAGCTGCTGAAAAGCTGATCAATTTTAATCAACCTATCTAAGTACATAGTCCTAGGAACAATCGATATACAGTGGAGCCTCGCCATAGGAATTTAATTCGTTCTGGAGGCGAGATCTTAAGGTAAAAACGTGTATTGTGAAACAAATTTTCCCATCAGAAATAAGGTAAATGTAGATAATCCGTTCCAACCGCCCCAAAAAATACCAATATTCCCAATACGAAGCGTATGTAAACTGTACGGCTGCTTACAAAGAAATGACCCAAGACAAGCATTCTATGTCAAGGCTCCTCACAGGAAGTTGTGCCACCAAGCTTGGGCTAAAAATAGAACAGACCACCCACACCACCAATCTGTCAACAAAAAAAACGCCCCAAAAATCACCTAGCTTTTGAACGCATGCTGAAGACAATGTTGGTATCGTGGGTCGACTCTTTCCAAACAGCTTTTACTGACAAAAAATAAAATTTGTAAAATTGGTAAACTCGCGTCAGTTGGCTTCGCTTGGCTTTCCACTGATGCTAACAAGTTTTGAACGGCTCCCGGACATACACACAACGTAGTACGCCAAAAATGCTTCGTATGCCGATGCTAAGTCCTTGCAAAATTTCAATTCTTAAGGTGAAAATTCGTAAAGGAGGACATTCGTATGCTGAGGTTCCACTGTGCATATATTTAAATATAATAAAAAAATCCATTTAGTTGTAAGTCTGATAAATGTCAGATGCTGAGGGTGTTTTTATTTTATGCTACAGCACTGTTGTAATATTCCACCTCGTGATTGTGAAATCACTGAGTAAGCTTTTACGTGACATACTGAACATTGTACCTGGTTGAAACTGTCAGAGGCTCGTAAGGAGCGTCGGCGTGTCACGATAACGGAGGGTTTGTGCTCGGACGGTTGAGTACTTTCTGGAGGAAGCCTCTGCTCACGCGTCCAGCCGCCCGTCTGCTCCATCTGGACCTGATTCCTCCTCACAGGTACAGACACAGGGATCACTAGAGGAGGCATCCCGGTCTGTCTGCTAGCTGTACTCTCCTCACGCTGCCCAGACGTCACGTGATAACAAAGAATGAAACAGAAAACTAGAGTTAAAGGTGAAAGATGGCCAGAGAAGTGACATGTTGAATCACATAGTAGGATGGTGTCCAAAATATTAAAACTAGCTGCTTTATCTTTTAGGTGAAAAGCTTCCTGAAAAAACGAAAGTACTAAAATACAGCTAGTCAGCTGTATTGTAGAATGCCACATTTTCACCTGAATGAATATAATAAAAAATAAATAAATAAATAAATAAAAAAGCAAACAGATCAGTTGACTCGGCAATAAAACTCTAACATTCTAGCATGATGGCTGTGGGGGTCACAGATCAGGTGTGTGACCTGTACAACAATCCTAATAAAGCACTGAGGTGGTTTTCACACTGCGTACATTTGTGGCTTTAATCCAGAGTCTGATTGTTCCTGGTTTTCCCCTTAGCAGCATCTGTGTTGTTTCAGATTCACCTGATTCTACTGAATCCCATTACAAACATCATTACAAACACAAAAGAACACCATATCACCTCACCATATTTTGGTGTTTTTATTATTTTGGTGCTATTATATTGTACACATTAAGGTGTCTCACCTCTCCCATGTCCCACAGCGTTCCCCTGACACTCATGCTACATGTGTATTGTGTGTTGAAACGAATTATGTCATGACGTCATCAGATAAAACACACCTGCAGGTTACTTCCTGAACGCGTTTTCCAAATACAAGGTGTACACAACTCAAGATGTAAACAAAGGTGTAAACAACTCAAGTACAAGTGAACTCCAACCTCCTACAGCTAGTCTCAGGTTCGGTACCGCGCCGCACTTCCTAGTCCACGTGACAGCTTTCATATTACTGATTTCACATTAAAGCGGCAGTGTGAAAATGTCCTGACCAGCCACAGTTCTCTAAACCTGGAGTCATCACCTGGAGGGTGATGCAGGTACATGAAATTATTTCAGAGAACTGAACCTGAGAATGGAGCCAAGGCCAGAAATGTATTTAAAAAATAGTAGTTTAGTATGTTAAATTTTATATGTAAATTATTTAGCTTAAAGCAGCTCATTGGACCAGAGACCAGCTTTAGGGGTGGAAAGAAAGAAAGTTTTGTATGGATTTTTTTTTTGCTTTCTCTGGTCTGATCAACAAACTGACTAAACTAAACTAAACTAAACATAAATAAAATAAAATAAAATAAAATAAAAAATAAAATACAATAAAATTAAATTAAATCAAATTTAAAAAATAAAATAAAAATAATAAAAATAACAAATTAAATTAAATTAAATTAAATTAAGTGTGTGTGGTTGTCTGTCTATGTGTGGCCCTGTGATGGACTGGCGACCTGTCCAGGGTGTACCCCTGCCTTTCGCCCAGTGTGTGCTGGGATAGGCTTCAGCAGATCCCCGTGACCCTAATTAGGAATAAAGCAGGTATAGAAAATGGATAAATGGATAAAATAAATAATGAACAAAACGTTAAAAAAATTATCCAAATGGTCAAAATGTGAAGAGTCAAAGTACAAAACATCAAACTCTAATAGTTAGATGATCTTCAGGATGTTCATAAACCAGGAATTTTATTTAGTTAGGCTTTAGATTTTTTTTCTGGAACACCTCTAGATAGAACTCTGGTCCATCTCATTACCAACGTGTTTGCCAGAAACATCTTTAAAGTCTTCTTCAAACAGGAAGAAAGCAGTTGAAGAAAAGCTATTTCAGATATTCGACCTTGCCGTGACTCTGACCCTGTTTGGATCGATTCCATAAATCTAATCAGTTCATTCGTAGGCTACACAGATAACTCCATATAAATCCCGCAAACATTCCACCACTCGTTCCCGAGATATCACGCTAACGAAAATCTCAGACGGATAAACAGTCGGAAAGAAAGGAAAGGAAAGAAGGACGGACAGATAGATGAAAACATAACGCATCCCCCACTCGGTAGCATAAAAATGACAGCAGGGTCTAAACCAAAGCAGCTGTGATGATTCTGCAACCGCATGAAGCACGAAGCAGGAAGCGAGGATCAGGACGAGGGTTCGTTAACGCTGTCTCATCCTGCTTCTATTCAGTTCAAAGAGAAATGATTCTTATTCCAAACAGGTTTTCCAGGCCAGATCCAAATGCTGCTTTGCTTTTTTATCAAATTTAAAAAAAATTTTTTTACTAAAGCACAAGCCTCAAAACTTTATCAAAACTCAACGACTTTCTGCGGGTTAATCTTTAGCACTGGTTAAAGTGGGGAGGGAGAAAGAAAAACAGGAGAATGGATGAATAGTGCTTGCACATGATATCTCTTAGCAAACACGGCGAGGTTGGGTGCATCGGCTCCTCCCTAAAGCTCTCTCTGTTGGTGTGTGTGTGTGTGTGTGTGTGTGTGGGGCATGTTTGGAATGTGTAGGTGTGTAGACATGCAGTGGCACTCTTTAGAACAAATCTCTCTCTCTCTCGCTCTCTCTCTCTCTCTCTCTCACACACACACAGCTTTTAGTCATGCATGATGTAATGAGGAGGAGTTCATACAATACACACGCATATTTAATATACGTTTATAAAACTTTGTCTTATTATACAGCCGTCACTTCTATACCTCTATATTACTTCATCACATTAGTTACTTGGGGTTTTTTCCATATGTCTCTATATAGTTGTGATTAGAGTGTGTGTGTGTGTGTGTGTGTGTGTGTGTGTGTGTGTGTGTGTGTGTGTGTGACAAACCTGGGCTATAATTATCTCTGATTCACAATGTGGAGAGAATTTAAATTTAAGAAGGTTTTTTTTCTCCTCGCTGCTGTCACCTCCAGATCATCTGTTCATCAGTGATCCTAATCAACATCTGGATTTAGACAGCTAAACTGCCTGGTGACGATGTTGTTAAACCTGCTGCGCGAATAAAATGCCGGGGAAAAAAGTGAATGATCTTCATATTTCACTCATTTGCACTGTTTTTTCCTGCTTTGGCTGCTGCTTTTATTATTATTGCATACTTTACATAGTGCTACTGAGTTCTGGATTCTGATTGGCTGGTAACAGTGTCTGTTAATTTAATCTTTACACCACATGGCATGAACCTGATTGGTCAGAACGTGTGTATTGTTTTCATATAACAGCAGTTGTTCCGGCTGTAACATAAATGTCAGGGTTATATTGATGTGATCGTTATAATACGGTTTACATGGTAACAGCTTATAAGTATTGACTAATACAGCAACTGAGCCACATACCCAACAATGTGCTGTTGTAGGAAAATAATCAGTTGCAATAATAGCAGTAGTTACTTTGATTCACTTCCTGTTACAGCACACCCTGAAGTGTTTTATTCCTGTTATACATCAATAGGTGCATTTACATGGACACTTGTAATCCGATCGTAACAGGACTAGAAGCACAATCAGATTAAAAAAGTGTCATGTAAAAACGTCAATCGGATTTACGAATTGCCACATCCAATTAAAATTTCAAATTAAAAAACACTTAATCGGATGGAATATGTTCCTGGAAAGTTCTGCGCATGTGCAATGACGCAAGAATGACGTATGACGTACGGATGTTGATACGAATGACGTACGGATGTTTTCGTGGACTGTACGCATGTCTAAAGATCTAATCCAATTCTAATCATGTGTCATATAAACGCGCATAACAATCTGATTACTTTATACCGCGTTCATGTAAACGCTGCGATCGAATTCGTCAATCTGATTGAATTCAGTCCGATCTGATTAAAAAAGTGTCCATGTAAACGCACCTAATGTAAGTTAATGGCCAAAGATGGCATTAGCACGACAAATACACTGATAACTATTGAAACTGATAGACGATCATGATGCTAATCTGGTCATATTTTTCATTAGGGTGTGAGCTGCATGCATGTGGATTAATGCGGCCAGTCGTTCAACACACAAACATCTTTTACACACATAGGAAAAGGAAGACTGTTGTGATGACCTGGAGGTCCATTCAGGGTGTGTTCCCATCTCCGGATACACCATGACCCTGGCCTGAATAAAGCATCCAATCAGGATGAATAATTATGTCTACTGTGGTTATGTTTAATCTCGAACCTAATACACAGCAAAAGAAAACATTAATTCAGGAGCCAAATCAATAACAATGGCTTTTCAGGCACAATCTATGGCCCTAATTAGGATGTTTCTGGGTCTATACTGCAATACAACACTGTAATGTCAATGATCAAATATTTTAATGTGTCATCTTGAACAATAATGTGGAAAGGAAAAGTGAGCATGAACAAACCCGTTCGCTTGAAGCACTCTCACCTTTGCGGGTAAAAACTCCATCTCCGAAGCCTTCTGAGCCAGAGTCTCGAGGTTGATCTCTTTGGACGTCCTCCTCCGTCTCTGAGTGCTGTGGATGACCCCTACCAAGGGTCCGGGAACACCAGCGATGCCTCCGTTGCGAGCCGGTTCCTTCGCTGGTGGGTTGCCTGGAGGGGAGATGCCGTCCTTTGAGAGCCTTCTGGAGCGCCGAGGGAGAGCCTCAGTTTTGCCTTCGGTTTCTTGTGTCTCTTGAAGTGCTTGACCAAGCGCTGGATCTTTGTTCATTGGTGACTGTGGACTTGGATTCTGTCTTTGATGAGGCACCGTACAAGAACCTGCTTTGACCTGACTGTTGTCCGGTTGCGGTGCTGGTCTGGCCAGCTGCTGGTCTTGCTGAAGTGGTTGCGAAGAACATGATTCTGGTTGCAGCATGTTTTGCAGTTGGTGCAGGTGATGCTGCTGTTGCTGCATCTGCTGCAGCTGTTCCTGGATCTTCTGCTGATGGTGGTACTGCTGTTGAATTTGGAGCATTCGCTGTTGTTGTTGTTGTTGTTGTTGTTGCTGTTGCAACATGTGCTGCATCTGCTGCTGTTGCTGTTGTAACTGCAAGAGTTGCTGCTGCTGCTGCTGCGATTTTGGTGGTTCGCTGTAACCCAGATTCTGTGGTGCACTGTTTCCTTGGAAAGCTCGATAGAAACCTGAGGTCTGAAGTTGCTTATTAGGTCCAAACGCCACCTGAAAGGGCTGTAGAGTAGAGTCGGGCATGGAGTGGCGCATGGTGTGAGGCTGGAACTGTGGGTCGCCTGGTTTTTGGCCCTGCTGATGAGACTGGAACTGGGAATGATGCATGGCTGTCATGGTATGAGAGTCCCATTCCATTCCTGGTGCCAGAGCTTGCATTGGTTCGGAGTAGGTCACGGAGGAACCTGCAGACATTTTCTCTTGCTGCAAGTTATCCATGTCATGATTGGTCTTGGGTAAAGCTTGGTGTCCTCGTGCATCCTCCATTCCACAGAGAGAAGGTCCAAAGTTTTGGGGCAGTTTAGTTGAATTCGGTAGGCCTGGAAACCAAGTGGAGGAATGCACTGGCTCTTGAGACACCCATTTCACTGGACCAGACTGCTGAAAATGACCCCATAGTTGGTAGCCTTTCTCAGATTTAAAAATAGCTGAGTTTTGGAGATCAAAACTGGGGTCAGTCCCTCCTCCGGCACCGCTGTTCGCTTGCTCCAACGCCGCACCCCCGGCGTTGTAAAAGCCCTCGCCTGAATGCTGCGCCAGTTCCTCAATGCTTTCGATATTCTGTTTGCCCAGATTACTGACGTTCCCTCTCTGATGAGGAGAGAGGCTCATGATGAGATTGCAAAATTACGAAAGGGTGTGCAGAAATGCTCATCAGTCATCAGAAAAAAGAAAAAAAAAAAAAAACCACCGCTCTACAAGTCTGACTGCCTTCGTCAGAGCGCCTTAGTATGCAGATGTCACACAGAAGAGGGAAGAGAACACGAATTGCACTTCCTCCCTTGCCTGTTCTCCTCTTCTCCAAACTAGTTATGCTGTAAACAGCTAAGTGGTTTGTCATCCCTCAGGCAAGAGTCTGGAAAACAGTAACCGACGATGAGTCTAAAGGATGCATGACATTTTTTCACAGTAGTTTGTCTTGTTAAGTGTTTTTCAGCTTTAAAACGTTTCAACCTGTTTCACTGAGCACAAACTTCTTCTCACCTTTGCTTCTCTTCTCTAACACAACCATTGCAATTCCTAAAGTGCTGTTATTTGGCTGAATAGCTGCGTTGTGAGCCGAGAGATCGTATAAAATATGCCTGCTAGACAGACCATGATCCTGAACCTGTACTCTGGACAAATATGTACAAATCTCATACGATCTTAATAACACTTCCCAGTGTTACACTACAGTGCTACACTCAGGTCAATGTGTAATAGTTAGGTTAATGGCTACCGAACAACTACTTTCACTTTAGGTATATGTGTGTGTGTGTGTGTGTGTGTGTGTGTAACTACATAGATGGATTCCATATTCAATTTACTTCTTGTTACGCATTCTGTAAGTTGTTTCCGGAATGAGATTTGTCATTCCTTTAGGGAAACTTGATTTTTCAGTCCAGCACACAGAACAGTGGCAGAAAGCAAACTGCAGCAGGGGCGTGGACGGTGCAGTGCAAGACAACAAGAATTACAGGAAGTGAAGAGGGAAGGGGAAGAGAGAATATGGGAGAATGAGAGAGAGAGAGAGAGAGAGAGAGAGAACTTCTAATCATATAGCCTGTAACAGACCCTTAAAACCACTTTTAATGATCATAGCAATGTATAAATATTATCATTATCATCACTCTGTGCAGGGCTTTAAGCACTGATTATGCAATTCACTTTTTTTGTGCTTAGGCCTCTAAGGACACGTTGTTTAGAAATAAACACACATGCAAGCAACTTAATTGCAAATGCAAACAACACAGGAAGGCATACGAGCAAACTATCTAAGGCTTCACGTGCTGCTTTAAAGCGCACGGGTCCACTTACTGTGTTTAACGCCGCAGTGTCGCCTTGCCTTCTGTCCGTGTTTATGTCTTCAGGTTCGGGTGACAGGGCTGAGTGACGCAGAAAACCGATCCAACCCAGAGCAAAGTCGACTCTCTGGCATGCACACGGCTGCACACTGCTCACTATTACAACCCCACAGCCGGGTCACAATCGACCGCGACTCTATAGGAAGTCGTGAAGCCTTACGACGTCGATGTGTCAACATCTGAAGGGCGCAAGCTGGAAATAAAGTTACACAAAGTCGCGCATTCCGCTGCGTCGAGCGTCATTTTTGCCTTGAGTTCGTGTGTTTTACCTTAGGGGCACACTCGACTTCAAACACACGAACAAAAAAACCCGTAACTATTGAATCCTTAAAGCTCTTTTTTCCGTGTGTAAAGTTTCAGCTCATATTTGCATGTCTTCCGCGAGACTTAAGAGTCGGGTTGCACGGGTTTCAGATAGTGACGGATGATTCACGAGTCAACCGACTCATTTGAACGAGGCTTTTTTTTTAGAGAATCGATTCACTCATTCAAGTATGATTTTCTTTCTTTTTTTTTTTCTTTTTTTCTGTTATGGATTATCTATTAACTTATTTTTTGTAACCACTTAACTCGTAGGCTATCCCAGGAATGCTGGGAATGATGTTGTCTGGATGGGACACCAATACCATGCACACACATATTCATACATTCGTTCATGCTTAGGAGCCGTTTATCCAAACAGATCCACACACATACTTGCATGTTTTTGGGAGGAAACCAGAAAACCCAGAGGAAACTGACGCAACCTGGGATCGAACTTTAGAGCTGCAAGGCTGTGACGCTAACCTATAATCAGGCGTGGATTGTGAATTGCAAATATGGTGTATAATTTAGTATTGTTGTGGGAGGTTACAGATGATTCCTAAAACAGAAAAAAGAACAATCAGTGCTGGCAATTTTGCAGGGAAAAGTAGTGACGTCAAAGCCTAATTTGCATATCTTTGGAATCGACAGGATAATTTGCATATCACATATAACATGTTATGTATATAAAGTACAAGAATAAAAGAAACAATTGTACTTTGGAAATATACATGAATGAACAAAAACTATCCATAAAATAAATATATTTAGGACATGGGAATGAGTGTAATGAGTCAGTGGGTGGGGTTATATTGGTCCGCACACAACAAATAATAGTCCTATATAATAATATAGTATTAAAATGTACATAGATTATTGCAAATATTAAAGGTAACAAATATTGCTTTTATTATTTTTTATTGTTCCAATGAATTGGGGTGAATTGGTGATGAATCAAACAAATCTAAACTCGTTCAGTTCAGTGATTTGTTCAGAAGAGTCGACTCAGTAAAGTGACTCATAATGGCACTCAATAGAACGACCTGTTCTTTCAGTTATTTATCAACACAAAAAAGCCACATGACCCCGCCACCATATCAGTGTGTTTAAGATTTTATTGAAGGCCACGGACTGTTTGAAATGTGACTTAACTGCGAATTAACTGGTGTACTCGCATTAAAATGGATATTTTGGAGATTTTAGTGGGATGTGGAAGAGTTTAATAGGATCTTTTGGTTACTGTTGCTGAAGTTACAGTTTTCATCAGTGGATGAAGATTTTCCAAACCTGCAATAACCGTTTAAAAAATCCCAACAACACTGTTGTCCATGATACTTTTGTATCATCTACACACACACACACACACACACACACACACACATGCTACCACCAGCTTAATAATTACTGCTGAGTGGTTTTTCTGTGGTGGTCTCCTTTTATGTATGGGATAGAGTATGAGAATGTGTATGTGTGTGTGTGTGTGTTGGGGTTAATCTGAAAAATGTAACACATCCTCTTAAATGGTGTATTATAAAGTTGAACAATACGAAGTATGTTGAACATTTACATTTATGGCATTTGGCAGATGTTCTTATCTAGAGCGACTTACATTTTATCTCTTTTTTTATACAACTGAGCAATTGAGGGTTAAGGACCTTGCTCAGGGGCCCAGCAGTGGCAGCTTGGTGGACCTGGGATTAAAGCTCATAGCCTTCCAAACAGTAGTCCAACACATTATCCACTAGACTACCACATCCCCATATTGAATAATTGGTAAATATTGATGTGTCTGATTACAAATGCATTACCGTTAATCTTACTCTCTGTTGTACTCTATATTGGCAAAAGTTTTGGGACACCCCTCCAACTCATTCAATTCAGGTGTTGTTTTTCAGGCGTTGGGCTCGGCCTCTTAGTTCCAGTTAAAGGAACTCTTAATGCTTCAGCTTCATACCAAGACATTTTGGACAATTTCATGCTCCCAACTTTGTGGGAACAGTTTGGGGATGACCCCTTCCTATTTCAACATGACTGCACACCAGTGCACAAAGCAAGGTCCATAAAGACATGAATGAGCAAATTTGGTGTGGAGGAACTTCACAGAGTCCTGACCACAACCCCATAGAACACCTTTGGGATGAATTAGAGTGGAGACTGTGAGCCAGGCCAAAACTGGGACGTCTGCCTTTACATGCACATGAATGTAATATGGAGTTGGTCCGCTTTTTGCAGCTATAACAGCTTCAACTCTTCTGGGAAGGCTTTCCAGAAGGTTTAAGGGTGTGTTTATGGAAATTTTTGACCATTCCTCTAGAAGTGCATTTGTGAGGTTGTGACATCTGCCAGAGAGAGTCTTACCTGGTCAAGATAAACTTTGGAAAAGAAAAAGAAAAACTCTAGACAGGTCCAGGAGTCTTTATCTCTTTGCTGGTACCACTCACATACATGTAGAGAAAGCACATGCAAGGCAACATATACACCACTCTGGCAACGTTACAAATATAAAACAAAATGACATGAAATGAAGAGACAATAAAAAAAAAGAACTCAGAGAGAGAGCAACCATCTCTCTATACGCACACTCCAATGCGCATGTACGCTCACTCCACACACACACATACACACACACACACACACACCTGTCGGGAGTGGTCGTCTTAAAGGCACAACAACACATTAAAAGGAGCAAAACATTAGGTGGCCATTACAAGGTCAGGCACTGATGTTGGACGAGAAGGCCTGGCTCACAGTCTCCGCTCAAAAATGTCTTGGTGTGAAGCTGAAGCATTAAGAGTTCCTTTCACTGGAACTAAGAGGCTGAGCCCAACCCCTGAAAAACAATACCTGAATTCAATGATTTGGAGGGGTGTCCCAAAACTTTTGGAAATATAGTGTAGATTTGCCATACAAATCATGAAGGGAATACACATGGAGCCTTTCCAAATCCGCTAAACAGACACGACTCCAGATCGGATTCATCTGCTATCTGGGTAGGAGGTGAACTGCTGCTCTTCAGAAAGCTTGGCAGAAAAGGTCACAGGGCAGCTGGATGAGACTAGAGATCTGCTTGGGGACTGGGATTCCACAAGATACAGTATGTGTTTGTTCACCTTTAGTAACTTCCTGGTCAGGGATGCAATGGTATATTTTATTTTTAGGCTACCAGTTTTTTTTTTTTGGGAAATGCATTTCTGCATTTCCCGCCATTTTCAATCAATCCCTGAACCACAAAGATCCGATTCATTATCACTAGCAGCATCTCAATATTTATGACTGTAACATTAATGTATACATTAACAAACCCCTTCAAATACCTTATCATCTCTGTAATAGCTCATACACTGGTAAAAAATTGATGGAAAATATGGCGGTTTGTAAAGATATTGTTGACTCAGTGGTTAGTTCCTGCAGATACAATCGTTCCCCTCACCAGCTTCTCTTCCTGAACACACAAAAGATTCGAGGCTTTTGTGTTTTACTATAAATGTTTTATTTTTTTTTTTATTTACTTATTCTTTTTTCTTCCTTTTTGCTGTTACATTTAGAGTTGAAGGAATTCTGAGAGTAGGGGGTGCTCCGGTACCTTCAACAACCCTGCTTCCCATGTCCTTGGGTAGGGTTTATAATTAACCCCACCCCACCCCACCCACCAAAAAAAAGGTTTTGTCCAGGTGTTGACCAAAAAGTGAACTTTTCGGTCAAACAACCCTAACTTGACATCGTGAATGTTCTATAGCTCCAAGCCTTGACCACCCTACATTTTTTAATATTATAATATGCCACTAATATCTCTCTTAAAACTTTCACCTCTATTGTGATCATGGGCTGTGTCTCAAATCAAAAACTCTGACCTTACACTCTTACTAATCTAGAAAATCCAGAGAATTGGTACACAAAACAGGTTGGAAGATGAAATGTAAGGTTTTTAAAATTAAAACCTTGACCATAATCAGAAAGCCGGTTAGTGTTAGTCCTCAGTCTATAACTGTATATACTCTGCTAGCTTGTTTAGAGAAGGCAGACAGACAGAGAAATTCATTGATTTTTATTTCGCAAGTGCATGATGTCAGTTATAGAAAATGGATGGATGGATGTACAGATACAACTAGCTCTGATGTACAAAATTTTGTTTAAGGTCTTTTTATGATTACATCAGCAGATACTGGATACGAATCTGCAGTATCTAGGTGAAATGATCTACATTATTATTATTATTATTATTATTGTTAGTAGGAGTTATAGAAGTGTTAAGCTAATATTTAGCATTACTAGTAGTAGTATTTTGTATCAGCAGTAGTAGTTGTAGTTTTAGTAATAGTATTTAGTTTCAGCAGTAGTAGTAGTAGTTAAAGTAATAGTATTTAGTATTAGCAGTAGTAGTAGTTATAGTAGTAGTATTTAGTATCAGCAGTAGTAGTACTAGTAGTATTCAGTAGTAGTAGTAGTATTTAGTATCAGCAGTAGTATTAGTAGTATTCAGTAGTAGTATTCAGTAGTAGTAGTACTAGTAGTATTCAGTAGTAGTAGTAGTATTTAGTATCAGCAGTATTCAGTAGTAGTAGTATTTAGTATCAGCAGTAGTAGTACTAGTAGTATTCAGTAGTATTTAGTATCAGCAGTAGTATTAGTAGTATTCAGTAGTAGTATTCAGTAGTAGTAGTACTAATAGTATTCAGTAGTAGTAGTAGTATTTAGTATCAGCAGTATTCAGTAGTAGTAGTATTTAGTATCAGCAGTAGTATTAGTAGTATTCAGTAGTAGTAGTACTAGTAGTATTCAGTAGTAGTAGTAGTATTTAGTATCAGCAGTAGTAGTAATAGTAGTAGTAGCAGTAGTATAAGTAGTATTCAGTAGTAGTAGTAGTATTCAGTAGTAGTAGTAGTATTCAGTAGTAGTAGTATTCAGTAGTAGTAGTAGTAGTAGAAGTAGTTGTCGAAATTGCACCGCTCTCAGACCTAGAACCGGAGTTGAAGTCTGGTGACGCGTCACCTGACCTTGTAGTCATGTGATCTGTGGCGACATTGTTAGCTTCGAGAGTGAAGGAGGAAAGCAGGGAGCAGCTAAAACACCGTGTCTAATGCTGGCTCTGTTCATTAGGAGTTCATCATGGCTTGGACGAAGTACCAACTCTTTCTGGCTGGTTTAATGCTCACTACGGGCTCCATCAACACTCTGTCCGCAAAGTAAGTTCTTTATATTTTATCATGTTCATGTCTTTTTCTTCTGTTTGGTCTTGATCAGCCGCATTGCATTCAGTTGTTTATTAGCGGCATTTAATATATTTAGCCGTGTATTTCAGGAGACATAATGTTAGTGTTTTTAATATTTTTAGGAAAATGTTAACATGTGATTAGAGTTAGAAATGTCAGAGAAGAAATTTCATTTAGTGTTTTTTGATAAACACACACGGAATTTCTAAAGGAGAAGGTTGTGTGGGGGGGGTGACTCGTATATAAAAAATGAATTGTTTGATTATTTGAAAGCATATACGTTATAAAATATACTAACAAAACTAAATCAGTGTATTAACTTATAAAACAATAATATTTTTCGAGCTGTGTTTAGAAAAACACGAATATCACGGTTTGGAAGACCCCTACAGCGGACCGTACCATTTCTTGTTGACAGCGATTTACCTGCTTATTCCATGTGGTATAATGGAAATAAGCCTTTTAAATATCTGTAAAAGAAAATGGTTAATTGCTAATTAGCTGTCTAGGTTTAATTTAGTCTTTCAAAATAAATCATTAAAGATATTGATATATCATGAGCCAAGGACAAATGACCGTTTACATACCCTTAGGTAATTCACACAGTACCACATACATGGTGCATTTTGTAATCTATGTGATTAATAGAAATTAAATGATTTATCCCCTGTGTATGGTTAGGAGAGTCATTTGAGATGGTTCTCTCTTTACGTTCTTGCTTAACGCTTTGTCCAGCAGTCCTGCGTGCACATGGACAATGCTGAGTGTGCAGTCCGATAACCACTAAACATATGACATTATATTGCTGATATGGCTGGATTTGGTTTTTTATGACGCAGTATTTGCATCGTCAGTGGATCTTTGTCAAGCATATTTGACTAAACAGTATGCGAACATTTCATCCAGAACAAAAACCTGAATGTCTTTTTATTCAGCAAGTGTGTCTGTAACATGAGCTTCTTTTCAACAGTCAGAAAGTGATACAGATATCGAAAGTCAAAGTGAAAGGATGAAATAGGAGAAGAAAGTATTTCTCATCTCAGGTAGAGACTGGTTACTTTTTCTATATTAGGTAATGTTTTGTTCACACCCTTAGCAACAGGTAATTCAAAGCACATGGCAGTCACGCTCCTTTTTAATAGCCTGTCTGTGAGAGAGAGACAAGATTCCCATCATGAGATGAGACGAGATGAGAGGTCACGAGTGCTTGACCTTAATCAAAGTCTAACTGCTGTTCGGAGAGAAAGCCGATCACTCATGTGAAGCTCTCGTCAGCAGGATTTGACTTGACGTCTGGCTTGAGTAAATGGCGTTATCTCTTTAATCTGAAAGAGCCATTAATGATCAGACAAAAGGGAAAAAAGTGGCTTGTTTCAGCTTAAAGTTCTACACAAAGCCACTGACACGTCGATGAAGTCATTACTGCATGGCTGGCTGTTTTCTTATCCGCATTTTTCCACCTATTATCCTGTTTTCTTTCCTTTAACACCTGAAAGTCTATAGTGGACTTCAGACAGAGTGCACAACATCTAGAAATCGGTCAATAGGAGTTCACAAGCAGCCTTCACATGACATAAAACAATCTCCAGTAAACAAATTACATTCAGCTGAAAAGTCTGAAAAGCTGTGATATTTTTTTTCCTCCATTTGGTCACATCTTTGTTTCCCCTTTTTATTCACATCAGCAAGAAAATCATTTCATTTGATGTCCGGCGACAGCAAAACAGTCCCTTGCTTTTAAAAGATTATTGTGATGATTAAATATGTGACTAAAATTCGTATATATTCATTATTTTAACAGATGGGCTGACATGTTTTCCGCTCCTGGCTGCTCTGGTGCTCCTCTTCACAGCTTCTCACATCCTTTCCTGCAGGTAATATTCCCTTTTTAAAAAAATTATATTTTTATTTATAATGACTCACTAGCTGGATTTCTGCCAGTGCTAATTATCAGGTTTTTAATTAGATGCATCCATCATCGTTTATTTGTGATGCATCCAGATGTCCTGTTTCGTTAAAGTTACTACCTGGAAGTATTTTTTTATTTATTTATGTATTATAATTTTTTTATCTTTATTCATTTTTATTTGTTCATTTTTTTTATCTTTACATGCCCAGACATATTTAATTCCTCTTGGACCTCAGCAATTAAGAATAGTCATTTTATTTATTAAGGAATGACACATTAAAGTTTTTATCCATTAAAAGTTGCATTACATGCTGTGTCATGTGCATCAATCTAGTTAGAAACAGTATTTCCTCAACAAGCTTCTCTTAAATTCTTTCATATATTTATGGCATTCGACAGGCCTGCTTATCTGCGGCGACTCGCAGAAGACTTACAGAAGTTATTAAGATGAAATAAATGTGATTATAATTTTCTGGAGATAGCGCAGAGAGTCGGGAAGACGTCGGAAACTTGCCGACATCCGAGACTCCTGGCGTTAACGTTAAGTAAACTTCACCGTGTCAACGATTACACCCGATTTTATTCTGTCGTATCATGTGAGGTCCCTGTGTTATTAGTTTCTATTGAAAGTATAACGTAATATAATCAGCTTAGAGTTGAGGAAAATGTTAATCTCTTTAATTACAAGTGTCAGTAATGTGACTGATTAAAGAAAGAGAGGAAGAGAGCGCTGACTGAGTCACGAAACGTGATGAACAGATCGGCTATCAGATGAAAGAGGAAGGCGATCTTTTCGAAATAGTGCGGCTTGTGTCGTCGTCGGGATACAAACTCGTGACGATCGAGCTTGGCTTGTTCTTACTCATGTTCCCTCTTCTGAACCTCGGTATCATCAGTTCGTCCCGCTGCTACAGAGTGACCGAGAGTGAGAGCTGCTGACTCATCCTTTTCTCAACATGTCTTCTGCTTTGTTCTGTCCACTCTTTACACTCACCCCCGTCTTTCTGACCACATCTCTCCAGGCTGTGTGCATGTTTTTGGGTGAGCTGAGCTGCCTCGCTGTTTTCTACATCCTCATCTGCCACGACCGGAGCAGACCAGTGCCCACAATAGAACCAGGTCAGAGCTTCAACCCCCTCCTCTTCCTCCCACCCGCGATCTGTGACATGGCAGGAACCTCCATCATGTATGTTGGTAAGCAGGAAACGATTTTACCTCTGTGTGTGTGTGTGTGTGTCAATCTCACATATCTTGGCTTAACCAGCTTCTCTCATATATCTCATGAATAAATAAAGCACAGATACTTTGCCTCAACTGTGAAATTCTTAAAAAAGAAATTCTGTCCATTTTAGTTGACAATTAGAATTTAAATATGAAATTTTTAGAATAATGGCTTTAAAACTGAACTTTTATACATCATAAATGGGAGCAAAGTAAAAGAGCCAAAACATAAATACTAACATAGTAAAGTGTTAACATGGTGACAGTTTTGTGGTAAAATTTGTTCTCTTTCTCTCTGTTGCTCTCTCTCTCTTTCTCTCTCTGTCACTCTCTTTCTCTCTCTCTCTGTCGCTCTCTTTCTCTCTGTTGCTCTCTTTCATTCTCTCGCTCTCTCTCTCTCTCTCTGTCGCGCTCTCTCTCTCTCTTTCTCTCACTCTCTCTCCACATCTAGCACTAAACATGACCAGTGCCTCCAGTTTCCAGATGTTACGAGGAGCGGTGATCATCTTCACCGGGCTGCTGTCCGTAGCGTTTCTGGGTCGTCGGCTGGCGGCCAGTCAGTGGATCGGGATTCTGATCACCATCCTGGGCCTGGTGGTGGTCGGACTTGCCGATTTCGTGAGCGGGAACAGAGACGGTGAACACAAGCTCAGTGATGTTATCACAGGTACACGCGAGGCTTAAACCTTCCTTATATGTCTTTTATTATTCCATTTCTGCAGGGGAATTATTTTCATTGCACAGTGGTTACAATTAAATATTTCGCTGCACATCAGGTTCTAACATTCAAAGGAAGGTCATGAGAACACTGGTTTTACTTGAGGAAGGGGCAGGGCTTGTAGAGCTTGTAGAGCATTTTAATTTGTATATTAATAAAATCTGCAGTCTGGTGTTTGTTTTTAGTGTTCTTTCATATCATGACATATGATTTATTATATTTATGATTTAACATGTTTTCTAACAATATCATCTTTAAAATGAAATCCTGTGTTCTTTGGTCTGCAGGTGACCTTTTGATAATCATGGCGCAGATCATCGTGTCGGTACAAATGGTCCTGGAGGAGAAGTTTATTTATAAGCACAACGTTCATCCTCTAAAAGCAGTCGGGACTGAAGGTAAAGTTTCAAAGCGAAATAGAAATTCTGTCCAATGCCGATTTACTTTAAAAATCCCTTAAAAATACTTGCAGCATAATTGATCATCCCTGCTCTGTATTTATTCATCTAAATTAAAGCATAAGTATGTGTGGAAAAACATTATATTTTATATTGTGTACTTTTGAATACATATAGATTATTTAATTTTTTTTTATATTTATTTTTCTTGTAATCTGAAGCATTAATAAAGTTCTAGCTCATCTTATATTATCCATGAGTTAAAAAAAATACATTTTTACTTTAGTTGATGTTTGTAATTCATTTATTTATTTGAATGAATGTGAATGGAATGCTGTTTTTCATTGGCAAATTTCTTAAATGAGACTGAAATAACATTAGTAACATTCTGTATTTTAATTAAAAATTTATTCATAAATAAATGTGATCCCAACAAACCTTATATAATGGGGGGGTGGGTATATGTTAGGTATATTAGAAACATAGGTATATATTTCTAATAATTTTTTTCTGTAGCAACCGTGTACAGAGGGTTGCATATGGAGAACCTTACACATAGTCTACGATTAATAATTGTAATCAGCCTGTCATAATTAATTAATATGTAAAGTTATTTCATGTAGTCTATTAAGATGATTTAAAGGAAGCGTAATGTAAAGCATCAATTTTGTAATCACAAACTATTTATTTTTAAGTAGTTAATTCCGACAACAGCGAATAAAACCTACGTCCTCTTGTCTCTCGTCTGTCCTAGGCTTTTTTGGTTTCGTCATCTTGACCATCCTCCTCATCCCCATGTTCTACATCCCGGCCGGGAACTTCGGCAGCAACCCAAGGCAGGTTCTGGAGGACGCACTGGATGCTTTCTGCCAGATCGGCCACAAGCCTCTGATCATCCTGGCACTGCTGGGCAACACGGTGAGCATTGCCTTCTTTAACTTCGCCGGCATCAGCGTGACCAAGGAGATCAGCGCCACCACACGCATGGTGCTGGACAGCCTGCGCACGCTGGTCATCTGGGTGGTGAGCCTGGCCCTGGGCTGGGAGTCATTCCACGGGCTGCAGATCCTCGGCTTCCTCATCCTGCTGCTGGGCACGGCGCTCTACAACGGACTCCACAAACCAGTGATGGCCAGACTGCCCTGCTGGTCCGCAGAGCAGGAGACAGACACGGGAGACGCTGGTGAGAGAGAGAGACTGCTCGGCGCAGAGAAAGCTGCACAGGAGAGTTAACGATGAACGGAAATGGACTCAATGGAGTTTTCGACTCAGCCTTCTCCATTTTCCGCTCGAGCGCTGAACGGACTCGATGTGTTTGGACTTCCAGGGAACATTTTCAACTCTGAAAATCTCTGGGTTTTGTATTTTTAATTTTTGGAAATTTTTTTGGTGATAATCACTGACAAGCACACTGAGCTGTTACTTTAGTTTCATTTTTGTCACTTGATTATTAATTTTTTTTTTTTTTTTTTATTTCTCATAATGCCATAATAATTTGACCAACGGTTTAAAAAGGGATAATGAAAAGTTTTGGTTATTTTAACATTTTAAACATTTTTTACTAAATAATTTTAGTATTCTTGAGGGCAAAATACTGATTATTTTTAGTCGATATGTGTAATGTGGCACCTTTTTCAAAAGTGGGCATTTTTATTTCCTCTTTAACTTGGCATGTTATATGTATTTTTTATAACAGACAGTACTCAATGTATCAGTCAGTATAACAGTGTTAACACTACTAGATATTAAACTGAGGTAAAACGGTGAGATTCAGTCATTATCAACATGAATAAGAACCTCCAAGTCTTTGTTCTGTTACTTGAATATCGATGGCTTATAATGTTTGGTGTGAATCTCAGTTTTAATTAAATCACCTCTTCATTTTCTCTTGGTCTCCCTGTTCTTTATTTATTTAAGCCAGAGGAATTCTTTGAAAGGGGAAAAACTTTTATAGGTCACTTGGCAATTTACCTATAAATATTAACATTCTATGCTGTTATATTTAGTATTTATAAACTAGATTTATTTGTTCAGTAATAATATGATGGAGAATTAAAATATATATTTGGTATTTGAGGAAGGATTTAGAATAGAAGTTCAGTAGATTTAACGCTGTGTGATCAGAAAGGAAATACAGTATATTTAATATGCTATATTGCCAAAAGTTTTGGGACACCCCTCCAAATCTTTTAACTCAGGTGTTGTTTTTCAGGGGTTGGGCTCGGCCCATTAGTTCCAGTGAAAGGAACTCTTAATGATTCAGCTTCATACTAATATTTTGGACAATTTCATTTGGGGATGACCCCTTCCTGTTCCAACATGAATGCACACCAGTGTAAAAAGGTCCATAAAGACACCTTTGGGATGAATTAGAGTGGAGACTGTGAGCCAGGCCTTCTCATCCATGTGCTGTGGATGAATTTTTTTCTGGAGGAACTAATAGGTCAGTGTAGTTTCTGAGTTCATTATAGACTTAACACTAATTCCATCCTGTTGAAAGCTGACTGATGCAACGGCAGTTCAGAGACAGCGTGATAGTCTCCGAGTGGTTCTATACACAGCAATCCCCTGGGTCACAGGCTGTCCATGCAGATCTATCCCCAGCTGCACTGAGCACCACTAAGTGACGAGACTCCAACCAGGGGTAGAGCATCTGGATGGATCGGGCAGGTCCAGAAGGAAGAAGTGGTCACCCTAGGAACTCAAAACACTGGGATGTATAACCTGACAGAGAGAGAGAGTTGTCTTGTTTTTGTGACAAATATCTACTTTGATTTCAATAGAATGTAACATTTTGTCATATGGCTTGGGATGATTTAAACAGACATGTTTGTTTTTCTGGTGAGAAAGGGCATCCATCCAGCCACCCTACCTCCTACCCCATAGCCTAGACATGTAAAGAATTGAAAAGTTGCTTGGTGCTTACTAGATATTTCTACAGCTCCATTAATGTTGCTGAAGGTTTTCCTGGCTTTCCTGATTAATCCTGATTCTTGTTCTTCTGTCAAGTTAGGAAGGATGTCCAGGTCTTGGTGAGGTCACTCACTGTGGTGCCACATTTTCTCTACTTGTTTTGATGACCTTCACACTGTTGTGGAAATTTTTTCTACCCCTCGCCTCACTGATATGTTTGGTTACAATAAGATCCCACGCATGCTTCATAAGCTCTTTGTGGGCCATGGCATCAGCAGAAACTCCTACAGAATCAGCTGACTTTTATTTCTGATGAATCAGAATTGCTTCACTGATGACATGGGTATGATAATTACTTTGGCACATGAGTTTGAATGTGGTTAAATCTGAGCACAGTCACACGGGTGTGCACTCTGACGCCACCAGGTTACTGCATGTTTGATTTCTTTGTTCTATAATGCTTATATTTGCTTTTCAGCTGACTTTTGCTGGTTCTTTCTCTATATTGCATTAAAGGTGACAAAAGTTAAACTATCAAGTGGTTTCATTCTTTTTAATATAAAAAACAACTGTGTGTAGACTTTTTTTTAAAGATCCACTGAATATTACACATAAAGGAGTGTCTGGAATCTGGGCAGCATACCATTCAAATCATTTAAGGTACAAAATTAGACATAAAAAGACCTTAATTAGCTTTTAGAGTAAAGCTTTAAGGTTTTTTTCAGCATATAATCTTGCAATGCATGTGTAGGTGCAATACAATGCAATACACTATATTGCCAAACGTTGTATTGTGTTGTTTTTCTCATAATGCCCAGACACTTTGGACAATTTCATGCTCCCAACTTTGTGGGAACAGTTTGGGGATGACCCCTTCCTGTTCCAAAATGACTGTACACCAGTGCACAAAGCAAGATTCATGAAAACATGGATGAGTGAGTTTGGTGTGGAGGAACTTCACAGAGTCCTGACCTCAAACTGATAGAACACCTTTGGGATGAATTAGAGAGGAGTCTGTGAGCCAGACCTTCTTGTCCAACATCACTGCCTGACCTCACAAATGCGATTCTAGTGGAATGGTCAAAAATTCCCATAAACACACTCCTAAACCTTGTGGAAAGCCTTCCCAGAAGCTGTTATAGCTGCAAAAAGCGGACCAACTCCATATTACATTCATGTTCATGTAAAGGCAGACGTCCCAGTTTTGGTCTGGCTCACAGTCTCCACTCTAATTCATCCCAAAGGTCTTCTATGGGGTTGTGGTCAGCACAGTGACCAGTCAGGCCAGTCAAGTTCCTATACACCAAACTCTCTCATCCATGTCTTTATGGACCTTGCTTTGGTCACTGGTGTGCAGTCATGTTGGAACAGGAAGGGGTCATCCCCAAACTGTTCTTACAAAGTTGGGAGCATGAAATTGTCCAAAATGTCTTGGTATGAAGCTGAAGCATTAAGAGTTCCTTTCACTGGAACTAAGGGGCCGAGACCAACGCCTGAAAAACAACACCTGAATTCAATGATTTGGAGGGTTGTCCCAAAACTTTTGGCAATATAGTGTATCAATATTACAAGTAGAATAATTTTTATGTATGATTAAGAAATCCTGGTTAGAGGAGTCTCCGTGACGTCACAGCCTGGCAGCAGCGCGCGCTCGATGGGAGAGATGAGACGGCTCTAAAGGCGCTGCGAAACGCCGTCAATTCATTTAGCCACGTTTATTATTCTTTTTTTTTTTTATTCCATATGTATATATATTTTTAGATTTTGATTTTCGGTATGAAATTAACATGCCACCTTTATTGAATCGCCACGGCATGTGGACAGCTTAATAATGTTTTCAAGCGGCACCTCGGGCTCGGATTGCGGCAGCTGCAGATGAAGGTAACTGCTTTCAGTAACGCTAGCCGTTATTCTTTCCTATCCCTACCCGTTTTCTGGAAAGTCCCGCCTTCCTCGCTGGGATTGGTTGATAACAAGCGTTTCCCGAGCTTCGATTGGCGTTTAGTTCGTATTTACAAGCTGCCAACCAATGGCATGCGTCGGATCAGAATATCGGTGGGAAAATCTCCTAAGCTAACTAAATAATACGGCTTATTTTTTTTTTGCTAAATATGAAGCAAATGAGCACGCTGCTGGTGTTTTTCTGTAAAGAAACATGAATTTTGTGGTCCATGATCTCAGAGCGATTTCAGTAACATAGTAGGTAAAAATAAGACAAAATAAATGTCACTAGCAAGCTAGCAAAAGACAAAAAACGTGATTCAGTGCTAATAAACGCCATGTAGCAATATAGCTAATCAGCTAGCTAGGTATTTAAATAAAATTAACACTAGCCCGCTTTTAGTCCACTAGATATGTATATAGCGCTAAAAGTGCGTTGCCAAGGTTACACTCCTCCCTATGAACGTGGGTAAGTTAGCTAGCTGAACAGGGACTAGCTGTAAATAACAAGACTTAGCTAGCTGCTGTGATTTTAGCCTGCGACTGTGTGACCTTTGAGATTTAAGATAAAATGAAATAGTGAATAATATGGAGATTTGTTCACAAGCTGCAGTGTAAAGGATGACTTGCCGTCTTGAGCATCTTCTCCAGCCGCAGTGGGAAACTTCTCAGCAGGCTTCATGCTGAACAAACAGCGTCTGCGGTTTTAGGGGTTTTTAATTGATTCAAGGCAACATTCCTGTGTTTAAGGCATTGTTTTTTTCCCCCAACAGCTGTTTTAAAATTAGTCTTCATTAAATTCAGTTTAATTTCAGTCCTATTTCACTTCTATTTTTTTCCCCCTAGCCAAAATGTTTTAGGAGGCTCGTACAGTTGTGCTCGTGCCTTTTCTCTCTTAATTTCTCTTCTTAAAGACGTAAGTGATGCTAGGAAACAGATTATATTTATTTATATGTTTTCAGAAGTAAATAACACTTGAAATGCTTGCAAGAAAGCTGAAAGAAAGATTAAAAGGGGGAAAATAAATAAATAAACAAAGAACAGTGCTAATGTGTTGCTAGGGTTGTTAGGTGTTATGGGGTATTTATTTTTGGGGCTTTTGGGGGAATTGAACAGACATGTGGTATCTATATTTCCACTTGGGATGATTAAAAGTCACAGGGGTATGTATTGTTTGAGTTTGGGGCATTTAGAAGTCAGTGGGGGTATTTCTGTCTGGGTTTGGGGTAAATCAGAGGTCAGAGGGTTATTTTCTATATTGGCTCTCTCCGAGGCAGTTAGGGTGATATTTATATATTTGGGTTTGGGGTAATTAGAAGTGACAGGGTATATGTTATTTGGTTTTTGAGGCATTTAGTAGTGAGGGGGTTATTTTAGTTTGGGCAAATCAAAGCTTACAGGGTGTTTATATTTTTGGTTCTGAGGCAATAAGCCGTCAGAGTGATATTTCGATTTCGGTTTGGGGCAGTTAGAGATGATAGGGTATTTATTTTTGGGTTTTGGGGCAGTTGAGAGACAGGGGGTTGTTTATGCATATGCAGGGTGATATTTCGATTTGGGTTTGGGGTAGTTAGAGATGATTGGGTATTTATTTTTGGGTTTTAGGAGGGCTATTATTACTAACTGTATTTCCACTTTGGGGCAATTAAAACTCACAGGGGTATGTATTGTTAACTTTAGGGTCTTAGCAGTTAATGGGTATATAAATTTGGGTTAGGGGCAATTACAGTCCACAGGGGCATTTAGTTTTGGGGAAAGTTATTGGGGCAGTTAGCAGTCAGAGGGATATTTTTGGATGGTTCTGGGCAAATCTGTCATCACTGCGTGTTTATATTTTGGTTCTGAGGCAGTTAGCAGTGTGGATGATATTTATATTTGGGTTTGGGGCAGTTACAGATGATGGGGTTTTTATTTGTGGTTTTTGGGTGGGCTATTAGGGGTCACAGGGTATTCATTTTTGTGGTGGGTGGTAACTTTATTTCTTCTGTTGGGGCGATTAAAAATCACAGGGGTATGTATTGTTAGATGTAGGGTATCTTAGCAGTCAGTGGGTATATAAATTTGGGTTTGGGGCAATTACAGTTCACATGGGCATTTATTTTTAGTAGTTAGTGAGTATTTATATATGGTTTAAATACGATTATGGATATTAATATGGGGAAAGTTGGGTATTGGGGCAGTTATCAGTCAGAGGGATTTCTGGATGGTTCTGGGCGAATCAGTGATCATGGTGTGTTTAATATTACTAAGGCAATTAACAATCAGGGTGTTTATTTTTGGGTTTTGGGGCGGTTGACAGACAGGGGGTTGTTAGTGCATGTGAGTGAACTTGTGATGTCAAAGTCTGTTTGTGTACTTTTTTATAGATGTCTGTTGCAAAAGTCAAACTTTCAGCCTAAATGATTTTTGTCCAGTTTACAACGTCTACACAGGAGACTCACCTGTCTGTGCTCTTGACCTTTTAAGGAGTTTCGTGGGTGTCGCTACATGCAAATGAGCTGTCTCACGAGCGCACTTTGCATTTGACGTGTGACCAGCTTACATAAGCTAATACACTATATTGCCAAAAGTTTTGGGACGTCTGCCTTTACACGCACATGAATGTAATACGGACTTGTCCCGCCCTTTGCAGCTATAACAGCTTCAACTCTTCACAAAACTTTTGGCAATATAGTGTATGTAGAAAATCAGCCTTTATGAATTTTTTAGTTTGGGTTAGCCTAAGCAAACAATTATACACAACATGTGTGTAACTTTTTGTGTATTTGTCCTTTTGTGTGTGTGAGTTTTATTTAATCTGTAGCATAAAAGCAATAGAACACTCAAGGTTGTGTTGATGTGAACGATGCTGTAACACCATAGCACATTTGTGTCATTGCTTAATTAACAACACTGCAATCACAATTACAGTAAATACTGATTGAACCACGGGATGAAATAGTACCTGTAAAGTATAAAATATATCTGTGATCTAAACAATTTCAGTTAGTACTAAAGTGTAGTGATTATTCTACCAACATTGATCAGAGATCTGTCTGCTGCCACAGCTGTAGCAAATGTTTTATTCTAGCTTGCCTCATGATTTACGACTAATTGTCAGTGAACATGTCTCGGTTTGGCTTTGGCAGCTTCATTCTGTGCCCTGTGTTAGTCTTGGGACTAAAAATCAGGGCAGTGTCCTTAAAGAGGTCTTACTTTTGCTTCTCAAAAGGGACGAAGTATTAATAGGTCCATCAGCTGGCAAAGTGAAGTTTCATTAAATCTTCTCCGCTGAACGTGATCCGGTACGTCTTCAGCATCCAGGAGAACTCCTCTTTAAACCCTGTGTCTTTATTGATTCCTGTGTCTTTCAGTGAGAAGCCTGCATCACTGATGCCGGATGCTGATCACCTCTGGCTGTGCTCAGTCCGTGCGTGAGCACTAAGATGAGCGGAGCGGGAGAGCAGGCCGACATACTGTCGGTGGGGAACATGGTCCGGGACCGATGGAGGGTGGTGAGTAAGGCCTACAGACTCCCAAACCACCCAGGGAAAAAAAACTCATTCTGTTCCTCACCATATACATATAAAAACAAAAAACTATATATGTGTGGACAAAAATATTAGTACCACTAGACTTAAAATAAAACAAATTACCCCAGAAAAGTGTTCACAAATGATTTCAGACTATTACTTTTACCATATTTTAAATGTATCCAGGTAACAGAGTGGTTTTAAAAGGCTCCTTTTTTGCTGGCAAAAACTAGAGAAAAAAATGCATTTTCAAATTGTAAGTGGACGTAGCCTTATTCCGCTGTGGATATCAGGACTGAACGTGGTAAATGGAGGAAAAAGCAGAGAATGGACTAAGGAGATGAGGATCAATGTCATAGCCAAGGATCCTCAACGTAAAGGTTACAAAAGATCATTTCTAAAGAGGTTTATGTTCCCATGAATACGGTTCACAAAATTATAAGGACTTTTAAGGTCAGTGGGCCTGTAGGCTACATTTCCTGGATGAGGCTGCAAGAGCAAAAATAGTCCACGTGCAGATTGTTGGAATGGTTAAAAAAAGAACAGAGGAAAAATTTCAAAACGGATCCAAGTGGTCCTTCAAACTCAAAGTACAACAATTTCATTTCGCACCATCTGTCTGTGCCTGAATGAAAATGGACTTTATTGCAGAAGACCCAGGAGGAACCCTTTTCTAAAAGCAACTCACAAAAAAGGCCAGGCTGGACTTGTTGACAAACCACAGACCTTCTGGCAGAACATGCTTTAGACTGAAGAAACAAAATTAGAGCTTTCTGAAAAATCCAGTCAGCTGTATGGTTAATATAGGAGGAAAAAAAGCTTTCAAGGAAATGTGAAAAGAAAAACTTGATGTTTCTGGGTTGCTTTACAGCCTCGGGTACCAAGTGCCTTGAATCTGTGTGGGGCACAATGAAGTCTGTAGGCAATTTGGAGTGGAATATACAGCTCAGTGTCAGAAAGCTGGGCCTCAGTCCCGGGTCAGGGGTTACCCTTCGAGCAAGACAACGAACAGAAGCACACGTCAAACAGCGAGCAAGAATGAATCGGGAGGAAATGCTGGAGTGAATCTGAGTCAGGATCTGAATCTTATTAAATGTTTGTGGAAAGAGATGTAGAGAGTCTGCACTCATCAATATTGAGAGAGCTGGAGCACTTCACTAAGGAAGTGTGGCTCAGATGACCAGCAGTGTAGATATCTTATAGGAAATGTAGGAATCTTATTCAGACATACAAAAAAAATGTTAAATTACAGTCATTGCCTCCAAAGGCTGTGCTACAAAATATTAAATTAAGGGTGCCAATATTTTTGCCTATAGCATTTAAAACATTTTATTTCAAGTTAAATTGTAAATCCAAATTAAAGTGTCTGTTCTGTTTAATGTAAAAGGCATAATATTGAAAACCATGGCAATATTAAATACGGGCTTGGTTTAGAGAATATAGAGGTACCCGTATATCTGGCCATGTCTGTAAGCTGTTTGTTGCACCCAGCTCACTGCAGGTGTACAAAGCTGCATCGTCATCAAAGGCCAGAGCTCCAGACGATGCCAAATAGCTGTTTATTTATGATCTGGTGGTTGTATATGCAGCTTGTCGAATTAAATGACACACACGCATATAAGCCACACTTTTCTTCTTTTTACAGAAGCAGAGGTCAAACCAAACACGAATAAATGTCAGACCAAACCTGATCAAGATAATTCTCTGAACAAGAAAGGATGTGGGATGCGAGAGTCATAATTGTGGTTACTTTCACTTTGCGCAAGCTTTATCTCAACATCTTTGTTAGTGAGCTAATAGAAAGCTAAACATTTGAGTAATTTGCATCGCACTGTTGATTAAGAGTTTATTTAATAAAAAATAATGAGTGCCAATGTTATTATTGGTCAGTAAGGTGAAGTTCACTAAGGATATTATTTAATAAGATGTGACCGAGTAATTATATTAAGGCCACAAGTTATTTTTTCCTGCCGTGGTTTCATGAGTCAGTCAACAACTCTGTCAGTGCCTGTCGTGCAGTATAGAGAGGAATACAATTCTTCATTTCTAGGAAATATTTACAGTTCAAATACAAAGAAGAACTTCCCTCTGCACATTTTCTCCCACAGATTAAGAAGATCGGTGGTGGAGGCTTCGGAGAGATCTATGAAGTCCTGGACCAGCTGAACCAGTGCAATGTGGCTCTTAAAGTGGAGTCGGCTCAGCAACCCAAACAGGTCTTAAAGATGGAGGTGGCTGTTCTGAAGAGGCTCCAGGGTAAGAGTGCAGTCTGAAGTCCACCACATGCTCATGACTCATGATCTATACACTAGCATAATAAAGAAAGTGATTGGAGAGATGAGTTCAGAAAGAACTCTGATGCTCCTCAACCTTAGATTTAGTGTAGAGAAAGTGAGAGAGAGACAGGCAGGCAGACAGACAGACATACAAACAGAAAGGAGACAGAGAGAAAGCCAGAAAAAGAGATACAGAAAGAGGCGAAAAGACACATACAGACAGAGAGAGAGGGACAGTCAGAGAGGGAGAGACAGAAAAAGAAAGAGAGATACACAGAGGAAAAATGAGAACGAGAGAGGGGTGGGGAAAAAGAGAGATGGGGAGAGAGAGAGAGAGACAGACAGACAGACAGACATGGAGAGAGACAGAAAAACAGAAATAGAAAGACAAACACAGATAAAGAGAGATTATCATTAGTATATTTAATATATAATATCTAAAATAAATGGCAGTTATTACAAGAATGTATATAAATATTATTAAAATTCAAGAAGAAGAAAGGTTTAATCTTTTGTTTAGTGCTATTCTCATATTTAACAGAGAATGAATTAATGAATCATTTGAATGAATGTAGAATGAATGTAGAATCATTTACCAGGAGGAGCTTTGGGTTCAGTACCTGACTCCGGGACACTATATTAGTTGAAGAGTTTCTGTAGAGACTGGAGCAACTTTATCAGAGCAAATCCATATCAGACGGTCATGAAGGCTGTGCTTTTCCTTATGTTTGTACGCAGGTAAGGACCATGTCTGCCGCTTCGTCGGTTGTGGACGTAACGATCGGTTCAACTACGTGGTGATGGAGCTTCAGGTAGGTAACAATTTTTAACTAGTTTAAGAATATCATGGTATTAGTGGACCATTTAAAGGGACACAACTCAATTGTGAATAAATGAAACAATAAACAACAAACCTACAATTTTTCTTCTTCTTTAGAAAGATATTTAGGAAAAAGAAGCTGTGAGGGATAAAAAAAGAAAACAAAAAAATATGCAGAGTTGCTGAGTCCAAGAAAAGAAAGTTGTTTGGTTTAATTTGGGTCAGCAATGCCCTGTTCTTCTGTGTTTAATATCCATCGTTGAGGGAGTTTTAATGCAGTCGTATCCCTGCACTGAGAAACACAGGTCTAGATGCAGAGGGTTGAGAAATTTTTTGGGAGTCGTTGTTGAACACACAGATGAGAATGACCTTGGCGTAGGTATTGATGGATGGAATCACATTTAATCAGTAACAGTGAGGTAACTATGACAACATGACTGACCGTAACAATCTTAAACGCGACGTAAATAGAAAACCGACCATGCTGTTTGTAGGAGCTGATAACCGGCTGGTTGAATAACCATCTTATTGATCTGTAACCGCAGGGAAGGAACTTAGCCGACCTTCGGCGCACGATGAGCCACGGTACGTTTTCGCTGTCCACCACGCTCAGGCTTGGCCGACAGATTCTGGAGGCTATCGAGAGCATCCACTCAGTAGGCTTCCTGCACAGAGACATCAAACCGGTAAGCAGTGTTTTATTTCACTGTAACCTACAGACAGGCTTTAATATCATAAAATACAGTCTCCTAATGAATTAGCGCTTGGTGATTTATACTTGTGTAGAGCGTGTCGTCTCACACCACGCGCTTTACTAAATCTTCTGAGCTTTTATTTTCCTTTCTAGTCCAACTTTGCTATGGGGCGACTGAAGACTACTTGCCGAACGTGCTACATGCTCGACTTCGGTTTGGCACGGCAGTTTACAAACTCCTGTCAAGAAGTCCGTCCGGTAAGTGGTCATTATTTATATTATATTATATTATATTATATTATATTATATTATATTATATTATATTATATTATATTATATTATATTATATTATATTATATTATATTATATTATATTATATTATATTATATTAAAAGCACTCTTGAATTCTCAATTCTGATTGGCTCTAACAGTAATGCAGCTACATTCAGAGAGAGCCAATAAACAGTTACCAGTAAACAAATTAAAAGTGTGATTTTAATAATAATAAAAATCACTGATGTGGTGAAGTTTATGAAAAGGTGTCTCCAGTGTGCTGTATCAAAGCTGCCCCTGCACTCTTCCTTAGCTGGAATACACAAAGAAAAGAATTCCACTTTGCTGTCCATTATAAAATGTGTGGCCATTATAAAATCATCTTCTTCTTCAAAATAAAGATGCTTTTGACACTCATTTGTCTTCATCACATCATCCAGTTATTTTCCTGTACCAGCATAGAACAGAATGATTAATACCTTACATAAAAGTATACAGCGGCAGTAAACATACAGAACTAGTATATTGTATGTATTCTTTTGCCTCTTGTATGTATGTATGTCTTTTTTATTTTTTATTTTGTCTGTCCTTATCACTTAAAGCCTCGTCCAGTGGCAGGATTCAGGGGAACTGTGCGCTATGCCTCAATCAATGCACACAAGAACAAGGTATGTAATTTCCAGCTTTTTTTTTAACATTCCGTACCGAGGTTCATACCCCGAACATTCAAATTCACTCACAAATCATTCGAACTTTTCAGTACAGAGTCACTGCTCCAGACAGGAGTCATTTTCTTACGCATCTTCTTTCTTTGCGCAGGAAATGGGTCGGCATGATGACCTGTGGTCTCTATTTTACATGCTTGTGGAGTTTATGGTGGGTCAGCTTCCCTGGAGAAAAGTCAAGGACAAAGTATGTGACGTTTCCTCAACTTGCTTTTGGCAAATTCTTGTAATTATATAATTAAATAATTAACAGATAACAATCTGTTAGATACAGTAAATCAAGCTTGATGTATATAAAAAACTCTATGGTTTTATTTATACTATGGATAGTTAAGGCTATAGTTTTGGGTTTTTTTTCTTATTTTGCTTTTTAAAGTTTTTTTCCTGTGTATGATTTCTAGCTCATTTGTCTCCTTGTTTTTCTTTCTCACTCAGGAGCAAGTAGGAAACCTGAAGGAAACCTACGACCATCACCTCATGCTTAAACACCTTCCTGCAGAGTTTAGCGTTTTTCTCGACCACATCTCAGGCCTGGACTATTACACTAAACCAGACTATCAGGTACTTTACCAGATTTCCGTGTCGTGTACTACCGAGCTGTTAGACGCTTTCAGTGTGTCAGTGCAGTAAGAAATAAAGTACCGTGTTGTGTTCCAGCTCCTGATGTCCGTGTTTGAGAACAGTATGAAGACCTATAATGTTCTGGAGAATGATCCGTATGACTGGGAGAGGAGTGACTCAGAGGATTCACTTACAGTCGCTGCTCTAGCAACCACGGGCCAGCAGCTGACTCGACTCACACCAGCGTACTTGGGGTATGTGTATTACACACAAGACACCAGTTAGGTTAACAGTGATGCTGGGAATACAGAAGATCCTGTGTTAATTATATGCTCTGGAACGTTCTGTTATGTAACTGCTTAATATTCACACAGCATGGCCAACGCCTCTGCAATACCGGGTGACATGCAGCGCGAGAACACAGAGGATGTCCTTCAGGGCGAGCGGCTCAGTGAAGCAGACAATTGCCCGCCGATCCTGCCTCAGCACGCTCAGGGAGCTGACGTATGGGAGGAGATGGAACGTAGCCGAGAACGCAACCGCAATCACGTTCAACCGCAGATCCGAAAGGTACTAAAAATGAAAAAACTGGACGGGAAAATAAAAAAGATGCATTAGTAGTAATCAGACACACACACGTCACGTATGAAGTGCACTCACCGGTGCTTTTGTAGATAAAAGTCTGACTGTTTCTACACCAGGTGGCCAGCGAAGATGAGAGGAATAAAGAGGGCAATCAGAGCCCCAACAGCGGCTCGGCGCAGGGCTCTCCGAGGCGGGTACACTCCGAGACCTTACTCATCGACCGCGTGGCTCCGTTGTTGAGGAGGATGCGTCACAGTCACAGCATGGGCCTGGACAAGAGACTGACTCCTGAACCTAAACCTACTATTGAACGATTCCTGGAAGCCTAGTCAGTGTCACAGCAACACACAATTACAAAGCCGAGTCAGACCCTCTTTAATTTAATTTTATTACAGCTTCACTAATGAGCTCACTAGTGAAACTCACCTTTCAATGGGAACCTCTGTATCTTACTTCGTGGTCTGTTGTTGTTGCTAAAGTATATACTACAAAACCCGTTCTGTGTATTATAAGCACAAACATCACCATGTGCAGAGTCCAAATCTAAATCTATTTTAAAAAAATGCTAGTTGATCATCCACCATGCAAAAAAGCTTTTTTTCAATTTAATAGAGCATTTACTCTTGAAAATTGATTTTGTGTTAAAATCCATGGATTAACACTAGCCATTCGGCTAGGACAAAAGTATTGGCACCTTATAAAAAGATGGATATACTGAGGTAGCTGATGCTCTGCCATGGCTGAGTCACATTACATAAATAATTTGCAGCACAACACAATTATCAAGCGCTCTTTCACTGTTTAGTCATCCTTTAGTCAATCTGGTGGGTTTTTTAATCAACATACACATATGGACTTGTTCTGTGTTTTGAGTTTGTTTTGATTTATGAAAAACATTTACACAGAGCTTCACTAAAAGATTGATGAAATGATAGCCAATTGTTTTTCTTCCTCCAAGGTGAGTGTCGTGAGATTAACGGTACCTTTTCTCATATCTGCCCTTTCGTCTTATTTACAGTTTGGGAAAGCAGCGACCAGTCCTACCTCAGGAGAGGATAGGATGTCGTCCCGAGCAGGGTTCTCTAGAGGATGAAGAAGGGGCAGCCAGCAGCGGTTATGTAGCAGTGAACCTCAGCCCAGTCCCACAAGAGGGTGACTCTCAAGAGTGGGTGCTGGTGGAGCTGGAAGGAGGCAGCGGGTCTGCGTGCTCTAAACCCGACGAGGAGGAGCGCTCCACCAGCCCCCTGGCTCTGCCTCGTACCTGGTCTGACCCCCTGCCTCAGCGAGTCAGCAGCCTCAGCGGCTCAGGAGAACTCCATGCTGCTCTCTGTCACACCGGACCTCCGTTTACCCGTCTACCCGGGTTGCCAGGTCTAACAGGGATTTCTGGCATCACAGGGCTGAGAAGGCTGCCTAGTATGCAGCCAGCATCGATTGTGCACATTAACAGAAGTCAGCTAGAGCAGGTTAGTGCTCAAAATGTGCAATTCACTGGGTCTTTGTGTCTCTATATTTAAATCTGTGTTTTTTCAAAACATGCATTTCTTTTGCAGTAACTTTTTTTGAAGAAAGCCAAGAAAAGAAAGTTAATAAAATGTTTCTACAGGGTTTGGGGAATGTGTTTTATATGTTCTCAAAGCAGAGGTGTCAAAGGATGTATGTTAGAAAATTTTCATGTCAGATAAATACAAATTTTCTTTTCCGTCCCTCTTGTCTGTAGTTATCCAGCACTTTACCACAATCTATCCACCTTCAGCAGAAGGGTGAAAGTGATCCAGTCCAGGACTCTCCAGCACTCGCTGCAGAAGACGACTCCAATCATCCCCCAGTGAATTCATCACCCAAAACCTCCTCCCAGCCACCTGCCCCAGTGAATGACAAGCTGAGCCTTGCCAAACCAACAGAGAAAGACGTAGAGAGTGACTCAGGATGTCCTGATGTTGGTCCTTCTACGACTCCAAACCAGGGCGAGACAACTGGAGACACAGTCGACGCAGGCCCTGCCTCCCTGGTCCCGGCTTCTCCTCGGGAATTGTCCCCGCGGGCGAGCCGCATTCCCGTGCGTGACCCAGACTCTCCCACCAGGAGGAGTTTTGCTCCACTCTCACCCTCCCTCTCTTTATCCTGCGAGCACTTCCCATCAGCCCTGCTTCGTGACAAGTTCTCCTTCCCCTCAGAGCGAGGTTCTCGCGCGTCTGACTTCCAGGGAGATGATCTGCTCTCGCTCTCCTCCTCCTCGAGCCCACTGTCCAGCAGGAGCAAGATTCCCAGACCCATAAGTCCCACGTTGGTTCCAGACCAGTTCTCCTCTCGCTTCCTGCCACGCCCACCTCCCGGAAAACCACCCCTCCGTCCAGGGGGAGAGAACAGGTTAGAAAATGAATCTAAAAAAAAAAAGTTAACAGAAATGTAAAGAATACTAGATAGCATCGTTCCTATTACATCATTGTTTGCATCTCTTGATTCGGATTGGTCAGTGGGTGTGGATTAATTATCTAAAGCAGCATGGCTCAGAAAGCAGCTCCAACTGCAATATGGTATCGTTTCTATAGTAACAGCTTAAACAAGGGTACATTTATTTAGCATTTTTAACACGAGTCTCCAGTGTCCGCTCTTTGCAATAGAGGTAATGTTTTCCACCACAGGAAAGATGATAAGCTCCAATTCTTAAGTCTTGTTAGCTTTAAGAGAGAAAGGATTAAAGGATTTAAATCTGCAAAACGGTTAGTGCTAAATTGTTTCACGTTCTACATCATTAAATGTCATGATGAATGTATAAAAAGTATGATATGTTCTTTGTTTGTTAATATTGTTAGTGTTGACAAAAGTCTGAGTGATAACAGTCTAAAATTATTCAAATATATGAAAGTGATGCTATACCGTGTTTTTGTCCTAGGCGCAGACGTTACCGTATCCGAGCCAGCAGCACCAGCGATACGGATCTCCTCGACAACCTCACCCAGCTGATGCAAGAGCGAGGAGGCGTGGCCATATCCCGCTACCAGCGTACCACTTCCTCCATACAGCGCTCCTTAAGCTCCTCCCCTTCTCGCTTCGAGGGATGTCACAGCCAAGCGTCGCACAGCGTTTTAGGCTCGCTGCCGTCACGGATGTGCGAGGCACGAGTCAAACGCGGGGCCGGTTATTGCATTGGAGGCAGAGTAGGAAGCCCTGAGAGCAAAACCACTACCAAGGTGAACAAATAAAAGAAGAAAAGTCTTAAAGACACTATTCTGATGGACCAGTGATGACTTCATGGATTTTAAAGGACTTGTTTTAAAATTGATAATAACGAGGGTGGAAAAAAACGAACGGATAGAAGAGAGAGATGTGGAAAATTGTGGCGTGAGTGAAAATGCAAATGTAAAAAAAAAAAAAAATAATGAAGCCAACAGTGTTGGTTGAGATTACTTGAAAGCATTGTATATAAGCCATTTGATCATACCTCTGACATTCCCATACTGCACTCCACTGCTCATGACATTCGATGTTTCTTATTCGTTCTTATTCACGTTTAAAGCGTCCGTCTCTCACATATCCTCCTGTGGAAACGTTCAAGCGTCAGGATTTTTGTTCAGATTCCCTTGAGGACATGTCCACGTGCGATAATTTTCAGTTTCACGATCCTCCAAATGTAGCCGCTCGCCCGTTTGGTGTTTTTGCTTCTTTCATCATGCGCAAAAGAGCAACAAGTCTATCTTGGCTATCAAGTACAGAAAGTCTATAACTACTAGTTTAACATTATACAATAGCCTCTCTCAGGCTAATTCATCACACACTGCTGCTCTTGGTTCAGTCACACCAGAAATTATGCAAATCACAGTCTATTATCATCATCACATGATTCATACATACTATGACCTTATATTATTATGATACATAGTCAATCGGCTTCAAAGATTTGGGTCACATCTACTACCCGGGTGACACCGAGACTATCTGCTATAAAGAAAAATAAAGTTTTCAGCTCCATGGTCATCTTCTGTAACCTTAAACCTAATAAGGACTAAATATGTGTTTAGAATATTGAACAATTCCCACATAATAGCTAGATAGCTCTCACTTATCATACAGTAGCAGAGAGTTGAGACGCCAACACGTGCTTTCTATAAGCCACAGGATTTTTTCAGAAATACTGTTCATGCTACACAGGAGGAAAGCGCCGTCAGCCCTCTTCCGCATACACAGAGTATCGCTGAGCATTATTTTACAAATGATCATCATAATTGTTAGCTCTGCATACAAGCATTTACTGTAGACGTGAATATGACACAGTGCTCATGAGTACATGTTAAGCTGGGTTTAAAAAAATACATCACAGAAACCTACTTGTAAATAACAAGAAAAAATAAATAAAAATACCATGTCGCTATAAGACGTAGCTGTGAATAGCTAAGGCGTGCATCAGACCTGCGTTTTCACAGGAGTGTATTATAGACAGTACACTACATGTACAGTGTGCCAATATATTTATATCATTTTTACCTAGTCGCTTCTGGATGTTTTATTTTTATTTTTTATTTTTTTTTTTTTATTCAAAACGCTGGAATAAACATATAGTATTTGTTTTTAAAAAAATTTGTTTTTGCATACACATTTACATGATTTTTTTTTAAACATTTTTATTTAACATTCAACGTTTTTTATTATTATTTGTCTCTTGCTCTACCCATCATTCATTCTGTATAAAAATAACAACAACAACAAAAAAAACATTATGTATAGTCACATATGTTACAAGCAAGCATGTGTATATATGTATTTCAGGGAATGTACGTACTGTAAACTACGTTAATTATCATAGAATGTATTTATTTATTTATTAGACGTGTTAAGACGACAATGTAGCCCAGCTGTTTCGTTACTGAGAGGGGGGTTTTTAATCTCTCTGGCGCTCGATCAGAACGAAAGCTCTTGCCGGTTCAGACATCCGAATGGCAGATTAGCACTGTGGGGAGAATCTGTCGCTGTAGCGCTCGGATAATGTGACGAGCAAAAATCAAAAATCGGCGTGATATCGATTTAATCCAAAAAAATATATACTAGCTGTACATTTTTAATGCTTCAATGATGTGTGTCTTGTCTGGATGATGAACCAGAGCGTTGCGGAGGTGCATGTCAGATGGATTTTAAAATATTAAGAATAAGATCAAATCAGGATTATTAAAAAACTCAAGCGATCTTGTTAACATCTGTGTTCATCCCGCTGTAGCTGTGTGTGCTGTGGAGTTAGGCTAGTGCTTTTCCTCTCGATCTCTGGAAGTACGCATTTACTTTACCTCCATCAGTCGAGCCACGCTATGATATATAATATGATATATATGATATGATATAATAACACAGCCTACCATCTTTAAGCAATGTACAGAATCTAATGTGTATATAGATATAAATACGTCCCAAGAAGGGAAAAAAAGCTTCATGCTTCATGTATTTTGCTAACAAACATCATTCAGTTACCCACTACATTGGAATGTACATGTATTCATATAAACATAATAAATACTGACGTGCAAGATATCGCTGCTTCATGTTGCTCTGATTTTTTATACAAATCTCTTTTATTTCTCCTGGATTTCATTTGTTTTTTGTTTTATTTTAAAAGAAACTGGTCTTGTTTGGGGTTAAACGTGACTGGTATGTGTTATTGCGTCATTGATGTTGAGGGCCAATCAGATTGCAGTATGCAAATGAAGCTCAGGTAAGATCATTCAAGGGCTGTAATTCATAGAGTCTGATTTCTAAAATGTAATTTTTTATTTTTAATGTAGGTTATTTTTTTTTATTTTTTTTCTTGTTGGATAATATTTTGTATCCAAAATAGACAGTAAAAAATAATTTATTAATGATTAAATTAATTTATTAATTAATAATATTTATTATTTTTAATAATAATAATAATAAAAGAAAATCTAAAAAATGCACATTTAAAAAAAACCTGACTTGATAAAAGGCATCTTTTTACTTGACGCATGACGTAAACCACACCTGCGTACATTATGTACATCTAAAAGATTAAAATCCATTTTAAAAAATCCTGTGTGTCTGGATCATCCAAGTCGAATTGTAAAACGTTTAACAATTTCATGCTCGGTGAAGTTGATGCTGAACACTGACACAGGCTCTGTTCCACCTTTCCTCCATCGTCATGATTGTTGTCACGATCTGCATCTCAAATCCTAAACTTTCATCTTATGTTCAATAATACTTGTAAGAATCTGGACAATTTAACAGACTGATACACAAAACAGATCTCGCTTTAGGCTTGAAGACTTCAAATCCCAAAGCTAATCATAATTAACTGAACCAGTGAATGAGACACAATGGTTTTTGTTTTGTTTTTTAGGAACTTTTCTATGAATATATATCGCCCCTGGTAGTTTAGGGAAAAACAGAAATCCTTCTGAAACACTACAAAGTGACTACTTTCATATGAGCTTTAACATGGACACAACAGAAACAGGAGCAAACTATATTCTTTTAGGCCTCTGGAAAACATTATTTGGAAATAAATGTCAAAATCTAGCATTAACTTCTTCAGCAATTTGATCAACAGTAGCTCGTCTGTTGGATCGGATCACACGGCCCAGCCTTCACTCCCCATGTGCATCAGTGAGCCTTGACCGCCCATGACCCTGTCTCCGGTTCACCACTGTTCCTTCCTTGGACCACTTTTGATAGATATTGACCACTGCAGACCAGGAACACCCCACAAGAGCTGCAGTGTTGGAGATGCTCTGATCCAGTGGTCTATCCATCACAATCTGTTCCTTCATCAAACTCGCTCAAATCCTTACACTTGTCCATTTTTCCTGCTTCTAACATCAACTTTGAGGACAAAATGTTGACTTGCTGCCTAATATATCCCACCCACTAACAGGTGCCATGATGAGGAGCTCATCAGTCTTATTCACTTCACCTAGGAGTGGTCATAATGTTATGCCTGATCAGTGTATTTGTGTTGCTTCACATTTTTGGTATAAAAGCTTAATAGACTGGAGCCAGCTGCAACCTTATTGGTAGAATTCAGCAGCTGCCCCTTCTTCAGTTTGTCTTTCAGTAAACAGAATCCGTAAACAAGCTGAGGATGTGATGGAGCATCGTTTATTTTATTAAGACAAAGCATACAAAAGAGATTTCTGTAATAAAAGTTTACAGTAAACACTGAACATTCAGGATGAACAGGAGGCTTTACTCTAAAAACATACAGGACGTTTTTTTTATTTACATTATTGGTTTTATTTCCACTCTTTTATTAATACCTTATTAACAGCCTATGGAAAGTTCATCAGTCAGGAAACCAAGCCGATGTTGGAGATGTCCGGAGAGATCCAGCTGAGGAAGGTTCTCCGGAATGTGAAGAAATAAAAATATGAAGACAGGATTATAATCAGTCGAGGATTTAAACCAGCCTTCTGAGCTCAGCGTGGATTAAACCATTTTATTTTCTGTTCAGAAGAGCGGAGCAGACTGTCTGGGATCATCAGGCATCACGCTGATGGAATCTTCCGCCTTCCCGCACAGCATGCACAGCATTGTGTATTCCTGTTTGAAATTAAAACAATAATTATTGTTAACAATTCATTTGTATTGGCTTTGTGATTAATGCTGTACGTAAAGGGTCTGAGTATCCTGAACAGCGTTTATAAATAACGTGTATTATTAAAAACACAAAGTAACTTTTTTTTTTAAGCTGTGGTTGCTCGCTCTGCACCTAGATATCAACACACCCAGACATTCTCCTTCTACCTTTTTGTTAGTAAAGAGCGTTTGCACTTCCTTGGTCTTTACACGTTCGCATTGTAAACACTGGGTCTGTAGCTCCGGCCTACGTCACGCGTGACCTTCTGACGTGATTATGTAGTAGTAGCATCCCAGAGTTAGCACTAGACGAGCTTTTGTGGTTAAAAAGTATAGAATGTTTTATTTCTCTAAGAAAATGAGCGATGGTTTGTCAAGATAAGACTCTTCTTCCTGGGCTGGGATCGAGATTTAGAGCTGCATTTAAACTGTATTTTGGAAGGTCAGACTCACGGCCACCAGTGAAGTCCACTATATGGAGAAACATCCTGAAATGTTTTCCTCAAAAAACACCATTTCTTTATGACTGAAGGAAGAAAGACAATCTTAACTGAATTGACAATCTAACTGAACATCTTAGATGACAAGAGGGTGAGGAAATTATCTGTAGATTTTTGTTCTGGAAGTGAACTTCTTTAATTTGGAGAAAACTGTTCACGCACCACAGCATACAAATTACGGCTTAATAACAGTGGCTCTGATTTTATTCCGGCTTGGGTTTCTTAATATCCGTGCACTCAGGACATTTACACCATCATCTCAAACACAACGGCTTTATTCATGGAACTCTCAGGACGAAAACCTCAGAGTTTAAAGTTTTCAGACAGACAGGTTTTTGCTTCTGGTTTCACATTGAGGTTTTTTCTTTTTTTGCTTTTATTAACTCCTAGAGAGAGATACACAAACCTGTTAAGGGAAGGATTGTTTAAAAGGGAACCGACTTGTTTCCAGATGTTCCACAACGTTTAATGCGACAACAATTTTCAGAAATGCATCTAAAATTGTAAGCATCTGCAAATGGCTGTGGTGTGAGAGGAATAAAAGACATGATGTTAGAGGAAAATAATCACCTGTATGTGCACAGAGATTACAGTAACTCTGTAGTTTACTACAGCAGCGTGAATCACGGCACTTTAGTTATGAACTTTTCTTGACAAAATTCACCATTTGTGCTCAAACTCTTCTTATAATATATTTCTATTCTCAGTACATCTAAAAATGTTTGAATGTTCGTTTTGGTTTTGGTTTTGGCGAAGAACCCAGTAAACATGTAAGAAGCAGGATCTGACCTGATAGTCGTCCACCACTGAGAAGGTGTACTCGTGTCTGGCTATGACGTGATCACAATTCTTGCACTTATCTGTAAGGAGAAAATAATAATAAAATATCACTGTGTGGTTTTGTTAAGAAACTCGTTTATTTAAATAAGAGTTTATGGAGTATTTTAAGGTTTCTAAGAAGAGAGGAAGAGAAAAAGAGAAGGATAGGAAAAGAACTAAAGGAGAATAAAAAAAGACAGGAATAGAGGAACAAAATACAGAGAAAGAAATGGAGAAAAAGAGAGAAAAAACACTAAAGACACTGAGTATCGAAAACAGCTTGAGCTTCTTTTTATTTAAAACCCCTCACGTAGGTAAGTGACGATCTCCTCCTCGTCTTCGTTCACCAGTGTTTTGTCGCTGATGAGCACAAAGTCTCGCTGATGACAGCTGGCACATCCCACAAAGTTCATCAGATACGAGCCGTTATCCAGGCAGGTGTTTCCCTGTAAACATCACAGACGAGTCAGGAGAGACAGAAGAGCTTACACTTATCTAATTAACATGGAAAGCTGTGTTTGTTTTGATTTGTGGGCAGAGAGGGGGGGGGACAGACAGACAGAGGGGGGAGAGAGAGAGAGAGAGAGACAGACAGAGGGGAGAGAGAGAGAGAGAGAGAAGAAATGCAAACAGGGGGAGACAACAGACAGACAAGGGGAGAGAGAATATTTACGGTTGCTCTAATTGTAATCATGGCTTTTTAGCTCAGCAACACTGCTCTTCTATCAAAACCCTAGATAATAATAAAGACATGGATAGTATCGTGGATAAAAAATATTACGGTCTGATGTTTTTTGGCGATATCACCCCACCCCTCCCCTCCCCTCTCTCTATCACTGCTCATGAAGCTTCAGATGAGCTCATAATAAACGGAGTCAAATGAGTTCATCATGTCACACACAAAGACTTATAAACTGATTATTTTCCGGGAGTGTTGATGGTGAAGAATAAATAATTCAGTAAAAAGTTGCTGAGACCCCGGCGCACAGGGACGAGTGTATCGTCATGTCTGCTAAGCTAATAGCTAGCGGTATACACGAATAAATAAATAAATTTAGTCAGTGTTACTTATTATAAACGATGTTAAACTCACCCTGTCAGGATATTCTTTCTGTACACAACCCGTACACATTTTATATTTAAAAAATAAACTAATAAATAACGAGATTTATACAGTTTAAAGTAGCTATTTTTATTAGCGCTACTTCCACACTCTCTTCTTCTCTGGTATAAATGATGTGGTGTGTTGGGTTCAGCGCCCCCTTGCGGTATGAAGAGGGATCGCGTCCTGTAAAATACGTTACAGTAAAATATACAATATATATATTGTATATATATATATATATATATATATATATATATATATATATATATATATATATATATATAATACCAATATAGTAAAATATCCTATTTTATTTATTTATTTTTAAGAAATATTATCATACGAAATTAAGCAAATTAACCACCACAGTGCTGATTGATCTGGAGATTAATTATACATAACGATAACTCTTACGCTTGGTTTCGTATAACTGTACGGTGAAGTTCTCTGTAAGGAGATGTGTTTGTTTATTAAACATTTTTTTTGGAAGGAGTCTCCAGTGTCAGCACTTTTTAAACTGTCTCCAGCATAGAAGAGTTTACTTTTTTGTTTTGTTTTCTTTTGTTTGTTAAAACAGTGAAGGTTGATGAGAGAACAGCTGTTCTATAAAACATGATCTAACTGGCTTCGTGAACGTTTCACGATATTAAATGTAATTATAAATGCATAAAAATGTATGATTTGTTCTTTAATAAATGAGAAATGTTTTAGTGTTAGTACAACAAGTTGCTGTTTGTGTAAGAGGTAATGATGTTATGAATGATGAAATTAATCAGTGACGGGTCGGTGTGATCAGCTGTTCCTTTTATACCACAACACTTTAATCCTCAACACTAATAATCCATTTATTTATTTATTTATTTCCAAAATGGACATACTGGGTGTTTTTTTTTTATCTGTTTATAGATACTTTTAATGTTAAAGATCGTCCAGAAAACAAGTGAGTTCCTGTTATCACTTAAAGCAGCTTTCTTATAATAATTTCTCTCTCTTTCTTGTAGAAAAAAATAGTTAGCTGTTGCCATAGAAACGGTCAGAAAAAGGAGGGCTATTGCGGAAAATTAAACAACACCTTCTGACCAATCAGAATCGAGAAACGAACACCAACCCCAAGCTAGATACCCCAGCTGACATATTATTATTATTATTATATATATATATATATATATATATATATATATATATATATATATATATATATATATATATATAATATTTTTCTTTCTATTTTTATTTTAATCCTTATAGGTTTTTTTTATTTCCTGTTTATTTTTTATGAGATAATTAATGTTGAGGTAATGTAGCAATCCGGACGCTAGGTGGCGATGTTAGCGTAACAACCGCAAACCGTTAGCATCGAAGAAGAGCGGAGGTGCTGCGGAGCCGAGAAGCGGCGAAGAAGAGCTATTACACTTTAAGCCCTGATCTGAGATCAGTGACGCAGCTCGCCTCCATAGCTCATAACCAGGGTTTAGTCAACACTCCCTGACCCCAGATCAGTGCAATCCAGACTGTTATGGTTTCTCAAACGGAGTGTGTCCGTGCCCATGTGGAAAGTTACGGTGGTCAGTTCTCCAGCTCGCTTATTATAAAGCACAAAGTAAACACCTTTTTAAAAACAAGTGTAAACATTACGAAGGGTTCCCTTTTCTGCAGTAAAGTGAGAGCAGTTTGTAAAGTGGCTAAGAAAAAGTCGACGTCCGCTGGTGTGGAAGGAGGAGGTGAAATAAAACCTCCTCATCCATCATCATCATCATCAACAAAGGCAGCAGCAATGACGAAGAAGAAGAAGAAAAAGAACAATAAAGGAGTACTGACAAAATGCAACATCTGTCTGAACCAGTACAATATCAAGGTGGGTTATATCTAGATGCTGGATGATTACATACAGGTTATGATCACAGACAAGCAGCTCAGAAGGTCCTAAATCCCATGCTGAGTATTGTTATCAAGCTCCATATCTTTATCAGATCAGATGTGAGATGTTTTCCTGATGACATGACATTGACAAACCGTATACGTGTCTAGAATAGGAAGAACTGTGTGTTTGCTGTTATCCCAGAGTTCTCAGACATCACGGCATTGTCTACAGCTTCCTGTAACTGGTTCATCAAAATCCATCTACTTGCTGTAGCATTATCCTACACACAGTCACGGGGAGCCTGGAGACTATCCCAAGGGATGATGGGAACAAAGCGGAGATCACCCTGGACAGGATACTGACCTGTTCACACACGACAGACCGTTGTTTAGAGATTCCTAACAACCAATAACAGATGTTTTCGTGCTGGTGGAGGAGAATCGAACCCCCTGCCTGAGAGGAGAAATGTGCCTCAGGTCATTAAAATAAAAATACTAATACTTGACTGGACCCATTGAGACAGGAGGAAGACATGACATCAAGACTTTCTAGTCGCTGGAGGTCAAATGAGTCAGACACTTTGTTTCTGACTCTGTGCCTCCAGTTTTGCTGCTACACAGTAGGTGTGTTTATTGTCCTTCACTCACACTGTTCACTGTGTATCTGCACTTTACACCTTTAATCCAGAGTATACAAGTTACACTATATAAAATGAAGACATCACAAACCCCATGTGACGTAGTTATACTGTTTGTTCTAGCATAAAGATTAGAACAGGGTCTGCTTAAGGCTTCTTTTAGCCTGTTCTCTCTTATCAGCATGTACACCCTGTGAAGCTCCTGTAATATTAAGGCATGTGGAGCTGTAGGTGTTGTCCTTCTACCTGACGTGAAGATCCTGACACACCTCCACTCCTCTCATCCTCCATCCTCCTGCATAATAACAGAAATCTGTGCAATTTTTGGACTGCAGCAACCTTCACAAATCTCTCCTAATGTTCCAGTGAGGACGTCAGTTTCAGATCAGATCGCTCGGATGTTGACGGATAGAAATGAATTGAGATGGATAAGATTGTATTGTGTCATACACCGATAAGGCATAACATTATGACCACCTCTGTAATATCGTGTTGGTCATCCTTTTGCAGCCTGACCCGTCCTGCACTGTGTATTCTGACCCCTTTCTATCAGAACCATCATTAATTTCTTCAGCAATCTGATCAACAGTAGCTCGTCTGTTGGATCGGATCACACGGACCAACCTTCGCTCCCCACGTGCATCAATGAGCCTTGGCTGCTTATGATCCTGTCTCCGGTTCACCACTGTTCCTTCCTTGGACCACTTTTGATAGATACTGACCACTGCAGACCGGGAACACCCCACAAGAGCTGCAGTTTTGGAGATGCTCTGATCCAGTGGTCTAGCCATCACAATTTGGCCCTTCGTCAAACTCGCTCAAATCCTTACACTTGTCCATTTTTCCTGCTTCTAACATCAACTTTGAGGACAAAATGTTGACTTGCTGCCTAATATATCCCACCCACTAACAGGTGCCATGATGAGGAGATCATCAGTCTTATTCACTTCACCTCTCAGTGGTCATAATGTTATGGCTGATCTGTGTATGTTATGATTCTTCTGTATCAGCGACTGCAATGTTTATCACTCTGTCTTTAGTCTCAGAGTTGCATAAGCATCTCCTGAGCATCACCGTATAGATATGTGACCCTAAACGTTCTTATTTCTCTTTTATTTTCCCCCCTGACTAGAACCTGGATAAACACATGCACAGCCGGACACACCACGAGGCGATCGAGAGACTCAAAGGCGGGTGAGCAGATCAAATGTACACGATGGGTTTGTATAGTAAAGTGGTGTCGATTTTATTTTTCCCCCTTAATGACTGATACTTCTTGTTCTCTCAAGGGAGATGCACAAGTGTTGGGCGTGTGACGTGTCCCTGTCAGGCTTGGAGCAGTTCAGCAGACACATTGAATGTGAAGAGCACAACAGCAAGCTTTTCTCCCTGAAGCAGCGCACAGAGAGGGGCTTTAAGGTGGATTACAGCAACGACGAGCTGAAAGACCTCTGTGTTCAGAGAGATCACAACCGCATGCTGATCAAGTAAGTATACCAAAAATGTACACCAAAATCAGTCCCCTGGGCCAAAAACAGCCAGAAGCATGGCAGATGTTTATTCCACCAGGACTGTATGATAGGTGGCGAGGATGGAGGAGTCTGTGCACCAGTGCAGAAAGCTTCAGTTTGAGCTTTAACACCACATCGAAGCTTAAAAACATATTAATTGCATTTAATACAAGTTCCCCAGGGACCAGTAAGCTGAGATAAACAAACAAAAAAAGCCAAGTTTTTGTAATAAATGAAAAATCTAAAGTACAGGAAGTTAAAAAAAAAAGTCATGTAGGATATATAAAAGTTCTTAGTCGAAGACAGGATTTTTTTTAAAAAAAAACTAAATTGATCTAAAATTTATTTTTTGATTAAAAAAAACCCTAGAAAAATAAATAATCAGAGAATTAATTTTATGTCGTATGTTAAGGGTTAAAGTTTTTCATAATTTATGAATTATTTAAGAATTTTACTGTGATTTAGCATGCATATAATGTAAATAATGTTTTTCTTAGAAAAAAAGAATTATTTATTAGTTTTTAAGTAAATTGTTTAATAATAATAAATTACTACACTAAAAATACAACAATAATAAATAATTTATTCCTATAAACACAAACAAATAAATAATAAATAAAAACAATTTATTATTATTTATTATTATGAAATAAATCATGGGGAGAAATACTCGGACAGTGAGAGCACAGAGGAACCTGAAGCAGATAAAAAGCAGCGACGCTTCCGAGCAGTGATCCTGGAAAACCTTTCAGGAATCGTGAAAGACTCTTTCTCTAAAGTGGAGAAGCGTTTAGTGAGATCTCTCAGGTATTTTGAACTAAACTGGTCGAAGTGGTCACCCGTGGTGTTTACAGGACTTTAGTAGAAGCGTGTCTCTCGTAGTGTCTAAAAACACATCACAGGATTAACTAAACACTCCAGATATATTCCAGAGAGTAGATGAGATTGTTTGTTTGAGATTTTTTTGTTTTAAAGATATCTCTCTTTTACTCTCAGAATGCAGAGGCATAAAGAGAAGCTGAATAAATTTAGAGAAAGAAAGGCAGCGAAGATGCAAGAAGCATTTTATCAAAAGCCATGGGCAAAAAGGTTCAGCTGTCTCGGATCACACTCGGGGACATCGGCCTGGACCGACGATAAAAGTGTCACCTTTCCACCTAATAATGAAAACAAGCAAGAAACGATGAACGCAGAAGCTGTTCCCGAGTCTAAAAGCGAAGAAGGAGCCCAGACTGAAGGTAGTGTTCAGAAGAAGTCCATCACATTGTTCACAAAGAAAGACGTGGACTTCACAAGTGATGAGTTAGCTCAGAGGGACATGTTTTCCTCCTGGGAGGAAGACAAATCACAGCAGGATAAAGTTGTGCTCGGTCAGAAGAGATCGTGTGATGACAACACTTTTGATTCTCCACCTGTGAGGAAGCAATTATTAAGAGATGTTCCATCCACAATGCCCAGATTTACTCCGTCTGAAGAAGCTGAGCGTGTGAGTCAGCCTCCATCTGCTGCTGTACCACTTACTGCTCCAGAACAAGATCACTTATCCACAATGCTGAAAAACATCCGGAAGTCTCTAAACAAGGAGCGTCCGCAAGTCGGTCCTTCAAAAGATCCCGATCCCGAGCTCAGACCTGAAACCACGCTTTCTGACATCCCGCGTTTCTCCTCAAAGCCTCCACAGATGTCCAGAAAGAGTCAGAGATGTGACGCACAAGCCTGCAAGACCAAGAGAACACCATCTCCACACAAACAAGACGACAACCTGCTAACCTCCACAGGAGCAGAACCACAGGAGAAACCAGAACCTAGCCAGACCAGGAACGTCCTCCCGACCTTGTTGAACCGATCGGTCAGCAAAACGGAAGCCAACAAACCCAACCTGAAGGCGGCGCGAGGAATCCGGACGTGTCAGAAGCCGGGCCTAGCCGCCAAGACCCAGGTGCTGAAGCCGGCGCTGCAGAAGCTCATTAGCTCCAAGAGCTCGCAGTGGCGTATCAACTGGAAGGAGATGTATCAGGAAGCCACACACAGGAAACTGCAGAGAGAGAAGGGCATGCCCAGGTGAGTGGAGGAAGGGAAATTAAGGACGAGGTTCATTCTCTAAAATACAGTAAATCTCCTCTACATACATGGTCCAGTGCAAAAATTTGTGCACCCTCTAATGGGTGTATTGGGGATTAGTCCCACCTCACACACTGGGATTGATCCACTGTGACCATTACCAGGAGTAAGAGCTTACTGTAGAAATAAATTAATTAATTTAATATTTATTTATATAAAATGTTTGCTGGTAATTTTCGAATACCTGCTGTTTTTACAGAATAAATTAAAAATTTTTTTTTAGAAATAGTAATTAATTTTTAATTTAATTTTTTTTTAAACTGTGATTTTGCATTATTATTATTATTATTATTATTATTATTATTATTATTATTATTTTCTTTGACATGAAAATTGAAGTGACCCATAAATTATCTTTGACCCATAAAATATTTTATTCTTCTCAAAAGTCTTACTTACTTCTTACTTTGACTCAAAGATGGATATTTTTAAAGACCTAAAAGATGCAACAACTGTTCACTTGCAATTAAAGTTTTATACCTAAATTCTGACTAATCATAATTGTTTTAAAAAATCATTTGAAGTAAAAAATAACGTTGATGATCAGCTGTAGTTTCTCGAGTCGTAACCACGGCGACCGCTTTTAAAGGTTCGGGATTGAGCTGGTGACTCCGTTACCTCCTGATCCACAAGAAGACGACCTTCAGCACTTCGAGCTAGACGAGGGCTTCCAGTGGGCGTCCATCGAGTGTGACGCCGTAACTCCACCTTGCTCGGGCGAAGACTGGGAGAGACAAGACCTCAGAACCTCAAGCACAAATCACACTTTGTGGTCAGCGGAAGAGAAAACAACAGACAGTGGCGAGAATCCCAGCACCTCAGGAATGAGCAGACTGTCTCAGCTTGAAAACGCCGATCTCCATGAGGACAACACGTCAGAAACCCAGGCTTTAGCGAGGCGACAAAACTCGACACCTCTAGATAGCGTCGTTTGTGTAAAGACCGAGAAGTTGGACGATTATTCCACGGAGACGACGCTGGAAAAAAGTGACCACGACAGAATCCCGCCCATCCCTAATGCTCAAATAAAACAGGAAATACAGGTGAGAATCCTCCGCTGTGTTAATAAATAAAATGTGGAATAAATAATAAGGTCAAATATTTTCTCAACAAATCCTCTGCTCCTTCCACAGGACTTTCCCCACACGGATACTCTGAACAAAAATCTGCCAAAAAGTAAGAGAATACTGATCTTTTCTGACACAAAAACACAAACCTGAGAATGTAAAGTGTAAATATTCATCCAGGGGTAAACAGGCGATACACTTACCCACAACTGGTGGTGGTTTTTAAGCTTCTTGATCTTCATGATGCTCTTTTGTGTAGGTGTGTTCTCTAATCAGCTCCAGGAACAGGTGACCTGTATTGAGGTCATTCACATGACACTTGAATTGCACAAAGACTTCTGATGGTTACTAATTGCACCAAGAATTAAAGAATTACAAACCCTGACCCGTCCTGCACTGTGTATTCTGACCCCTTTCTATCAGAACCAGCATTAACTTCTTCAGCAATCTGAGCAACAGTAGCTCATCTGTTGGATCGGATCACACGGGCCAGCCTTCTCTCCCCACGTACATCACTGAGCCTTGACCGCCCATGACCATGTCCCCGGTTCACCACTGTTCCTTCCTTGGACCACTTTTGATAGATACTGACCACTGCAGACCGGGAACACCCCACAAGAGCTGCAGTGTTGGAGATGATCTGATCCAGTGGTCTAGCCATCAGAGCTTGTCCATTTTTCCTGCTTCTAACACATCAACTTTGAGTACAAAATGTTGACTTGCTGCCTAATATATCCCACCCACTAACAGGTGCCATGATGAGGAGATCATTATTCACGTCACCTCTCAGTGCTCAGAGTATTATACCTGATCTGTGTGTAATCCTAATGAAGTCCCTTCACAATAATAGCAAATGTGAAAAAGCTCAATACTTTTGCATGCCAGTGGTGCTGCACAGTTACAGTTTATATATGTGTGTGTGTGTGTGTGTGTGTGTGTGTTTTAGGTCAGGTGAATGAACTGTTAGTCATGTCTTTAAGAGAGGTGGAGCTGTGCAGCTCCCTGGAGGATGTAGACAGTCGACTGCTCCGAGCTCAAGCTGCTCTACAAACTGCTTTTCTGGAAGTTCAGCGCCTTCAGATGATCAAACAGCAGGTCTGCAGGCAGTCGAATGTTTCTGAACAACCATCTTTTAACCAATGTTTTTAATCCAGCTTTTTTGTTTGGTCTAAAACAGCATAAAACCCCTGGAAAAGTCCTGAGATTTATCTTGTTGTTGTTTTCCAAATGAATTTTCTGGAACTTCTCATCCTTCTTATAAATAATTTATAAATAAATCTGTCTTTTTGTTTTTTTTGGGAAAATATATTCCCAGCAAGTGTCATAGTAGTATATATATATAGTAGTATATACAGTATATACAGTATATATATATTTTAAAGGTCTTATTTATTTATTTATTTATTTTTTTTTATTTTTTTTTTTTTTTGTTTATTTTTTTTAAGGTAACTGCAGAGATGTCGTCCCTTAGAAGCAAACGTATCAACATCCTGCATAGAATAAAAGGTAAAGGCATTTTATTAGTGAAATTATTGAACAGCTTGGAAAGAAAATCGGAATCTTTATTACTATTTATTTTAATAGTTAGAATTTATGAATTAGGTTTTTTTTAAAATATCAGTTAATAAAGTAAAGTTTTTTTCTTCTTCCTTCAATGGAAATATGAACAAATAAAAACAATAAATTATGGACTGCTAGCTCTTCTTAATGTTTGTACTCTTCACACTTTGTCCAGATTCCAGACCGGACCAAACACCTGATCCAGATTCTCCCGGTTCTGCCGTCCTGACTCACCTGAGCTCTGCAGAATCAGAACCCAGCGGCTGACCGCTCTTCTTTTCCATCAGAGATTCACACCGACTCTGACCATCTGAGACGCACTGATTTAATCCTCTAGGCTCTGAGTGAAGATGGACACACACCGAGCTCTCAGGAAGTACTGTTACTGTCACTGTTCTCGGTCAGTGTGGCACGGAGGCCTGGCCCGATACCAGCCTGTCAGCATCGCTCGGTACCGTGTGCCGAAGTGACCGCAGGTTTACGCTGCTGTACTGTTAAATGGCCGAAAGAGTGAACTCTGAAACCTCATGAAGATCCCAGGAGCATGGGTTTAGGAGCTCTGTGTGCTTTAAAAGGCCCGACCTGTTTCTATGAGACGTTTCCTAAATAATATGTTAATTTTAATTCTTTAATTAAATTAAAGCCTTTAGATTTGTTAAAAGTGTTTTTTTTTATTCAGCAGGTTTATTTCCTGGTTCTGTTTTTTCTTGTTTAAAGAATTGGTTTGCTGTGGTTCCTAGAAAATGAACGCAGTTTGCAGGAAGTAAGGAGACGAGTCTCTTTTGTTCTTTTTATTCAGGTTTGTTTTAAGTCATGATACCTCGAGAATAATGCTGCATTTAAGAAACAACAGAACTCTTTCTCTCTCTCTCGCTCTTTCTTTCTCTCTTATTCTTTCTCTCTCTTTCTCCCTGTCTCTCTCTCACCCCCTACCTCTCCCTCCGTCTTTCTCTTTCTTTCTCTCTCCCTCTCTCTCTCTTTCCATCTCCCTCTCGCTCCCTCTTCCTCCCTCTCTATCTCTCCCTCTCTCTTCCTTTCTCTTTCCCTTTCTCTCTCTCCCTCTCCATTCTCACTCCCCCCTTTCTCTCTCTCTCTCTCTCTCTCTCTCTCTCTCTCTCTCTCTCTCTCTCTTTTTCTCTCTCTCTCCCTCCCCCCCCCCACTGTCTCTTCCTCTCCCCTCACTCTCTCTTCCTCTCTCTCTCCCTCTCCATCTCTCTCTTTCTCTGTCTCAATCTCTCACTCTCTCTCAATCTCTATCTCTCTCTATAAACCAATGTGCTACAAAAAAAAATGGATGCTCCTCAAAACAGTGTTATAAAAATTCTTAAAATTGCTCAAGATGAAGTCTCTATCCGGTTAAGTAGGTGAAGCCGATTTATATTTGAATTATTTATTTCTTTTTACACAATAACACATGAACATGTCTTCTGGATCATAACAAAGTTTTCCAAAGTGGGGTTTTTCCTCATAATACCACATAATACTTTACTCCTGAGGTCACTGCATTTTCTTTCTTTTTTTTCTTTTCTTTTCTCTTTTTTCACGTTCTTCATATTTTTAAGTTGATTTGCATTATCAGTAAGAAAACGATATCTACTATTGCAATTTTAAAGCTAAGAAGTGCTAATTCACTGTCCACTGAGCGTCCATGTCAATGTGACATCGCTTGCTGAGCTCGGGTCCACGGAGATCTTTCTTCTTCTTCTCTTTCCTCTACATCAGACACTGGATATTCCAGGTTAGGAGTCTTCGTACGCAGGAACTAGCATGAGAAACATTTAATAATTGCTTTCTTATCCAATCCAAAACACACTAAAGTTGTGTGAATGTAAGAAATTGATTTTGTGAATGAATTATTCTCAGTTGCATTTTTTAAAACAATTCTCCTTTAAAAGTATGACAAGAAGTGCAAATCGAAATAAATCAAAACACAAAATAACAAAAACAAAATGACAATTTAGAGAAACTGGAAAAGGTAGGTAAAGTTTGTGAATGGAATTGTTCCCTCTGATTGGATGAGACATCTGTCACTCAGGACCTACAGGAAGTCCAGCAGGCTTTGGCAGTAGAAAGTGGATTGGTGTGTGTATGAACACAGCTCTGCTCTTATAGCGCTCCTTACATCCTTTAATCTGGAATAGTTTGGTCTTCCGAACATTCCTGCATTCTTCTGGTGTGTTTTTAGAGATCGCAAACTAATCTTTACGCCATGATACGCTATCAGTATATCCAAAATCATGCCATCCTTCCTCAAAGTATGAATGAAATCCATTTTCTTATAAATATAAATATATGTTTGTTATTTTCTGTAAGATTTAAAGTTGCACTACTGGAAACATATGGTTTAAACTGAAGGCAGAACTCCACACATGTACAAGAAATAAAGTTAGATACACAATTTCCTACTTCAGTATATCCTGAGTGACAGATGTCTCGACCAATCAGAGGGAAGAATTCCATTCACAAACTATACCTTTACCTTTTCCAGTTTGTCTGAATTCTCCTTGTGTTTTCGGATTTGTCTTTTTTCCTTTTGCACTTCTCAGCCTCCTTCCAAATGACTGAACACTTTACAACTTTTACATTTAAGGCATTTGGCAGACATCTTGCAGAAGTGCTCTTAAAATCTCTATCAATAAATATCTCTAGATACTGGTTCAGTAAGCCATGACTAATGATAACATCAACTCAAACTGAAATAAAACTCCAGATCAAATCCTTTATTCGAATCAGTTTCATAAATGAGATCATTGGAATTGTGTTGTTTTCCCCCATGAGCCATCATAGAAACAGATTAGAGACAATAAAAAGGGAATAATTAACTTCACAAAGTGTGCTATATAATGAAGCAGCACTGTCCCTGGAGTAAACAAATGGATCACGGTCTTCTTAAAAATAACAAAAAAGTCTTGTTTGTCTGGTAATCTGTGATAAAAGTCTAGTAGAGTCATCAGCACTTGCTCTGCAGTCTTTGGACTGGTCTAGGAGATGGAAAGATTACTGTGTGACCATCCCTAGGCGTACATGGTCAGCTGAAGCCACTGCAGAGGAAACATGAGGGAGGAGTTAAGAGGCGTGTGCTGACATTTAATAATAAAGACTGTATTTGTGTAAGTTTTGACTTTCACCTCGAGGACATTGAGCTTGATGAGACCATCTCCGTCCTTGTCGAAAGCTTTGAAAGCTCCTGTAAGAAAATATATATGCTTTAGGATCCGATGAACATCACTCTAACTGTGAGGAGGAATTTTGTGATATTTGTTGATATTTAAAGATGGCGTTTCTACTCCTCTTCCTCTTCCTATTCGTCCTCCTCCTCCTTCTAGTACTATTTCTACTCTTCCTCCATCTCCTCCTCCTCCTCTTGCTTGTACTATTTCTACTCCTCCTCCTCCTCCTCCTCCTAGTACTCCTCCTCCTCCTCCTTCTAATACTATTTCTACTCCTCCTCCTCCTCCTCCTCCTTCTAATACTATTTCTACTCCTCCTCCTCCTATACTCCTCCTCCTCCTCTTCCTTCTAATACTATTTCTACTCTTCCTCCACCTCCTCCTCTTTTTTGTACTATTTCTACTCCTCCTAGCAATCCTCCTCCTCTTCCTTCTAGTACTATTTCTACTCTTCCTCCACCTCCTCCTCTTTTTTGTACTATTTCTACTCCTCCTAGCAATCCTCCTCCTCTTCCTAGTACTATTTCTACTCCTCCTCTTCTTTCTCTTCCTCCTCCTAGCACTCCTCCTAGCAATCCTCCTCCTCCTTCTAGTACTATTTCTACTCCTCCTCCTCTTCCTTCTAATACTATTTCTACTCTTCCTCCACCTCCTCCTCTTTTTTGTACTATTTCTACTCCTCCTAGCAATCCTCCTCCTCCTCCTTCTAGTACTATTTCTACTCTTCCTCCACCTCCTCCTCTTTCTTGTACTATTTCTACTTCTCCTAGCACTCATTCTCCTCCTAGTACTCCTCCTCATCCTCTTATTCCTCCTCCTCATCCTTCTAGTACTATTTCTACTCCTCCTCCTACTTCTAGTACTATTTCTACTCCTCCTCCTCCTACTTCTAGTACTATTTCTACTCCTCCTCCTACTTCTAGTACTATTTCTACTCCTCCTCCTCCTACTTCTAGTACTATTTCTACTCCTCCTCCTACTTCTAGTACTATTTCTACTCCTCCTCCTCCTACTTCTAGTACTATTTCTAGTCCTCCTCCTCCTCCTACTTCTAGTACTATTTCTAGTCCTCCTCCTCCTCCTACTTCTAGTACTATTTCTACTCTTACTCCTCCTCATTTTAGTACTATTTTTACTCATTCTCCTCCTCCTCTTCTATTCCTGCTCCTCCTATTTCTCCTCCTCCTAGTACTACTCCATCTACTCCTACTACTTTTCCTCCTCCTTCTAGTACTACTCCTACTTCTTCTTCTACTACTCATACTCCTCCTGCTCCTCCTAGTACTTTTCCTAGTACTCCTGTTCCTCCTCCTATTCCTATCACCTCTAATCCTCCTCCTCCACCTCCTCTTCCTACTCTTACTATTACTCAATAATAATTATAGTAGTAATACATGATGTTTCCTTTCATGTCACTATGAAAAACATGCACACTTACTGAACATCCCTTCGAGTCGCACTAAACAGCAGATATAGCTGTCGAAATCCAAGTACAGGTGCTCACTGGCATAACGCATAGCGATGATTTCGTGGAGTTGAGGGTTGAGCTGAAAACCTGAGGGAGTAAAATATAGAATAAACAAAATGTTAATATATGTTTTTATAACACACGTCCACAAATATGTCCTGATATCTCCTAGATTCTTCAAGATGCTATTATTATCATAATTTATGACCATAATATAATAAGTTAAGACATACAGTATAAATCCAGGAAAAGTCAGTAGTAAAGGATTAAAAAGGAGATTAGTCTGAAAACATGCTGTTAAGGATATTTCTTTAGATGATGCTCCCACCACCATGCTTCACTGGACATACAGTGGATATTGTAGATACAGTGGATATTATGTGTGAGACATGTACCTGCATCGGCAACAGCATTTCTCATCTCAAAGCTGCTGATGGTGCCGTTTTTGTCCGTGTCGTAGCGAGTAAAGATTTCCTGCAGACAAAATACCACTCATTTTTAAAGTGATTTTTTTAGAAGAATAAGAAGGCTTTATTATCACCGCACATAAACTATATTGCCAAAAGTTTTGGGACACCCCTCTAAATCACTGAACTCAGGTGTTGTTTTTCAGGGGTTGGGCTCGGCTTCTTAGTTCCAGTGAAAGGAACTCTTAATGCTTCAGCGTCATAACAAGACATTTTGGACAATTTCATGCTCCTTTGTGGGAACAGTTTGGAGATGACCCCTTCCTGTTCCAACATGACTGTACACCAGTGACCAAAGCAAGGTCCATAAAGACATGGATGAGTGAGTTTGGTGTGGAGGAACTTCACAGAGTCCAGACCTCAACCTGATAGAACACCTTTGGGATGAATTAGAGCGGAGACTGTGACCCAGACCTTCTTGTCCAACATCAGTGCCTGACCTCACAAATGTGCTTCTAGAGGAATGGTCAAAAATTCCCATAAACACACTCCTAAACCTTGTGGAAAGCCTTCCCAGAAGAGTTGAAGCTGTTATAGCTGCAAAGGGTGGGACAACTCCATATTACATTCATGTGCATGTAAAGGCAGACGTCCCAGAACTTTTGGCAATATAGTGTACATTATAGCACAGTGGAATTCTTTTCTTCACATATTCCAGGTGATATGATATAATACATGATACAGCACCCCTGGAGCTAAGAGGGTTAAGGGTCTTGCTCAATTGCCAACAAGGCTCTGGCTAGACATTACATGCCTAGCGGACCATTAGACTGACCTTCCACTGCTTGATCTTGTTCCACAAGTGCTTGAACTCTTGCAGGTTTAATCTTCCTGTTCCGTCAGTCTTTCACAGAGCAAAGGTCAAGGTCTATATCTGGTATTCTGTCTCACTCAGCAGCATCTCAAGCAAGGTTTCTCTATAACAAGCTGAATCCATGCATGGAAATAAAATTCAAGGATACATCCATGAGTGCTATCATGCTTCTGCAGCTATCCAGACTGAATCCTTTGGCTTTCAGCACTTTGTCTGATCAAACAGATGAGAACACGAACAGAAAAGTGAACCGAGACGGTTCAGGGAATTTTATGTTTTATATGTTTTACACATTTTCCTGAATTGGATTTCTCACATTGGCTCACTGCATTGTTCAGGACGCTGGTCAGCTCTTTGGCATTGATCTGCAGATCCTGAGAGAGAAATCCACATGGAGGGTGTGAGTATAAGAGCTGATTTCATGACACTGATGAGATCACGTACACTAGATATCTTTGACCTCACATCTCCAGAAATCTGCTGAAAAATGGCTCGGAACTGTTTCTCCTCCTCAGTCTCTTCGTCCTCAGTGAGCTGAAAGTTAAAAAAAAAAAAGATAGATGTTTACTGACATTATGGTTCATCTGTTAATGAATAACTGATCAACTGAACACTCAGAGAGAAATAATGCAGTTAAAACAAATGTTTTTTGTTATTGCATATTTTTTATGCAAACTTTTATTGAAACATTTTGTTAAACAGGTTTATTATAAAATTTATAGACATTTGACATTTTTTGTTAAATCATTTCTTCTAAATAATTTATTTCTATTTTCTTGCCTACTGTGTATACAGTAAAAAGATTTATTTATCTGTTTATCTATTTATTTGTTTGTTGTTTTGCAGAGTTGCTTTAAATCAAATAAGTGTCAAACATTTTTCTTTCATTTCTTTCTTTCTTTCTTTCTTTCTTTCTTTCTTTCTTTCTTTCTTTCTTTCTTTCTTTCTTTCTTTCTTTGCAGAGTTGCTTTAATTCATACAAAAGTACCAGATCATTTCTTCTAAACATTTATTTATTTAATTCATTATTTATTTATAGATAGATAGTTGATTAGTTATTTGTTGAGTTGCTTTAATTCATACAAAAGTGTCAGATCATTTTTCTAAACATTTATTCATTCATTTATTTATTTATTTATTTAGTTAGTTAGTTAGTTAGCTAGTTAGTTGCGGAGTTGCTTCAATTCATCCGAAGTAAAGTCGTATGAATTTGATTGATAACACACTGACATGATTTATCAAAATGCTTCACCTTGATTTTCTTCTTCTCACTTTCCAACTGTTGAAGAGAAAAAGAAAGACGATTAAAAATGTCCACCTCATAAATCAAAGCTTTCTACAAAAGAAAACCGTAACATAAAGTGTATCGTATTTTTTTAACAATATATATAATCACAAAGTAGCCTTGCAGAACAATAGCACAGAAAATGACACACAGGTTTAAGTGAAAGATGGAGATGTTAAATAACTAACCAAATACGGCTCAGCCTCGATCACTGCACCCAGCAACCTGAGAGAAATCATAAAGAACTGATCAACTACACACAGTGACCAGACATGACCTGATACTGAACAAACACACTGAAAATAAACACAGAAAAATATATATTTCCCATCAGAATGCATGACCATGTGGAAAGAGATGCATCTAGTTTTAAAATAAAAATCCTCTGCACTGTAAGTGACAAATGTCTCACACACACACTCCTGAAAACATGACTTCCTACCAGATCTGTGCCCACATGACTCTGAAACTCACTCCGATGTGCTCTTCTTCTCGGAGAAAACCCTGAGGAGGAAGTCGGACTCGTTGTGAGGTTCGAAGGTGGACGGGACGATGGCGTACTCCCCGGGGCGCAGGTGGAAACGCTCCGTCACCTCCCGCAGGTTGATGTAGGATTTGCAGCGAGCGATGGAAGCGTTGTACAGGAAGAAGTCTTTGGGAAGGTGCTGCTTGTTGCCGTGCATCTGTGGGTTAAAAAGACCAGAGGAAGTGAAAATACTGGAGATGATGGAAATAGAAAGTCTTTGAGTACAGATCTGTATGTTCTATATTTGTTTCTCTTTCTATGTATTATTTAGAAACTGACCTACTGAATATTCATTTAAGTGTCAGTATGTTAGCAGTGACTATAAATAAAATAATTTACAATATCGCTTTCATATGTTTTATACGAATATATAATAATAAATGACTACTTTTTATTATACAAAATAAAAATAGAATAGGAACCAAGGAAAAAGGAAGGAAGGAAGTGTGAAGGGAAAAAGTAAGGAAGGAAGGAAGGAAGGAAGGAAGGAAGGAAGGAACAAATGAAGAAAGGAAGGAAGGAAGGAAGGGTGAAGGGAAAAAGGAAGGAAGGAAGGAAGGAAAGAACAAATGAATGAAGAAAGGAAGGAAGGAAGGGTGAAGGGAAAAAAGGAAGGAGGGAAACAAGTGTGAAGGGAAAGGGGGAAGGAAGGAAGGAAGCAAGGAAGGAATGAATGAGGGAGGGAGGGAAAAAAGAAGAAAAGAAGGAAGGAAGGAAGGAAGGAAGTGTGAAAGGAAAAAGGGAGGAAGGAGGGAAGGAAGGAAGGAAGGAAGGAAGGAAGGAAGGAAGGAAGGAAGGAACGAGAGAAGGAAGGAACGAGAGAAGGAAGGAAGGAAGGAAGGAAGGAAGGAAGGAAGGAAGGAAGGAAGGAAGGAAGGAAGGAAGGAAGGAAGTGTGAATGGAAGGAAGGAAGAGAGGAAGGGATATGGAGTAAATGAAGAAAGGAAGGTATGGAGAGAAGAAAAATGGAAAAGCAAAGGAAGAAAAGAGAAGATCAAAAGAATGAACAAAAAGTGAATGAGCTAGGGAATAAGCTAAGGGAAGTAAAATAAAGAAAGGAATGATATGAGCAGGAAGTGATGGGGGAAAAGACGAGAAAAATGAAATATTGAGCAGGAAAATGAATTAAAAAGTGAGAAACAGAGAAAACAGGTTTGAGAAAAGAAAACATACAAAGCAAAGAGTAGAAAGATTATAAGAAAGCAGAAAGAAAGAGAGTGCAACAGAAATGAAATGACAAGACAAACAGAAAAAAGGAAAAACAAATAAAAGGAAGGAGGAAATAATGAAAATGAGAGTGAGTGTGAGTGCAGGAGATGTGCTGTTAGATTGCAGTGTGTAAATAAAGAAGTCTGATCTCCTGCACAGATCTGACATCAGGAGATAAATAGCATCCTGTCACTCAGTCGTAGTCGTACCTCCTTCGGAACCTGAGACAGAGATTAGAGAAATAAACACGGGAAATAACATCAGTGACACTGAAATATTAAAAAGTAAAGGCAAAGTAAACTGTCCAGTTCCCCATCACATGATGTTGGTAAATTCAGTCAGTTTACCTTGTAGATGGCGAAGCCGATGGCGTGGAGCGTGGCTCCTGCGTGACTTTCTCTCCTCCTGCCCTTCTGCATGAGCGCCACCACCACGGTGCAGCCCTTTTCCCCGTCCTCCGGCTCGTCGTCGTCCACCTCGGTGAGACGCAGCCGGTACTGAGGGTTTGTCCAAAAGGTGTCTGCGTCACGCCGGACAAAGAAGGTGTCAGTCTCACAGAAATACAGAACGTCTCTGAATCAGTTGTAAATAAATGAGGTTAATGGCATTAATTCCAGAGCGGTGATGGAATCTCCAGGTGAGAAATTGTTGATTAATTTTCTATAACCAAACGACATCGGCATGGTGCTGATTACAAGGTGAATTACAGGAATTAATCTATTTGTTCTGATAAATTTCTCTCATAATAAACATTCAGAAGGACTGTATAGGAAATGCTCACATTATTTCATAAAATGAATAAAAGAAGTGAGAAGGGAAAAAAAGAATGATGGCAGGAAGGAAGGAAGGAAGGAAGGAAGGAAAGAAAGACGTGGGTAGGGAAAAAAAGAAGGAAGGAAAGAAAGAAAGAAAGAAAGAAAGAAAGAAAGAAAGAAAGAAAGAAAGAAAGAAAGAAAGAAAGAAAGAAAGAAAGAAAGAAAGAAAGAAAGAAAGAAAGAAAGAAAGAAGCATGAAAGGAAGGAAGGAATAAGTGTGAAGGGAAAAAAGAAGGAAGGAAGGAAGGAAGGAAGGAAAGAATAAGTGTGAAGGGAAAAAAGGAAGGAAGGAAGGAAGGAAGTGTGAAGGGAAAAGAGGAAGGAACAAAGGAAGGAAGGAAGGAATAAGTGTGAAGGGAGAAAAGGAAGGAAGGAAGGAACAAAGGAAGGATGGAAGGAAGGAAGTGTGAAGGTAAAAAAGAAAGGATGGAAGAAAGTGTGAAGAGAAAAAAGGAAGGACAGAAGGAAGGAAGGAATAAGTGTGTAAGCAAGGAAGGAAAGAAGGAAGGAAGGAAGGAAGGAAATGTGAAGAGAAGGAAGGAAGTGTAAATCCACCTTGTCATTGATTATTTTCCAATAACAGCATGCCCTGATGTGTTTATTCCTTACATAACATCCACACTCTTCCTGATGTATTTTATTGATTATGGTGTCACTCTGCTCCACCTGGGTAATTCCTGCAGCCGCCCGCGGAGCAGCCTCTCACCCAGCGGCCCTCATTCACTGATACAGTCCATTTGAGCAGATTGTCATCCTGCAGCGTGTCAGGGGTCAGATTACAGATCTCAAGCTTGGTGAAGGTTTTCTGGAACTCTTCAAAATACATCCTGACGGGAGGAGCGAGCCGAGAACAATTAAGATATCTGAAGCAGGGTTGCCATAAAATTCCATATTGTGGTTTAATCAGTGCTACTGGACATGCTGTTACACATAACAACATTAAATGAATATTTTACTGTTTTTCAACTAAGTTGCTGCATCTGTAATATATGTAAGAATTTCTATATCTTTCCATCTACCAAAAAGAAAAAATCTCCAAACCTTAAACGCATTTGCCCTTGAAACTCACATATAATGGAATTCTAAGGGAAGTTGCTGAATCCTGACAAATACAAATTTAATACAGTGGAACCTTGGCAAACAAATTATACATCAGAAATAATGTAAATGCAGATAATCCGTTCTAGCCGCCCAAAAATATGACCAATATTCCTAATAGGAAGCGTATGTACACTGTATGTCTGCTTACAAAAACTGACCCAAGCCAAGCATTATATGACATGTCAAGCTGGAATATTCCTTTAAGCTAAAGCCTGACTCTTTAAGGAAATCTGAGGACTAACCAAAACTCTCCAGCCCCAACAGGCTGAAGTTTCTGTTTTTCTTCTTCAGTAGTTGCAAGCTTTGTCCAGTCGTTACACTTGCAAGATGGTGGAGGAGCGACTCCCCACGGGTCACGGACACGGACCAAGCGGATACGGGTGTCCATGCCGTCCTGCTGTTTACCCTGCAAATACAACACAACTATTTAAAAGAAGAAGACTTACATCTTCTTCTTGGTGATAGTGGTGGCGCAAGTAATTAAGGCTCTGGGTTATTGACTGGAAGATTGGGGGTTCAAGCCCTAGCACCATCAAGTTGCTGCTGTTGGGCCCTTAAGCAAGGCCCTTAACCCTTTCTGCTTCAGGGGTGCTACATCATGGCTGACCCTGCACTCTGACCCAAGGTTAGGATATGCGAAGAAAGAATTTCACTGTGTTGTAATGTATATGTGACAAATAAAGGCTATTTCTAACTTTTTGTTTGATGAAAAAATTACTTATTAATACTAATTCATGGGACAGCCAAGGCAGAAATGTTTACCCCAGCTAATGTTAATATTTGAACGACTGAATGGTTAGGACTAGGCTAGGATTGGATTAAGATTACAATGTTTACAGGTGGACTTATTATTAGCGTGTGTCTAGAGTTATGGTTTACCTAATGCTTACAGTTACACTAGGATTATTGTTGGCAATGAGTTAGGGTTGGTTTTGTGGTTAGCCTAGCTTAAGGACTAGCATAGGGTAGGTGTTGGACAAAAATGATAGTTGGCTTTAAGGTTAGGAATTGGGTGGGGCTAATAAAGCTAAAATTTAACTAGCAAAAGGGAATCTTCTGCAATTGTGAAGTGACCAATAGCCAGAAAGCTCTGGATTGTAATCACGACATTCAGTCAACACTATCCCATGTTTCTGCACTCTATAATGCCATAGAAAGAGGTCATAGAAGTCTGGCATTTTAGCCTACTTTGGAGAGCCTTCACACTTTGCCCTATTACTGGAAAGAAACCGATCAGTACTCCAAAACTGTTCAACATAACATAACATTTTTGGACCCTCATAGAGCCCAAATTATATACATAAACAAATTTAGATAGTGTGTAAACTGCCAGATGTCTATTCTATGCATACTGGCAATGATAACACCATGAAGGTGCAAATAATTTTATATTTTAACTCTATTGTTGGGCTAAAGTTGGTCAAGGGTTAGCAATGGGCAGAGGTTAAGGTTTGTTTAGGGTTAGTTTTGAGGCAGGAATAAGGTGGGGCTAGGGTTAAGTGTGGGCTAGGAATAAAGCATTTGCTCATTAGGGTTGACTGTACATAACTGCAGAATGGACATTGTTCATGTCACACTGTCTGGTGTTTAGAATAATTTATAATCACACTCTCCGGTGTCACCCAAATGAGGACGAGGTTCCCTTTTGAGTCTGGTTCCTCTCAAGGTTTCTTCCTCATACCATCTAAAGGAGTTTTTCCTTGCCACAGTCACCTCAGGCTTGATCACTAAGGATGATTTTGTCTAACATCTAGGACTTTTTGCACTATGTTTTTTGTCTCTTATGTTTTGTAGAGCTGCTTTGAGACAATGTTCATTGTTGAAAGTGCTATACAAATAAAATTAATTAAAATTGAATAGGGTTAACTTGATGCCTCAGTCCTCTATTTACAAAGATCCATTTGTCTAGGGTCTGTAAGTCCCAAAAGAAAGCTGAATTAGAATGCATAGCAGGATTGGTATTAAAGATGAGTGGCATAGACATCATGACTTGGTTATCACATTGGTCACTTACCTGCTCAACACCAGTAACTGAGTAAGCATGGCCTCTCATTAGACCTGTAGATGTTTTGGTCTCACTAGCAGTTGGTACCAAAGCCTAAAAACAAAAAAGAATTCTTATTAGTTGGGAGAATGTTAACACTGTGTTTAGGTGGACCTGTTGCCCTGCACTTGATATTAGTTCTTTGAAGAGTTAGCCCTGGAAATGCCAAAGCATAAAACATATCCACAGTTATTAACTCATGTACTCTCAGCATTAACATTCAAGAGTTTGTGATTCATTCAAGGTATTTTTTGCTATGAAGTAATCACAGATGTTCACAGAGAATTTCAAGATCAGAAAGATCTTATTGCAACCAATATGAAATGCACTTACATCTATAGAACAACCCATAAGTGAACCTCTTTCCAAGGCCTTTCTCATGATGCTGTATATTTCTTTGGGTGCGTCTGTAATCTCATAGTATTCTGTTACTCCTCCAGTGAAATCTTCCATGGCCTCCAAAGTATTTCCACCTTTCAGAGCCTCATAGGAGCCATGCAGCCTAGGACCAACAAAAAAAAGTTCCCAGCTGCTCCTTATGCACTACACTAGTCTTAAATCCCATACAAGTACAGTAATACAAGTACAAGTTAGACCATGAAGTTCTTATATTTGAAAAATCTACTGTAAATATTATTATGTAAACTCACTTGGCATAAGCTTTCTCCAGAAGCGCGCTCCAGAACTCATTCTTATTCCCAGACCGAGTAAACACCAAACGGTTTTTGTATGTGGGAAGTCGATCATCCACAAGGACGTCCACCCACTCACCGTAGCGCCAGAACTATACAGTAAAAGAAAAACTGTATTATTCAAAATCATCTAGTTTCAACTTAAACTATGCCTATTCATCAAAGGAAAACAGCATCATGGTGCAAGATCCCCCAAACCTGGAAATGGAAAATGCCAGCATAGTTCTTAGTGAAGCTCTGGTCTGGTGGAACGACTCGGTACCGAAGGGTTTCATTCAGAGTCAGACAGGCAATGGCAGCCAGGAACCAGCAATCTCCTGCAAAGTGTAGAAATTAAAATGACATATTGTATGGATATTAAATGAAAATTATTTATTTACATAGGTTTACAATCCATTCAAAAAGTAGTGCAAATGAAACAACTAATATAGTTAAGCAGCCTTTATTTGTCACATATACATTACTGCACAGTGAAATTCTTGCTTCACATATCCCATCCTTGGAGGATTGGGGTCAAAGCACAAGGGTTAGTCATGATGCAGCACCCCTGGAGCAGCGGGCTGTTGTTGGGGGTCCTTGCTCAAGGGCCCAACAGTGGCAGCTTGGTGGCGCTGGGTCTTGAACCCTGATCAACAAGCCAGAGCCTTAACCTCTTGAGCTACCACTGCCACCATTTATTGGTTGTATGTAGTCAATAAGTCAACAATATAGTCAACAATTATTAAAAATTAAAGGAATCCTCAAAGGTAACCATTTTGTAAGCAATGGCTCAGACTTTTTGATTCTGGAGAATTAAAAAGAAAGGAAGAACACAAGTATGATATGCATGCCCAAACTGTGTTGTGCTCCCAAAAAGATACCATACTTCAGAGTATAACTTGATCATTTGATCTGTCTATGGTATGCTTTGTTTGAAGTTGCTTGTAGGTAGTGTGGTTTTGGAAGTGAGTCCAGAGATTTACACATTGGTTGGTAATCCGCTTTTCCTAATGGGGGTCGCAGTGACAAAAGGCTGAGGAGGTTATCCCAGACCTAACTATCCCTGGTCATAGATTCCAGCTTCTCCTGAGGAAGCTCCGAATGTTCAAGCCTATGGAAACAATGACTATGAAATATGTCTCGATGCCCATGCTTCCAGCAGGTTCTGGGTCTGCTCTGAAGTCTCTGTCCAGCAGATAGTACCTGAGGGCTGACCTTATCAGGCTGCATGAACAACCTCAACTGGATCTTCTCAATTAGTAGGCACAGTGGCTCTACTCCAAGACTATCTTGGAGTGCCAAGCACCAACAAGAGTAAACCCAGAAACTTCATTTCTGCCACCTGTACTGTTCAATCACTACTTAAAGCTTGTGACTATAGGTCAAATTAGGTAACCAGAGAGGAGAGCCTTTTGTCTGAAAACTTTTTGTCTGAAATCTTTCTAAACAAAAGTTTTTTCATGGCCTCTCCAAACTAGCTCTCCCATGCTCAATCTTTGCTGGCGGTCCTATACTTCTCATATGAGTCTTCCATGAGTATTACTCAGAGGGCCTCATTTTTCAACTTGATGGTTTCCCTTACTACTGGTCTACCAGGGCATTTTGGAGTTGGCCTTATGACCAACATCATGAGAACTGTACCTAACAATCAAAACTACATGGAGGCAGCCCTCATGTCCATCTAAAACTCCAACTCAGGCACTCAGTCTGGGATTAGTAAGTCTCCCCAAGAGTCTGAGGCCTACAGACCTGTGTCTGATATCAAGTGTCTACTCCACACCTTTCCATTTAGTTCACCCACTAATCCTGGCTCTTTCCACACCAGCAAAGTGACATTGCATGCTCCCAAAGCAAGCTTCCATTGCAAAGGTCTAGTCAGTCTAAGACTGTCTATTACATGCCTGACACCCAACTGGCTTTGCATCTTATTACTATCCTTCACTTTGCAAGTGGTAACCCCACATGATGCCTTCATGTTGCTGACTGGATTGGCCTGGTGATCTGCAGACACCATCTCCACATCTGGCTCCACTGATGGGTCCTGGCATGTCTAATCCAGACAAGGTGGTCTAATCTATGCCATTGGGATCAATATTTGTGTGACCCCTCCCCCATATCCATTCATCAACAGTGGCCATGCTGGGGAATTATTCTCCTGGTGACATAGCCCTGAGATTCACTGAAGAACATAATCCTATTCATCATGATGAGGTCTTCAATCAATTAGCTGGTGATACTGGATTTAAGTGCAACAATAAATCTGAGGTTTTATCGATGCTTTAAAAGGTTTGAAAGGCAACCAGTTAGCTTTTAATTCCATTTACATTTGCAGTTGGTAGAAGAGTTGACTCTCAGTGCCAGTCCCAAGCCTGGATAAAAATGGGAGGGTTGAGACAGGAGGGACCAAATTGCGCGGGTCAATTGATCCGCTACAAACAGCGGACCCTGCAAGTGTGTGGGACAAATGCTAAGAAAAAAAAACCAACAACATTTGCAGTTGGTAATCCTTCAGGTTTGTTTTAGCAAATTTGAATTTGGCATGTGTTTAGAAAACTCCCTTAAACACCCTGCATAGTAATACAGAACACTTCTCATTTATGGCCTACAGTGATTACGCTGCCCTGATTAAGCCTAGAATGAAATTTACAGCTCATCTGTATCTCGTAACTGATCTATATTTGCCCAGTGTGATATATGACTTGAGCACAAGGTCTAAAAAGTTTGTGCTCATCAGTCAACAAGCTGAAAATGGATGCTCATGGCTGAGGTTACAGAATTCTCCTCATGTGTTTCCCCCCAACCCTTTTCAGTTCTGTCAGCCTGCCCGATGGTGGCTTGTTATATCACGGGATCCCATGGCTAATAGATCTAGTGATTCAGCACATGTCCTGATAACCTTAGGCTATGGACAGAATTTTTTGCTCCCCCTCTCTCACTCTTACCCATTCCCACCTGGCCTTGAGAAGTGCTACTGAGTATCAGCTGTCTGTGTCTATCAAACGTTACACTCTGGAAACTAGTCACAGCCAGTAAAGTGATTACTTCCCATTTTCACTTTCTTTAACTTTATTCAAAAGACTTAAAGCAGTTGGAACCTTAAAAACATGTACATTTTTAATGTAAATGGCCTACCAATTAGACACAATGTCTTAATTAAGAAGTAATATTATTTAAGAACATGCTACTTTTTCAATAAAGTATCTTAAATGGAATCCCGGTGGCCCAGCGTCTAGGAAATCATGCTTTCACTACCACAACCCTGACTTGATTCCTGTGCAGAGAACCGGCCCAACCACTGGGGGTTGCACAAGCCAGTGTACTTGCAGTGCCGGTCTCAAACCTGGATAAAATTGGAGGGTTGTGTCATTAAGGGCATCAGGTATAAAACCTGTACCAGATCCAATAAGTGGACCAATGATCCTTTGCAGTATGCAGCTCATGCATAGCTGGTGCAGCCCAAAGATGAAGAACAACAAGAAGTCCAAGAATCCTTAAATGTCCCAAGTGGAAGTCACCCCTTTTAGCCACAACCCTGGTTTTGATTGATTAGCTATGGCTTACAAAAGCAAGAGGTCACATTATATTTATTAACCTTACTCCTGCTACCTAGCACATAGCTAGCCGGCTACTAAAAGTAATCAAGCTCACATTTGTCACAAGTTAGCTAAAGTAGGATTTCAGTACTGGCATCTTGATATAGCAGTACAAGCATGGTCATTCTCAGGGATTCACCCAGAAATCAAATTGGTGTTTACATGCTAATCTCTTTTATGAGCACAGAACAATGGACATATTCAGTATTTTGTGTAGAGCTATGCAAACATAAAGTTATAAACCAATTGCTAGCTTTTGCTTTATAACATCAGGACATTCTATCATTCCTACTTCTATGCTTGATTTCTCAAGTATGATTTTGAACATCGCTGAACATTTTCGCTGAACATTGTGCTATCAGTGAAACCTGACTGTATATTCCACATGTTTTGGGGTCACTGGTCTTCTCCTATTAAAGGGCACTGTAACAGTGCTAACAATAACAATGTCCCTCTCTGATACTCATTCTGAAGGTCATTTGCCTCTCATCAGATATATGTAGTAGCTTAGTGAAACATAATACTGACTATTCATTTCAGTGTTCCTGTATCATAAAAAAGAAAAACTATAGCTTACTCATTATATTAACTGTTACCCTGTATGCCTAGATAATGATTGCTTATTTTAAACAACATACAGTATATGTAGGTCTAATCTTAGCTTGAAGGCTATATACCAAGGGTATGCTGTGTGTGCTGCATTATCTCTCTATTGTTATTGTTCTCTTTAAAAAGGCCATCTTGCCTGAGATAAGAAACTGATTGCCAAGTTTAGCAAATGTCAGAGACATAAAGACGCCACTTTGAGTCACGTATCTGACCGAGAGAGACTGCAGACTCACACCAGACATCATCTGTGTTTAATCAAATTATCCTATTATATTGTGATTTGTGGGAATAGAAGATGGTGTTTAAATAAACAAACCAGTTTCTGGCTATTATATATAGCCTCGGTGATAAATAAAGTATTTGGGGGAACAATCAAGGCCAGAATGGTGTGATACGGTTCCCATGGAGTTACATTTATCACCTTGAAACTAATTCTCGCGTTTTATTCCTCTTAAATCAAACCAAGTCTCCAATGATTTCATGTTTTTTATTAATTGCTGAATGACATACTTTTTCACCTTTTCTATGGATGTTGACGAACCCCTGCAAAACAAGTTAGTTCCTGTTACGGCTTGCGTTATAGCAGCTGTAAACAGTCTAATGTACAGCTTGGTGTCATGCTTTGTATATTACAGGCTTTTATTTGGCTTTTAAAGAGAGACTTTAGCTGTTTAATTGTACACTCTTTCACATTCTGACTAGTGCTTGCTATTCTCCTGGACCTGGGGTCAGCAGGCTTTATGGTTAGCTCTTATGAAATAGATAGCCTTCATTATTTACTAAAACAAGTGGAATATTTCACAATGGCAACATTTAGGAAGTGATTTTCTGCAGGTGTGAACGCACACAGACATGAACTAGTTCAAGGTCATCTGTGAGAGTGAAAAACAAACAAAAGAGCAACACTAACATGATTCAACCCTCATTAAACTACAGGGAGCGTAGTTCCTTTAGTTCCACACCCTCTGGGATTTCTCAGATGAATTAATTAACCGATCAATGAGTAAATCAGATTAACCACTCACCCAGGTCTCCCTGGCAAATATCCATCCTGTTTGCTCCTCCAACAATGAACTGTGGATTGTCACAAATTTCCTGTTAAGAAAAAGAAAGGGGATGTGTTAATACATATTTCACAGAATCACATATTGAACAGTTCTACTCAGGATTAGCTGTTAGATAATTAGTTCCACGATCTACCTTCAGTTGACCTGAACTTGACGATTGCTGTATTAAAGCATCTGCTTCCGAAAAAGAGAACAATTTAATATTTGATCAGAGTGATTTCCTAAATAAAGTGTGTGTGGTGTGAAACACGGTGGACTTTGGTGTGTTGGTCTGTTATTTGATTTTTGTGCATGTAACTGTTGTAAAATAGCATATCAGCATATCAGCAATGTTATGCAAGGCGTTATACATGATGCTCGATCAAGCACATACCCATCTTAATTCAGTCCTCCAGACTTTTAGCCTATTAGCTTCTACAAATTCTGGCTTTATGCATGGTTAAAAGAGTGGATTTAGCTGAACTTTGTCTTGCTGAACTCCTGAAGCCATATAGCCCATACTCAGCTCAGGCACCGGTTAGCACGTTCGACTCACATCTCCATCGTCCTGGGTTTGAGTCTCGTTCCCGCTCACTGTGTGTGTTGAGTTTGAATGCTTGGTGGGTTTCCTCCGGGTGCTCTGGTTTCCTCCCATAGTACAAAGACATGCTACTAGGCTGATTGGAGTCTCTAAATTGCTTGTTGTGTGTGTGTGTGTGTGCCCTGCGATGGGTTGTCCAGGGTGTATTCTGTCTTGATGCCTGATGACGCCGGAGATAGGCACAGGCTCCCCGTGACCCGAGGATAGATCGGATAAGCGGTACAGACAAAAAATTTAGTGGCTTTCCACATGATGGTACACAAAACAGACTATAAACATGGCTACAGCATCCAATTTTCCCAATTTCCCAACTATCTGGACTAAATAGTATCCAAGATTAGAATGAGCATGTCCCAAATGGTAGTATTTTAAAAAAGAGCTTTCCAAAGGCACCCAGATGGTCTACTATTTCCAGTAGACTGCATGTACAGTGTATGTACGTATGCTACAGTTCTATTTATATATACAGTATATACACACGTGCAATATTTGTGGAATGACTATTAACTGTTGAGTGTGTGTGTGTGTGTGTGTGTGTGTGAGAGAGAGAGAGAGAGAGAGAGAGAGGGAAAATAAATCGAAGGGATGGTCAATTAAATAAAATTGAATAAATTACGTAATGAATAATGAATGATATTAAGCTGAAACGCAAAGAGAAGTTTATGTTGTTTATGTGATGGTGTGCGTAACTAGGCAACAACGTTCTCTTCCATTAAAGGGCGTGTACATTCATATCTCCTAGTACAGTGGAACCTGGGTATAGGAATTTAATTCGTTCTGGAGGCGAGTACCTAAGGCGAAAATGTGTATTGCGAAATGAATTTTCCCAGAAGAACTAATGTAAATGCAGATAATCCATTCCAGCCACCCAAAGGGCAGTGCCGGCTCAAGTGGTTAAGGCTCTGGTTTGTTGATTGGAGGATTAGGGTTGGGCAATTGAATCATAGCTATGTTCACCCTGTTCGTATGCTGAAAATGGTTCATATGTCGATGCAAATTTCTTGCAAATTTTAAATTCTTAAGGTGAAAATTGGCAAAGGAGGGCATTCGTATGCCAAGGTACCACTGTATTTTAAAAAGCTTGTACTTTTTCTTAGCAGAAGGATTACATAATCTTAGCGCATAGTATAAGTAGTGCATAGTATAAAACAGATTAGGATGAAACAGCTGTAAAGTTCACATTCACCTTTAATGCACTATTGATCACATACCTGGACATAATCACTCTATCACCGCCTTACAGTATATACAGACTCTCAGTTCATTCAGTCATATAGTTACGAGTAGGTTTCTAGTTTCTGCTTCATGACTCATGACAAGTATCGTTGATTGTACGTAACCTGACCTGCTTAACATTTTGGAATTGTTTGCTTCTGGTTTACAAAAGAAAACTAACCTGCATTTTCTGTGGCCTGATATTTAGAGATTTAAACAGAATCAAAATCCGTATATATATTGCGCAGGACAACAGAGAAAATTGAAAGCATCTGAATATGAGTATAAATAACTTAAGTGTGAAAGGGTAAACACTGGCTCACTGCACACTGGTCTTCACTCCTCCCACCAGCAGGGCAGCTCACATTACTCTGTAGCTTGCCATTATGGACATCAGCTCATTTTACACACATTCTGGACATACATATGTGCAGCTCACTGTCTTCTCCCTAAGTGCAATTTAATCTAATATTTTTCCAAGTGCAATAACTGTGACATATCAATCAGCATTCGCCTACTTTTATGCTTATAACTATATTATTACTATTTATAAATCATTCTTTTATATATTTGCAATACTGCTACAGCCATTGGCCACTTATACTGTAAGACAAGAGAGCACAGATACACCGATCGGGCATAACATTATGACCACCTGCCTGTTATTGTGTTGGTCCCAACTTTTGCTGCCAAAACAGCCCTGACCCATCATGTACTGTGTATTCTGACCCCTTTCTTTCAGAACCAGCATTGACTTCTTCAGCAATTTGAGCAACAGTAGCTTGTCTGTTGGATCGGATCACACGGTCCAACCTTCTCTCCCCACGAGCATCAATGAGCCTTGACCGTCCATGACCCTGTCTCCGGTTCAACACTGTTCCTTCCTTGGACCACTTTTGATAGATACTGACCACTGCAGACCAGGAACACCCCACAAGAGCTGCAGTTTTGGAGATGCTCTGATCCAGTGGTCTAGCCATCACAATTGGGCCCTTCGTCAAACTCGCTCAAATCCTTACACTTGTCCATTTTTCCTGCTTCTAACACACCGGCTTTGAGGACAAAATGTTCACTTGCTTCCTAATATATCCCACCCACTAACAGGTGCCATGATGAGGAGATCATCAGTCTTATTCACTTCACCTGTCAGTGTTCATAATGTTATGGCTGATCTGTGTATAAACATATTTGATTGTAATTTTATATCTAAGCACTTCAATCAAAATGTGCTTTGCTTTGTAGCTGGAGCAGTAAAATTACTGAATACTTTTGGTCCATTGTGGTGTAAAGGTGCTTATGTTGTTACCTTAAACTGAACCTGGCAACTCAATTGACCTAAAAATCTGTGACTTTTGGTTGAATGTGATCCAGTTATTAAGGATTTACATCTTTTGTGCATGTATTGTATTGTGCGCCTGCTGTTAAAGGGTTAAATCTAACTCGTGGTTTCAGTATAAGACTTCTTCAAGCTTAATGTAGATCACTATAAGCAAAAAGGTGACATTTTTAAAACTTGGATTTTAAGAGAAAAAGAAAAGAAAGAAAGAAAATAACAGAAAAACTAAAGGTTTTTTTTATGGTAATGAAGCTAACACACTTGATTATTAATGATTAGTGTTATTTGTGAGGAGCAGTTAACTCCAAACTGAGGTGTTTTTAGATTTAAGCTCAAAAATGATCTTTTAGTAGCATCTCTGAAGCCTTTTGTGTGAAATACAGCTGCAGACGTTTACAGACCCGCTGCAGCTGTTGTGTGACACACCTCAATGGCCTTCAGCAGTTCGTTTCCTTTTAGCTCCACTGCACTGTAAATTAAAAGATCATACACACACAGCTAGAGAGTGTAGCACGTCGTGCATGCCATACATCCGCACTGACATTTCCGTTCTCCTGTCAGTGTGTCACTTACATCTCTTTACTGCAGGGTGTCTGTGAAGTCCAGCCTTGAAACCACAGGTTTAATGAAGAGCCTGTAACATGACGACTGTCAGCGGTGTACTACATTAGTGCCACCATATCAGCTTCACTACTAAATTTATATACCACCTGTCAATCACTTCCTATAACACGCAAACCTGTAAATCAGAGGATACGGCTGTTCTACAACTAGTCTAGAGAAAATCTGAAAGTTAATGTGAATGTTTTTATGCTGTGGAAAAAGTGACATGATAGAGATTAAATAAATGGTGTTATATAATTATATATACGATATATTGCCAAAAGTTTTGGGACACCCCTCCAAATCATGGCAATCAGGTGTTGTTTTTAGGGGTTGGGCTTGGCCACTTAGTTCCAGTGAAAGGAATGCTTCAGCTTCATACCAAGGTCCATAAAGACATGGATGAGTGAGTCTGGTGTGGAGGAACTTGACTGGCCTGCACAGAGTCCTGACCTCAACCCCATAGAACACCTTTGGGATGAATTAGAGCGGAGACTGTGAGCCAGACCTTCTCATCCAGCATCAGTGACTGACCTCACAAATGTTCTTCTAGTGGAATGGTCAAAAATTCCCATAAACACACTCCAAAACCTTGTGGAAAGCCTTCCCAGAAGAGTTGAAGCTGTTATAGCTACAAAGGGAGGGACAACTCCATATTACATTCATGTGCAGGTAAAGGCAGATGTCCCAAAACTTTTGGCAATATAGTGTAAGTGTGTAAGTGCACAATGCAAAAAAATGGAAAATTATTGAGAAAGGTTCTTAATAGTCAGAAAGGGCTTTTAACAAGATTTTATAAGAAGCTAAGAATGATTTCACAGTAAAAGTCCATGAATAATGCTGCACTAATACCTGAGTTAATAACTCAGGCTTGCTCATTAGGGATAAATATATTAGGGGTAAATAGTAACTTTAAACTTTATCATTTTTATTCTATGTTTCTATACATCTCTAAAGCTGTTTAAGACAATGTCCATTGTTAAAAGTGCTATACAAATAAATTGAGTTAAACTGAACACCTACTTATCTGTAACATGAACTAATAATGAGTACAGGCATGAACAAATGAAGAACCAACCTTAACTATGACGTGAATCTTATGGATTCACATGTGAATAAATAATGACTACTCTAAGTACAAGTTTGTAAATTAATGTATGAATTATGATAGGGAAAAAATAACCCGAAGGGTCAAATAAGTGTATATATACAGGGGTTGGACAATTAAACTGAAACGCCTGGTTTTAGACCACAATAATTCATTAGTATGGTGTAGGGCCTCCTTTTGCGGTCAATACAGCATCAGTTCGTCTTGGGAATGACGGATACAAGTCCTGCACAGTGGCCAGAGGGATTTTGAGCCATTCTTCTTGCAGAATAGTGGCCAGGTCACTACGTGATGCTGGTGGAGGAAAACGTTTCCTGACACGCTCCTCCAAAAAAACCCCAAAGTGGCTCAATAATATTTAGATCTGGTGACTGTGCAGGCCATGGGAGATGTTCAGCTTCACTTTCATGTTCATCAAACCACTCTGTCACCAGTCTTGCTGTGTGTATTGGTGCATTATCATCCTGATACACGGCACCGCCTTCAGGATACAATGTTTGAACCATTGGGTGCACATGGTCCTCCAGAATGATTCGGTAGTCCTTGGCAGTGACGCGCCCATCTAGCACAAGTATTGGGCCTAGGGAATGCCATGATATTGCAGCCCAAACCATCTTCACGCCGTAACTCTCCCGGATGTGGGAAAGACAGTGAAGGTGGACTCATCAGAGAACAATACATGTTTCACATTGTCCACAGCCCAAGTTTTTCGCTGCTGGCACCATTGAAACCGACGTTTGGCATTGGCATGAGTGACCAAAGGTTTGGCTATAGCAGCCCGGCCATGTACATTGACCCTGTGGAGCTCCCGACGGACAGTTTTGGTGGAAACAGGAGAGTTGAGGTGCACATTTAATTCTGCAGTGAGTTGGGCAGCTGTGGTTTTATGTTTTTTGGATACAATCCGGGTCAGCACCCGGACATCCCTTTCAGACAGCTTCCTCTTGCGTCCACGGTTACTCCTGTTGGATGTGGTTCGTCCTTCTTGGTGGTATGCTGACATTACCCTGGATACCGTGGCTCTTGATACATCACAAAGACTTGCTGTCTTAGTCACAGATGCGCCAGCGAGACGTGCACCAACAATTTGTCCTCTTTTGAACTCTGATATGTTGCCCATAATGTTGTGTGCATTGCAATATTTTAAGCAAAACTGTGCTATTACTCTGCTAATTAAACCTTCACACTCTGCTCTTACTGGTGGAATGTGCAACCAATGAAGATTGGCCACCAGGCTGGTCAAATTTAGCCATGAAACCTCCAACACTAAATTGGCCAGTGTTTCAGTTTCATTGTCCAACCCCTGTATATATATATATATATATATATATATATATATATATATATATATATATATATATATATATATATATATATATATATATATATATATATACATATATCTATGTATATATACAATATATATATATATATATTTAATTAAATAAAGAAACCTTTATTTAGTTTGCTCAGGAACTTTGATGGTTCGATGTAAAGCCAAAGCAGGGAAGTCTTGAAGATCCCTTTTTTCACTTGTAGTACAGTAATGCGATTATAAACACATATCCTAGTGACATCTGCAGTGTGGTAAACATCAGATGTACAAAAGAGCTGCATGTTTAGAAATGAAATATACTAAAACGTAATAGTACAGCCTGTGTAGCGCTATAATGTGCTGAGAATCATCAGTGATGGCATAGTGAAGCTACATAGTGCAAATGTTTTGTTAATTATTATTCACTCATAGCACAGTGTTTTATTCGTCTTATACCACAGCGAAATGCTAACTGTTAGGATTTTTTATTTACTAATGAATTAAAAGTGAAGCTTTTATATCCTTTTATCCTCTTCTCTCTCTCTCTCTCTCTCTCTCTCTCGAAGTTAATAAGACATTAAGCTGGTCATGAATTGAAAGTTAACGTTCCAGCTCAGACAGTAACAGAGCACCGGTACTGCAGACTCTGTGTGAGATTTGATCTGTTTATGAGAAGTGTTCTGAGCTCTGTGCTTCACCACTGCATTTCTGTCTGAGCTTCTGCTCGAGCTGTAAATCACAGCCAGTGAAAGCCTCAGATTATCAGGTTTGTTCTCTCTCTCTCTCTCTCTCTCTCTCTCTCTCGTGTCAGCTGTCGGAGAGCCATAAAACTGTGTTAAGATCCCAACCAGCATGCTGCTGGATCACTCTCTGTTTTTCTTTCTTTCTTTCTTTCTTTCTTTCTTTCTTTCTTTCTTTCTTTCTTTCTTTCTTTCTTTTTGTCTTCTCTCTCTGTTTCTTTCTTTCTTTCTTTCTTTCATGCTCTCTCCCTATCTCTTTCTCTCTCTCTCTCTCTCTCTCTCCTTATCTCTCTCTCTCTCTCTCTCAGTCTCTGTGAGGCATGGAGTGTCAGCTGTCTGAGAGCCACAACACTGTTTTAAGATCCTGAGCAGCATGTGATCACTCTCACATTCCTGCAGCATTTATTTATTTATTTATTATTCTTATTTCGTCACACAGCAGAGCTGACAGGAAGTAAGCTGAATCTGCAGACTGGTCTCTACAGCAGTAGATGACAGGGATTACGATTTAACATAGTGCGCCTTTATGCATACATATATTTATGCATCATGACATAGTTATGTCAATCTTATGAAGCAGTGGTGGAATAAAATGTTTTTAAGGTTTTTGGGGAAATTTTCTGCAGAACTCTTAACTCTTTTTCCTGGGGGCCAAAATATGGAGTGTTCTCCTGTGTCTATATTGAAGACTGAGTGTTTTGGTCATGAAAAGAAAAGTTCCAAAACAACAAAAACAGTTCATTTTTTCCCACAGAAATGTTTGTATCTTCAAAGTAAATGTTGATCTCAAACCCATTTCTGCTCTCTGAGATGTTCTCCAAGTGCTTGTTCATCTAAAAAGCAGCTCAGATTTCATCTTCAACCAGTAAAATTCTGTGTAAGGTTCTCCAACAGAGGGAAAAACACACGTCTAAAACACACTGAAAGACGACAGACTCGTTTTAGATCAGACTCACAGACACAACATCACTCATTTCTTTACACTGATTGAAAACGTCTCATAAGTTCATTTCCATTCCACCATCAGAACAGACACACTTTGCTCAACACTGCTCCATAAGACTGACATAACCGTGTCATAAGCATATCGTGTGCATTGTCATTTGTTTGGTTTCTATTTGTCATGATAAGTGAAACTAATTTTTTAATGAAAACATTCTAGCCATTCAGAGACAAAAGTCTTGTTATGACATTCAGTAACGTCTGCATTATATCATCTGTCATGAAGCATGCGCTAAATAGAGTGACTGTAAGCTACATTCAGGGTCTTCACTTTATGGAAAATAATCAATGTTACTGCTGGCATCCCAAACCTTCCTATAACCATACAGTGTTTTATTTCTTCTAATATCACAATTTTATATCACATATATATATTTTAATATCACAATATTACATTTTTTTTTATTTAATAATGAGAGCCGGGTGTTGGACCCCTTAGTTCCAGTTAAAGGAACGCTTAATGCTTCAGCTTCATACCAAGACATTTTGGACAATTTCATGCTCCCAACTTTGTGGGAACAGTTTGGGGATGACCCCTTCCTGTTCCAACATGACTGCAAACCAGTGCACAAAGCATGCTCTAGAAGCACGTTTGTGAGGTCAGGCACTGATGTTGGACGAGAAGGTCAGGCTCACAGTCTCCACTCTAATTCATCCCAAAGGTGTTCTATGGGTTTGAGGTCAGGACTCTGTGCAGGCCAGTCAAGTTCCTCCACACCAAACTCACTCATCCATGTCTTTATGGACCTTGCTTTGGTCACTGGTGTGCAGTCATGTTGGAACAGGAAGGGGTCATCCTCAATCTTTTGGGAGCACGAAATTGTCCAAAATGTCTAAGTGGCTGAGCCCAACCCCTTGATAAAAAACAACACCTGAACTCAATGATTTGGAGAGGTGTCCCAAAACTTTGACAATATAGTGTATATACAGAAAAATAACTTGATTATACACCGTTCTTGTTAAGTAACAACACTTATTTTAATCCATCTGCTGTACACGTATGAGCTGTTGCTACAGAAACGCCAACGTATTAGAACGAGCGCAATCAAAGCTGCTGCTTTAGAAAACGAATCAGCTGACCAATCAGAATCTGCGGTGTGGTATAATGCATTATAAAGCGATTCTTTCTCTTCCTTTGGAAAGGAAAAGTGATAATCACAATGGTTCAAAGCCAGAATGAAATATAAATAAGACTCTGGAGTAGTGACATGATGACATGATGCTGGTGTGTGATGAGAGAGAAGGTGCGGTGTGGTCCACTCACCGAGGGACGCTTCCACACCAGATTGAGAGGGAACTTCTGACTGTAGTAAAGAGACGAGTCGTCTGCAGGAAACAGTGGATCTTTAAACAACACCTTCTTGCGCATGTATTTGTCCCGGAGCTCCAGGAAGTCTTTCAGTCTCGTGGCATCTTTCACAGCTTCGTTGCGGCTCAGAATGGCAGAGTAAAGATTCCCCGGCGTCTGAAACGCAGCCCCAGGAGTCTCAGGAGCCGCTTCTGTAGTAGGAGCTCTGGCTTCTGACACCCTCTCTTGAGCTTCATATTTCTCCTTTTCAGAGGTTTTGCTACTCAGGCTCTTCTTCATGACTGGTGCTGGTGGAGTAGAAACTAAACTCAGATATTCAGGTGGCTGAAGTTCCTCAGCTGATTTCTTCTTCTCGCCCTTTTGCACGTTCAGTGCCTTGATATTCCAGGAGTCACACCCCTGTGCCCTCTGCCATGTGTAATAAACACACACGTCTAGCACACACACACACATGCGCACACACACACGCACACACTGCTATCCTCTATTAATAGATTTAGGAGCAGGCTCTCATTCTCTCCCTCCTTTGGACAGTAAAATGGCAACAAGTGTAGAAACCCCAGAAGAGTTAAATATCATTATTTAAATACAGACTGGTGCAGAAATATTGGCACCCTTTGGAATATAAACCTTATATACAAGGTGTCTGAAGAGTCAGGAATCAGTGAGAGTTAAACAACATTATACCTGATTTTACTTTTGTTTGTTTGCATTTTAGCTTATTATTTATATGATTATTTATGACTTGATATTTCTTTCTCCCCCCCCCCATACCAGTAAAGTATAAAGAAATTAAAAAATTTACATTTCGTCTGTAAATGAGGTGTAGAATGTATAATGTTCATGTGTCTGCCATTTACTGTCAATTTCAAACAAATCTGTCTTAAAGTTCATCTTATTTTAAAACTAAGCTGCTATCTATCTATCTATCTATCTATCTATCCATTTTGTTTGTTTGTTTATGGTACTGATCTAATATCCAAGTTTGGTATCAGGTCAAAACCAGCAAGAAATAATAAATAAATAAATAAATAAATAAATAAATAAATAAATAAATAAATAAATAAATAAATAAATAAGTAAATAAATAAATAAATAAATAAATTTCTGAAAATGGCATTTAAAGATACATGATTTTATTCTTTTGTTAGGACTCATCTTTACTAGATTTATACTTTATGTTTTAGGTTTATTATTTTATTACAGTTTTTCTCAGTTACTTTGGAGCATTTCTCAGATCAGAAATGAAATTCTCAAAACTACCTGTTCAGCCGCCACATCATTTAGTCACTTGTGCACATCATATGAACATTTCTTGTTGCTTTGATCAAATTGCAAATGCTTTTGTACTTTTTTTTTGAGAGAGAATACCTAAGGATTTTGGAGTAAAGTACATGCTTTTGCAAGAAATCCAATGTGCTGTGCTGTTTGTACAAATTGTTTTGAGAATGCACTTACTGGTTTGCAAATGATTCGAGAAATGCTCCAAAGCAACTGAGAAAAACTGTAAAAGCTCATGTTAAAGCTATTAAAGTCTCCTGTAAACTTTGTTTTCCCTCTGTATATTAAGTTCTTGACATTTTAATTCTTCATTTAATTCATATAATATTTATTTAATAGCTTTTTAAATGTTTTAAAGGAACAATATCAGTGTGAGTATTGATCAGAAAAGAAAAGGTGGTGAGCTTATCCTTGTTCATTCATTCATTCATTCATTCATTCAATCGTCTGTTCCTCATTTGTTTGTTTGTGCTTTATTATTATTATTATTATTAATATTAATATTATTATTATTATAGACTTCTTATGACATTTCAAACCAATCATTCATGATGAACATTTGTGATTTATAAATGAATGCAGAAACGTATGATTATAATATTTATTTAATTCAGAAACTACAACAAAAAAGGGATAAATCCTCTAATTGTTTTAATCCGTCAAAAATCACTGTCATTTTAATGACTGCAGATGGCACTAGGCACACAAGCCTCGAATCCGTCACCCACGAAGAAAAATAACCCCGATCAGCACTGAATCGTCCTTTTTTCCGTACCCATATTTGAATGAACTCTGTCTCTCTCCTTTTGTTATGATTGGCTGGTTGCACAAAACCCTGTTCCAACTCTGCACTCGGATTGGCTGATGATACGCATTCTCCAAAGTGTTTACCAATCAGAGCGGGGAGGCGGGATTCTTCACCGAGTACGGGTGGGGAAACGGAGGCGGCGACGCACACACGGGCAGTAGTACGGCGGAAGGTGTCTCGCGTCTACGTCTGTCGCCATTTGTGTGTATAGCGTTCGCCGAAATGTTCACGTCGACTTAATGAATTATTATTTTTTTTAAGAATATGATAGAAAGCAGACAGTCGATAGTTTTGATCGTTTTTTAAGACTTCCGTAGAGCTTGTCGAATTGTCAGTCTTGTGTTTAAAACAAATAAAAGAAAAGACGCTGTCGGTATAAATAGCTAGCATAGCCTAGTTCTCACGAGCCTAGCTGTTTTAACTTAGCTTCAGCTTGGGGTTTAAAACTAGAAAAAAGCTCAATTTTTGGGTGACTGGTTTAATCTGGTATGTTTTAAATACGGATATTTTTCCGAGTTCGGCTCTATTAGTTTAGTGATTTATAAAAGCGAATCAGTGTTAGCATAACTAGCTGGCTCCATCACGCCCCTTTGGCTCTGCACAGGCGCCGCTTTCCGCTAACAAACTCATTCTGTTTTTCTACACACAGACTCTTCTAGATATACGTTTATATATTTTTGCACAACATTATTTCTGAGTTGTGTAAAACTGTGGATGTATTAAAAGTTTGGATACTAATTTTGCGGCGAAGCAAGCTGGCGACACCGCACATCTCCGGCTGAACCAGGTGAGTAAAAGCCTTCAAAACGCATCAAAAAATCACTTTTGGGACCTGTTTATATCATGATTCCGACTTTTAGATTTTGTCTTGACATAAAAACATATTCAGCATTAATCCTAATCGAGCCTGGATTCAAACCCCTGGCCTAGACACCCCCCCCCCTTTTCCCTTAACTCTTTTCTTTTTCAGCACTTTAATGCGTGCGCGAGAAGTTGTGGGTGACGTCACACTTCTAATTTGCATGCCCAATTTCGAGCCCTTGCATGATTTTATGACGTATAGATAGAGGTAATATAGTGTTACGTATTATTCCCTGTACACCCACCAGAGCAGTGTGTTTCTTTGTAGTTGATTGGTTTCATTGATTCCCATCGCTTTACAGCTATAGGATGTTGAGGTTCTCTTTGGGAGGGACACGGTTGGTCAGGATTAGGAACGAACGAGTACATCAGAGGGACGGTTCATGTTGGACGTTTGGGCGGGACAGCGTTAGGGAGGTCAGATTAAGATGGTTTGGACATGTTCAGAGGAGGGAGAGTGAGTATATTGGTAGGAGAATGTTGGACATGGTGCTGCCAGGCAGGAGGCAAAGAGGAAGGCCAAAGAGGAGGAATATGGATGGAATAAATGAGGATATGAAGCTAGTGGGTGCAAGTGTTGAGGATGGAGAAGATAGGGATAGGTGGAGAGAGATGATTCACTGAAGGGAAAAGCCCAAAGAAGCAGAAGAAGATAGCTATGTTTGAATGTTGTAAAGGATCCGTGAAACAAAGTTAGTTTCACTTATCACTTGCGCTACAGCAGCTGTAAACAATCTATTACCTGATCATCAACCTCATCAATTTTTTCCTGAAGTTTTTCCCATGGTTGAAAACTTAGTTACAAATCATTTATACTGGAGACTCTTTCCAAATTTGTTATAAAGACTTGATTATATTTTTTTGTTTTGTTTAGTTTTCCCCCCAAAAAAATAATTTAATTACACATTATTGGGGTCCAGTGTACAAGTTCCTAAGTAAGCGAGAAAATATAGAATTAGACAAAGCTCAGTGATGAATTATTACGAACACACACACACTGGCTTTAACACACCTGAATGAGGTCATCATGTAATCATCACACCGGACATGAGCTGCAGTGTGAGGCCGGGTGTGTTGGAGCAGGGAGGACAGAAAGACGTGAAGTGGAGCAGCAGAACGGGACTGGAACAGTTAACACAGGTACGAGGAACCAGTTGGACCAGTAAAGTAGCTCCAATGCAAATCAACCGTTCAACTTCTGCAGCTACGGCTTCAAACACTTCTGCAATTCTGCGGTAGATAAACAGTGATCAGATTTACCGAGACAAGCGCAGAAGAATCTCATCCTTTTCTGTGATTCAGCGTCCGTGTATTCGTCTCTTCCAGAACGTTCTTTCAACACACTGTGTACTGAAAAAGCTCTTCTATACCTATACACTGTATTGATTTAGAATCTCGCTGCGTGTTTAGGGTTTAACATGATTAAGTGAAAGATAGTCAGAGAGATTAAGGAGCTGATTTATTTTTGTTGTACAGAATGGTGCTCGAATTCCTAAAACATATTAAGATCCCACTTTATTAAGTTGTTTAATAAGTATTTGAGTCTGTTGAGTCGAATTGATTCGTTCAATGAAATGTTGAGATGTACAGATTGTTCAGGTCTGTCATCCCACCTCCTGAGCAGTATAGAAAGTCGTTATTTTATAACATGCTTCATGTCTGTGTTTAGGAAAATATTTTTCCACACCCAGTCCAGCCCGGTCTCCTGCTGCCTGTGCTGAAGTACTAAAAAAATTCCCAGCTCAGACCCATAAGACTCATTTAATTCACTGACTCAGACACCGATCTCTTAAACAAGAGGGAGAAGAATCTCATGTCCCAAATTAAACGCTGATCCTGTGAATGATAGAGGAGCAAATTTCCGTTTTGTCCAAAATGGTAAACACATTAGCTCAACGCTAATCTGTTGAATGAGACAGAAAGGAATCTGTTACAAACCGAAATGATTCACTGAACAAGAACGGAGTGAATCTATCGCATCTGAAATGATTCACTTATTTGTTGATCAGCTATTGAACAAGAAGGGAGCGACTCTATCTTGCCTGAAATGATTCACAGATTTGTCGAACAAGGAGCAAATCTGTATCGTCTGAAACGATTCACTTGATTTGTCGAACAAGTAAGGAGCGAATCGTATTGTGTGAAATGGTTCACTGATTTGTAAATCAAGAGAGATGTGAATCTTTTACAACTGATCATTCACTGACTCCTTGAAGAAGCAAGAAGTGAATCTGTTGGAACCAAAATCATTCACTGATTTATTAAACAATAAAGGAGCGAATCTGTCTTGTCTGAAATGATTCACTGATCTGTTCACCAAGAAAGGAGTGCCACTCTCTGGCCGGTAATGATTCAATGATTTGTTGAACAAGAAAGGAGCGACTCGTTATTGTCTAAAATGATTCACTGATCTGTTGAACAAGAAAGGAGCACCTCTATCTTGCCTGAAATGGTTCACTGATTTGAACAAGACAGGAGGGAATGTTTTATGACAGACAATTCACTGAATAATCAAACAAGTCTGTTGTATCTGAGATGATTTACTGATTCTTATTCAGTCCTGAAAAAGAGAAGGTGAATCTGTCTTGAGCAAAATGATTCAAGAGAGGAGGGAATCTGTTAGAAACAAATGATTCACTGATTCACTAAAACTGAAGTGAGGAGTAAAGAGTTCTGTTAGAACCAAAATGATTCCCTGAACAATAGAGGAGTGAATCAGTCTTGACCAAAATGATTCAGTGAATCTTTTGAAACCGCCTCTGAATGAGAGTGGATTAATTTCAGATATTTAAGAACAACACATCCTAACTTTCTTTTCTTTATCTGTTACTTTATTTTTTTACGTCGTGGAACTTCTGTGAAACTACGTCCGTAAACAGTCATGCCCTCATCAGCCTCTCAACTTAATAAACACAAGCTTTTCACATTACCAAGAAAGTAGAACGGTCCTGTTTTGAAATGTTTCAAGGAAATCCTTCACCTCAAAATGATGACCCTGACTTTCTTCTTTCCTTCTCTAATGAAAGCCCCATCAGAGCAATGTCTGGACTTTTTATTTGTTTATTGGGCAAAAATGATCTGAGCAGCAGCCACACACTGAATAGTTACTGTAGAAATGCTAACATATTATTATTATAGAGACTACTAATTCTCTTCAAAAACGGTCCTGCCTGTGAAACTGGATAAAATAAAGATGTTTAGATGTTTAATCTTCCTGAAATGTTTTTCATCTAAGCGTTTATTGCAGGAATTTGACATCACTTATTTTTGCCGTCTAACTGAGTTTGAAGTAAACAGGGTTTCTGTTGTTTTCTCATTAAACTCGTCACTGTTCTGGTTCACTGCTAATTTGTTTGATTGAGATTAAATTGAAAAACTGCTGCCGTGTTCCCTTAATTAAATTACTGACGTGCGTTATACAGTCTGACACGTCTGTCTTCAATCTGCTCCGCTTTGCAGATATTTGTCTCCCACCCTCGTGGTGCGAGCAATCCCGACCTCGTTTTTCAAGCCAGGCTCGTGCACGGAGCTGCCGGTTATCCATCCATGATGTCTGAAGGAGAAGCAAAACAAGCTCCGGCTCAGACCTCCGCCATGGAGGCGAAATCCGAGGCAGCGGCCCCCACGCCCACCGCTCAAGGCGTCTCGTCGGTGTCTCCCCCAGTGTCCACGGTAACGCAGGCTCCGCCGGCACCTACGACAGCGACCGAAGACGAAGAAGAGGAGAGCGAAGACGAGTCCGAGATCCTGGAAGAGAGCCCGTGTGGACGCTGGCAGAAGCGCAGAGAGGAGGTACTGCAGCTATCTTGCTTAATAAATGGTGTAATCGTAGATAAAGAGTGGGTGAACATGTTTTATTTTCAATTTTTTTCCAGGTTAACCAGAGAAACGTTCCAGGCATCGACAACGCCTACCTGGCCATGGACACAGAGGAGGGAGTGGAGGTGGTGTGGAATGAGGTCATGTTCTCCGAAAGGAAGAACTTCAAACTGCAGGAGGTACGGCTGAATCAGCAGGAAAACACACAGATACGTGCGTGTGTGTGATAAGATTAATTACAGAATTCAAATATTGGGTGTGTATTCATGTTGTTAACTTTGAGGAATTACCTTATCTGGGAGTTGGGGTGGATTCGGTACTTGGGTGAGATCTCTAACAATTAAACATTTTTTGTTGTTGTTTTTCCTTTTTGAGATTGCTCACATTTCCACCATTGTAAACAAAGCTCTGCCCCCATAATTTATAATGGTGTAGTGACAGGACTTTCAAGTGCATTCTGACATTTAACTGCTTGAAAGCCAAGTTACAACTCTGTAAACATGTAACGTCTCCTCGGGATCGATCGAGTGGCTGAAAAGCGTTAGGGGCGTGTCTGTAAAATGATTGACGTCAAGACAATCGACAGCTCCAATACAATTGTTCTAAGACAATGGCTTAAACTAGTTTTATTTTTATTGTTTCTACATAACGTCCCATGTTGTTTGGTTTAGTAAGGAATTAATAATATTGACACCTTTAATCGTAGGCCATCTGCCACGTCACGGTTTCCCACTTCGTCACGTGTGTGATTCGACTGTTGACTTTGAAAATACGTCTGTTTGTACTCTGATTAAATTCCTTAGTTGTTCTCATCAGTATTCTTTTCCCTTTTTTTTTTTTTTTTGTCTGGCTGTGTCTCCCCAAAAAAATTTCACAACCCATTCCCTCTGGACTCGTCCTAAAACGCACTGCCGTTTCTCTGCACGGATCGTTTTGTTTTCCGGCATGGTTTACTCCCTTTAGTAAACCAATTACATTCAGTTCATCCGTTCAGCCATCTGTGCATGTTCTCTTCTGCACACACTACGCTCCTGTTCACAGAAGCACATCCTGCGCTTTAATTAAACACAATAAAACCCACTCGGGTACGGATTAGACGGCATTTGAGAAATGTTCTGTCCGCTATCCGATAAGCTCACGCTTTATGGATCAGGAGTAAATCTGGCTGGAATGTGAATATATATGTATATTTTCCCCCATTTATGCTCATGCAACCATGAGAGTTAGACTGTACTCCTGTTCTGGCATGTCTTACTCTAGTTCCTTTTTTTGGGACACATTGAGAGCACACAAACTGCGCCAACGTTTTTGCCTCTGAGAACAGATGCACCTTGTCTACAGGGTCATGCACTAACAAGGTAAACTCGGAAGGATCCGCAGGCAAACAAGACAAAGTCATAGAACTTTATTGCTTTTTTTCTTTTTTCTTCCCGTCTTGTGCTTGTTATCTCTCTACACGCTACGTTTTGTTTTTGTTTGTTTCTGTTTTTAAGTAGGGCTTTCATTAAATGGTGAACATGGACTCTTAATTTGTCTTCTTAAAGGGACATAAACCTCTAACGTTACAGCCATAACATCATATAATGCTTTAACTGCACATGATTTGATTTAAGGGTGTTTTTCTTTTGTTCCAGGAAAAAGTGAAGGCAGTTTTTGATAACCTGATTCAGCTGGAGCATCTGAATATCGTGAAGTTTCACAAGTACTGGGCCGACGTGAAGGAGAACAGAGCCAGAGTAAGTGATTTGCTTAATAAAAGGTTTATTATGTGCTTCAACTCGGAGGCAGGTGTGAGCTGAGCCCCAGTTTTGGGTAGTAGTGGTGGTCTTTACTATGTTTTAATGTGAACGTTATAGTTTAATTACTAGACATGTAAATGTTTGAGACACTGACCTTCAGCACATGTAATGAGAAATGAATATAAAGGAGGTTTGATAAACTGATATTTGCTCTATATCTTCACACTAACATTTTCTCAACCTCTACAGAGCTAATTAAGGATTTTGCTCAACATATTCCCATGATTTTCAGTTTGTAACTTCAGAGAAGTATAAAAGTAAAGGATTTCACCCTAACATGTTATCTATTGCACTATTCAAAGCTCTAGACTCATATGGGGATGTGGTAGCTTAGTGCTTAAGGTGAGAGTTTGAACCCCAGGACCACCAGTCTGTCACTGCTGGGCCCCTGAGCAAGGCCCTTAACCCTCAGTTACTCAGTTTTATAAAAAATGAGATAAACATCTCACTCTGGATAACGGCGTCTGCCAAATGCCATAAATTTAATGTAAATGTCATGTATGTCGTGTGTGTGTGTGTGTGTATATGTATATATATATATATATATATATATATATATATATATATATATATATATATATATATATATATATGATTGACCTTTATTTAACTGTTATCACTGGCATCTTGTAGACAAATAATCAACAGTATGGTGGTGTGATCAGGTAGACTTGCTCTTACCACCATGAAGTTGATTATTTTCCATTAACAGCATGTCTTGAAGTGTTTTAACTCTTATAACATTTGAAATGTTGCCATTTGAAAATGTTTACATTTTAATGAACAATATTTTTCTAGTTATGCTTAATTTAGTCTAGTTAGTTCCCTAAACAGTTGTTACCTCACCAGCCTCTCTCTCTCTCTCTCTCTCTCGTGCTCTCTCTCTGTTTTTCCAAATTAAAATAAAAACAAAGTGGTACATCCCGTCATGTTAGCAAGACACAGAAAGTAAATGAGCGTCTTCGATAGCCCAAGATTATATGGAGCATCCTCTATACACGTCCGGGTGCATGAGCTGTTACTATAGAAACGATGACACATTAGAACCTGAGATTTATTTATACTGACTTCTTATAAAACCGTGACACTACAGTCAGAGCTGCTGTTATAGAAACCAGTCAGGTCTGAGATTTCGGCAGCGACCGTGCCATAATATAATAATGCCATAATATAATAATGCCATATTAATAACTTTATTATGACTTTAGTACACTGGGAAAACGTCCTGTGCTTTTCCGAGAGATCCATGCAGCCGTTTTTGTGTTATTTTGTGTTGCAGGTTAAACTGAAATGACATTTTGTTCTTTTCCCATCAGGTTATTTTTATAACAGAGTACATGTCCTCAGGGAGTCTGAAGCAGTTTCTGAAAAAGACAAAGAAAAACCACAAGACTATGAATGAAAAGGTATGAATATTTCAGAACTATGAATGTTGATTAAGCTGGATGAGAGAGAATATATGAATGGCCCATGTTTAAAGACAAAGCCTGAATTTTAATATATTTATATATATTTTCTTTTGATAGGCATGGAAACGGTGGTGTACTCAGATATTATCTGCTTTAAGGTCAGTTATAAACTCTTACATTTCTTTACTCCCTTAACTATGCACTTCCTTTTACTAGTAGTTACTCATTAATTAACTAACTCGTAGTATATAGTAAAACGGTTTAACATAAATGATTAGCAGACATTCTAAACAGCACGACATACTCTTTTGGACATGGTTTAATAGAAATGATGTATTTTTAATTGATCAGAGGGGGGAAAAATACTGCACAGGATTTCTTTCTCTGTGTGATAATGTTAACTTTTTTCCTTACTTGCCCTTCAGTTATCTGCATTCATGTGACCCCCCCATCATCCATGGGAACCTGACCTGTGACACCATCTTCATACAGCACAATGGCCTCATCAAGATCGGCTCAGGTGGGCCGCCGATCTAGTACAGGGGTTCTTAGTGTGCAAAAAATAAAAGGAGGGGTCAGTTTTAGTGAAGAGATTTGTGGATGTGTTTCGCGTTTCCTGTTACAACTTTGAGAAATGTCAGATACAGGAAAGTGATAACTGATTATGCGTGAGGCCTACGGTCAGAAGATTTACTATGAATAAAGAAGTTTGGTCATATTTACAGATAGCCAGAACAGGAAATGCCCAAAAACCAACCAGAAGTGTGATTATTTCTTTAAAACAGCATGATAAGACATATCATGCTGTTTTAAATAAATAATCATTGACAAGGTGATGTGATAAAACAAACTTTACTGTGTTTTACCCTAAAGTGGATTTTTTTCTCCTATAATACATCCTGAATATATGAGGAATTTTAACTATTACAAATGTTAATTTATTTTAAAGCAAAATGTCACACTTTTTTCCAGTTTATAGTGGCATTTTATGTAGTGGAGCATCAGTGAGGCATGTTAGTTCCTCTCATCACTTATATTACCACAGCTATAAACAGCAGTTTCCTCATCACCATCTTACCTCTGGAAGTTAATAAAAACAAACACAGCTACCACATTACATGTGACACTTAAAATCAAAAGCTCTGATGCTGAAAGTTAAACAGATGATTGTATCTGCGATTATCCGTTCTATTAGATTAACTAAATCTATTATTACTAGGCTTGGATGTGTAACATATGGAGCACTGCCATACAGGTCCTTGTGTCGCAAATTGGTGCGAGTTCCTGGTGTAGAAATTGAATCATCACCTTCTGATGAATCCGATTGGCGAATCTAGCATCTTCACTGTGGCTTAACGATAAACAAGAGCAGATCATAACGACTGAGCCACTAAATATTAATTGGGAAGTGAAATGTCTTAGATCTTGTATTAATATTGTGATTTTTTTTTTTTGCTTTTTTCTGTCTTTCTTCACAGTTGCTCCAGACACCATTAATAATCACGTTAAAACATGTCGGGAGGAACAGAAGAGTTTGCATTTCTTTGCACCGGAATATGGATGTAAAGGACCTTTTTATTTATACTCTTTAATTGCTTGAATACGTCAGTGCAGATTTGACTCTTGGTTGTAAACGTTTGACACGTTTCTCTCTTCCCTACCTCCAGATGTTACCAACGTCACCACAGCCGTGGACATTTATTCCTTCGGAATGTGCGCCTTAGAGGTGAGTGATGAGTGCGTGTGAAGGTGTGGAAGTGGAAACTCTAGCTTCAGCCAGGCATTTCATTTCAGTCTCTCTGTTCGTAGATGGCCGTGCTGGAGATTAGTAACGGAGAGTCGTCGTACGTGTCGCCGGAAGCCATTAACAGTGCCATTCAGTCTTTGGAGGATCCCTTGCAGAGAGTGAGTCCGGGGTTAAAAAAAAAGTGTTCGGTTCTCGTAAGATTTGAAGTTCTTACCTGTGACATGTTCCTCAGATACAAGTGTCAGTACAAGGTGTTGGACTACTGATCACTAAAGTTCGAATCCCAGCTTCACCAAGACCCTTAACCCTCAATTGCTCAGTTGTATAAAACGAGATAAATTTGAAGTCGCTCTGGATAAGTACGGCTGCTAAATGGCAGAAATGTAAACGTACCAGTGTATTCATAAACAGTGTGTGGCTAGGTAGCTGTAGCTAGCTTTATTTTAAGTTCAGCTTTGTTTATGAAAAATATGACAGCTTCTCTAGGCTCAAGATAATTCATATGTGGCTTACATACACAATATTGTGCTTTGGATATATTTCTCTATTGCTTATGCACTGTACAATATGTACTGGATCATCTAGTGTATGAATGTTAGAAGGGTAGTATCGTCTCAAATGGAACACCTAACGTTATAAGCCGCTTGCCAGTCGATGCTAAGTGACGTCAAATGCACTAGCTTTAGCAGAATACTGGGAATTTTTACAGTGTTGAAAAATATCTCACACAACATGGGCTAATTTGAAAGATATTTCTAAGATGTTTCATGCACCACAGTGTCATCAGCCATCTATAGGTTTTAGTTCTTGTCCATTGTCAGGGCCTGGGGTAGCCCTGCCCCTTTTTTGTCTACGCAAGCCAGGCTGCAAGTGTTGACTGTATGAAGTGTCTAACATTTTACACTTCATATTTTTATTTCTACTTCTTGTTCACTGCTCACAATATTTAAATTACACAATGACATAGTGCAGAAGTTTGGGATGCACCTTCAGTTCATAAGGTCTACGGTGTGTGTAAGCTGTTGATTGTGTGTGAATCTGCAGGAGTTTATTCAGAAGTGTCTGGAGACGGACCCCAGTAAAAGGCCCACAGCTAGAGAGCTGCTTTTCCACCAGGCTCTGTTCGAGGTGCCTCAGCTCAAGCTCCTGGCGGCTCACTGTATCGTCAGCCACCAGCGTGAGTCTCCTTTTCTCGATCGCTTTGCTGTATGCATGCAATATGGCTGTTTATTGATCTGTTAAGGAAATGCTGTAGCTATGTTTTTTTGGTTTGATATTTTAGTAAATACTCAGTCCTGAGGTGAGACAGTGGTGTTTCTGCATTGGGTTTTAACACAACAATCTGCTTTGTGTTGTAGACATGATCCCTGAAAACGCTTTAGAGGAAATGACTAAGAACATGGACCCCAATCGGGTGATCATGGAGAGGAAGGAAATGCAGCTGAAGTGAGTGTCTGACGCCTTTAATCAGGAGATCAGGCTGTGTGGAATGAGGATGTGAATCTGTGAAGGAAGACTAAACACACAATCAAGTTCACTGGTTTCTCTCTCTCTCTCTCTCTCTCTTTCCTGTAGGTTGTCCCAGTTTCCAGCACTGGAGCTTGACAAGTTCCTTGAAGATGTGAGGTGAGAAATGTGATAAAGTATTTTTGTAAGAATTAAAACACTCATCGTAGTGCTGCATGAATCAATCTAATGAGTCAGTGTTAATACCCTGAAGTGGATTATTTTTTAATAACAGAAGTGCTGAAGGGATTTATTCCACTTGTATGATAAGAACCTGACACTGGTTGCAACTTTTTCTTTGTTAAACAATGATACGTTATGTGATTTATCCATGTATATCAGCTTCTATCCATTTTAGTTACTTTCATCACTTACTCTCATCAGGCATAACATTATGACCACCTGCCTAATATTGTGTTGGTCCCCCTATTGCTGCTAAACCAGCCCTGACTCATGGAGGCTTGGACTCCACTAGATCCCTGAAGGTGTGCTGTAGTATCTGGCACCAAGATGTTTGCAGCACATCCGGGCTTAGAGGATACTTTTGATAGATACTGACCACTGCAGATCGGGAACACCTCACAAGAGCTGCAGTGTTGGAGATGCTCTGATCCAGTGGTCTAGCCATCACAATTTGGCCCTTCGTCAAACTCGCTCAAATCCTTACACTTGTCCATTTTTCCTGCTTCTAACACATCAACTTTGAGGACAGAGCATTAACTTGCTGCCTCTAATATATCCCACCCACTAACAGGTGCCATGATGAGGAGATCATCAGTCTTATTCACTTCACCTCTCAGTGGTCATAATGTTATAACTGATTGGTGTACATTATAAAACCTATACACAGTAGTTCTTTTACTGGTTTGTCTTTTATTCTCTTAACATTAAATATAAGACAAGCTTGTCTTATTAAAATCTTTCCTGGAGATGACTAAGAAACTTGACTTCCAAATTTTTTCACTATAGAAGCTATAATGCCTCTGTTAGAGCTGCTGCTGTAGGAAATGATTCAACACCACCTCACCAATCCACAGTGCCGTGTTATAAACTTGAACATGCTGTAAGCTGAAGTCAGGCTCTCTCATTCACGTGTAGGAACGGGATCTATCCGTTGACGGCGTTCGGCATGCCTTGCCCTCAACAGCCCCAGCAAGAGACAGTGAAGTCCCCCATCATCCCGCCCTCTGTGAAAACCCCCACACCAGAACCTGCAGAACTCGAGACCCGGAAGGTGAGCAACACAAAGCCATGATGCCGGTTTAGGATTAGGAGACGTCAGCCACGTTAACACTCCTAACCACAGAGTTAGGCGAGGGAGATGTATCCGGGGCGTCTTGCCTTTCCATATTTACTAAATGCACCAGACGGAAACTTGGATTCGGTGCTGAGCCAATATCCAGTTTCCACCCGCCTTGTTCCTACTCGAGATCATGTGTAACGTGAGAAAGTTGTGCCACTTAGGAGACATGTCAGTGGCGACATTTTCACCTTGTTGACTCGCCAGACTGAGGTGAAAAATTGCAGGCAGAATTTTTTAACATCACATGTCCTGAGGAAAAATAATAAAAATAAGAGGAAAAAAACCCTAATATTTTGCCAGTGTATACAAAGGTACGACAGGTAATAAGCACCTATGTCCGATTTTTGTCTTTAAGGTGCTTCAGATGCACTGCAACATTGAGCCTGTGGAGGAAGGAGCGAAGCATCACGTGAGTCCTTTTTATTCCCACACACGTCGCTCATGTCATGGTTCACACCACGTCCTAATATCCTGCTTCTTCTTCCTACACAGCTGACCTTACTGCTAAAGCTGGAAGATAAGCTGAATAGACATTTGAGTTGCGATTTGGCACCAAGTGAGTACACCGAGTACTGCACACACATTGCTCCACAGACTGGATTTTGGATAGCCTGCAAGTCGGTTTCTCATTTGTGTGTGACTTGGATATGAAATAATAAACCAATATTTAGGTTGGATCGTATGTTTTCTAGAGACGGATAGTTATATCGATTTTTTTATTCCAGTAAGAGCAGTTCTGACGGTGGCACAGGTTTATATTCCCAGTCTCGTTCTAGTACTTGGTCGTTTCCATAGCAACAGTGTGCAGTCACTTGTTTAAGGAATAAGAGTTAATCAGTAATGGATTTTTTTGGAAGGAGACGCCTATTTACCATTTACGGAAGGAGTCTTCAGTGTCGGAGAGGTTCAGTGGGTTCTGTTAAAAAAATAATTGGGGAAAGTTTTCAGTACAGATGATATTAAGTTCAGGAAATGAAAAAAAGAAAGCATATTGAAGGAAAAAACTGTTTAGCTGCTGTAACGTGTTTCGCAGATGTTCCACAACCTTAAAAGTAATTATAAATGGATAAAAAAGTGTGTTCTGTAATTAAGGATTCATTGGCAAATTGTTTTGATATCAGAGGACGCATGAACAATCCGTGGTTATAACAGCACCTCTGCTTCATCACACCATTCATTTCATTTGTTGATTATTTTTGTGTTATGATCGTTATTAATTATGATTATTTAATTTAAAAGAATTTTCTTAAATGCAGATTTTGACAAGCTAGTGAGCAATAAAGCGAAGGTTATGTAAAAAAAAAAAAAAATCAAGTTCATTAAACCCCGCCTCTTTTCATATTTTATTGGATGTTTTAATGAAACTGTTGGCATTAAGGCTCATTTCTGTCTATAAACAAGAGCGAGCGAGAATATTGTTTTTTAATTCAGTTTAAAATATTTAGGTTTTAAACAGTGCTATGAATTATGTTTTGCAATAAAGCTCATTTTGTGTGTGTGTGTGCGTGCAGATGAGAACGTGCAGGAGCTGGCAGTGGAGCTGGTCCAGCTTGGCTTCATCAGCGAGGTAGGCGCTTCGGCATTGTCGGGGTTTTTTTTGTTTGTTTTTTTTTTCCCTCCGATAAACACAACGCCGTCAAATCCAAAGCTCCTATTTCATGTAAATGTTTGCTTTCTGTCTTTATGTAAACATCGTGTCACATTCCGATCTGGTTACAGCCTCATTAGAATATCTTGCGATCACATGCTACAGAATCTGTTCAGTCTGCTGTGATATTTCTCCAGACTGCTAGACAATTATTATTATATCAAGCACAATATTGTTTTTTAAATGATTTTAATTGAAAACAGAGCCTCCGTGGATGATTCGCCAAACCTTTAGGAGTATATAAGATGGCTTGCAGGATGGGAAGGATATCGTGTAGTTAAAGCCGTATTAGCGTCAGTATAAAATGAGCTGCAGCATGGTATGTAATGCATTAAACACGTGTATATAAAAGGCACGTGCGCCGTAACAGACGTCCCGGTGTAGTGTATCAGAGAGTTATTGGTAATGAAATAATCCTCGCTAATTGGCTGAGCGTACTGATCTGTCCAACTTGGCTCTCGTGTGAAAGCTGATGCCACACCATCTGCCCGGCTCTCCCACTCACGCTGTTCCCTCTCTTATTTTAGTTTATTAGTTACATATCACCTTCTCCTCATCCGTTTCTACAAGCGGTTTGTTAAAGCTATTAAAAATAATCTGTTTTGAATATGAAATGGTTCAGGACTGTAAATGGTGCCAGAATTTACAGGTTATCCCTCTCTAGTTTGAAAAAAAATCATAAAAAGCCAAATCACACGAATCATTGTTTCTGCTCAATTTATATAAGTGATCTTTGACCTCTGCATTGGTCTTATAAGCCACTGGAAAACGTGTCTTTGGTCTGTTAAAATAAATAAATACAGTAAAATGTAGCTTGTGGTTTCTTCCAGTTGTTTCAGCACAGATCAGGCATTTTTTTTTTACCCTAACGTCCACCCAGATCACTTCTTGACCAGTGTGTTTAGTGCAGCAGATGGTGTGGTTTCAAGTCATGGATTGTACTTGAAGTGCATCACGTTGGATCACCACGTGGCAGACTTCCTTCCTGTGAAAGAGGAAGTTGTAGAATTTCAAATACTTCGTGCAAACATCCATAATAAGAAGTCTGCTGCTGTATGTTGATAATGGATCTAAAAATCAAATGCTAGTATATCTTGTACACTTGGTGCGGTTGGCAGCCATGCTGATATGATTCACACAGAAGGCAAAAGCCGAGGATTATAGCTGATTGGATTAGAGTGATGGAAGGTATGAGTAGGACAGGAAGCTGCCGGTTTGGTTATAGCCTTTATTCCCAGTACACAACAACAGGATGACCATCAATCTATGACGATAGAGAAACTTGGCAGAGTTCAGAGAGAGAGCATGAATGAACATAAGAGTAACTCTAAAACTAGCTTTGTGTCTAGACATTCACAAAAAAAGAACTGCATGTAAATTGCGGTAGATTCTTCCCTAGTTTCTTCCCTAATTTGGAGTTAAGAGGGCATGTTTCTTCTTCTTGTTTCTACTAATCAAAGGTCAGACATTTCCACGTTATGACCAGATAGCTAGCCAAGGGTGAAAAATGTGTAGTAGTTACTATTTTACCAAAAGTTTTGGGACACCCCTCCAAATCATTGAATTCAGGGGATTTTATTCTCGTTGGTGAGTCTGTCAGGTCCATATCCAGTTGCAGATTTCTTCATTAGTGATCAGTGCTGATTATGTGGTTTACATTATGCACATTATCATGATCTTCATCACTCCTTCGTCTCACTCTCTGTATCTGCGCCTCTGTCACGCAGGGCGACCAGCCGCGTCTCGCCACTGTGCTGGAGGAGGCCTTCACGAAGTTCTACAGCCGTAACGGCTCCCTGAACCCCGTTACCGTTTCCTCGTAGCAGTGGGTGGAGATGTGCGCCTCTGTTCGCCGCCGCTCCTCATCCTCACACACGGGACAAGACTCTAGCACTTGCTCACTCGACGGACCGGGTGGAAGCTAGGGGTATTTTTTTCGCAGAAAAAAAAAAAAACGGATCAGGAGACCTCGTCCGGCGCTCGCACGACGATTTCCTGCATTTCTGTTGTTCTTCACGCCGCTGTAGGTGGCAGAAATCGTTGCCTGACGTTCGTGTACATTCATTTCTCTCTGTGTAGCCGCCACCTGCTTCTCTGAGAAAGTTATTGTTCATGTCAGTATTACAAGCTGTGTTCTTTTTATTTTATTTTTTGTTTTTTGTTTTTTATATTATTATTATTATTAATATTACATACAGTATCTCTGTGGGATGGGTCATGGTTCAGGGTGTTTTTCTGTTTTGTTTTGTTTTTGTTTTTTTTTGAATGGTTTATTAGTGGAACAAGCCCTTTATTTTTTTTATTTTTTTTTAGAAAGAAATGTGTGCGAATGATTCTGTCTCGGACGAGAGGGAACCCGTCGTTTACTGCTTTATCAAGTTCTCACGACGCGCCATGTGACCCGGTGGCAGTTGTTCAAGCTTTTAAAGGTGCAATGGTTAAGGTTTTTTTCCTCTGTTCAACTTTATATCCATTTTAAAAAAAAAAGGTCTGAACATGAAACTGAATGAAAGCGTCATAAAGCCGTCGCTTCGCGTCTCCTATTCGTGGTAGGTTTTTATAAAATTCTTCTCTCTCTCTCTCTCTCTCTCTCTCTCTCTCTCTCTCTCTCTCTCTCTCTCTCTGTGTTTGTGTAACCCTGTGGCAGATGTATCCCAAAGGTACGATTAGGTGTTTGTTCTGTTACAAAGCGCTTTATATGCGCGTAAATATGTGGTTGCTGACGCTTTAAAGGAAAAAAATCTTAATTAGAGCATCTTTACTATAATTATATAGAATTAACTGTGGTTAAATAATGCAAAATTTCACTTAAGCCAATACTGTGAAAGGGAGGGGCTGTCAGTGTTGTTTTGGGGGTTTTTTGGGGGGGGGGGGTCGTAAAGGGATGTGGGATGGAGGAGGCGGAGTTTAGCAGATTATTTATCATTTACATTCTATACCTTGAGATTCTCAGCGTTTTAGCAACTGTTTGTGAATGTATGAATTTTTCATTTGCTGTACATTGTTACCCGTGAGGTGTGTTTGCGCGTGAAGGAAGGACACGCCCGAACGTTTTTTTGTTTTTTTTCTCTCCTCTCGCCGCTACTTTCACTAATCTACAAATTACAATTCAGTTTAATGAAATGTGCCTTCTACAGACGAAGAGTCGATAACGGTTTAAAACAGCAAAGGCGTTCGACACGGTTCCGCTCCCTGATGTGTTGCTAGTGACATGCTTTTTTGACACGCGTGCACGGATCAATAGATCAGTCCAGCTACCTTTTTTGCTAACACTTGGATGCAAAACATGCTTTTCGCGCCTCTGAAGATTTAAAGCGAGTCTGATTTTTTTCTTTTTTTCTTTTTTCTTAAGCAGTGGAAGGTTTGAAGGGAATGTTAACGGAGACGGTGTAGAAATGTTTCTCTGTGGTCGCTGGTGTTTGGGTACAGAAGGTAAAAGGAGGTAAGGTAGAGGTCCAGCTTGTTGCTGGTTTGCACATTTGTAAAGCATCCCCCCCCCACACACATACTGTATATGAAGACACTTGGGTTGTGATTGTGTTGGGCTTCTGAACATTTGCAGTTAAAATGTCAACAAGGATCTTTGGTGGATCTTAAGAGCCGTTCTTGGCTTTTAGTATTGTCCAGTTCAGATTAGCAAACTTTGATCGGTTGGTCAGTCAATCAGTCGATCAGGTGAGACATCGTGGCTTCACTCATTGAGTTATAAAGAAGAGAAGATGTGGAGTTCTGATCAGCCGGAAATTCAATACATCTAGCTTTTCTGTCAAGTGAAAGAAGCTAAACTTCAAATTATTATAAAAACCACTCAGAAATAGACACATTTGTTCAGAAGCACATCACACTCCTATGTGCTGTACACACTGGCCAGAAACCAATTATTATAATGTTCAGTTTTGAGCTTCTCTCTTTCTCTGTTCTCGTTTTATCTCCCAAAAAAAAACAGCAAGTAGCTGATAACTGCTTTTACAACCCAGTTCTCTTTCTGTATCTTTTCCTAAACAACAACGAAAACAAAAAAGTTGCACCATTTCTTGATTATAAAGATGACACTTCTTCAAGCTTCTGAGTCTTTTCTGTGTGAGTCATTTGAAAAGAAACAGTAGATAAATAAATAAATAAATGGTTTATGAAACAGGTATGTCGATTTACAAACTTAAGGGCTGCTTTGAATTAAAAAAGGAAATGTTTGACAAGTGACGTATCTCTTTAAGAAACCCATAGGAAAATCCCCAGGAAAAATCACGGGTACGTATAAAAATGAATCAGTTATGTTACAGCAGCTGTAAAGATCCGTTCCCTCTCCAGATTCTTATTTATCTCTTAAGTAAACAAAACAGCTTGTCATGTTACAGGGAAAGTGGAAGCATGAACCTGTCTGTCTTGACAAACTTCCCGTGTTGGAAATTTTCAGTTTAACCAAAATGAATCGGAATGGAGCAGCCCTGGTTCGAATCATACTGGCGCTGAAATGAATCTCATCGGATCAGACCTGATTTGAATCACACTGGTGCTGAAATGAATCATATTACTGCTTATATAAATCACATTGGTGCTGAAATGAATCTTATTGGATCGGACCTGATTTGAATCACATTGGTGCTGAAATGAATCACGTTGGATCAGACCTGATTTGAATCATATTACTGCTTATATAAATTGCATTACCGCTAAAATGAATCGAATTGGATCAGACCTGATTCGAATCACATTGGTGCTGAAATGAATCTCATTGGATCGGACCTGTTTCAGGTCATATTGGCGCTGAAATGAATCTTATTTTATCGGACCTGATCCGGATCATACTGGAGGTGAAATGAATCATGTCGGATCAGACCTGATTTGAATCATATTACTGCTCAAAAGAATCACACTGGTGCTGAAAAGGAATCCTACTGGATTGGACCTGATTCGAATCAAGTTGATGGTGAAATGAATCTTATTGGTTTGGACCTTGTTCAAATCACATTGGTGCAGAAATGAATCCTACTGAGTCAGACCTGATTTGAATCATATTGCCGCTGAAATGAATCTCATCGGTTCAGACCTGATTTGAATCATATTGCCACTGAAATGAATCACATTTGTTCAGACCTGATTTGAATCATATTGCCACTCAGATGAATCTCATCGGTTCGGACCTGATTTGAATGATATTGCCTCTGAAATGAATCACATTGGTTCGGACTTGATTTGAATCATATTGCCACTGAAATGAATCACATCAGTTTGGACCTGATTTGAATCACATTGGTGCTGAAATGAATCACGTCAGTTCGGACCTGATTTGAATCACATTGGTGCTGAAATGAATCACATCGGTTCGGACCTGATTTGAATCAGATGGGTGCTGAAGTGAATCACATTGGTTCGGACCTGATTTGAATCCTTTTGGCGTTAAAAGAATCGTTACACAATTTTGATGGTATGATTTGTATGTCATATTATTTATTAAGATTAGGAGTCTAAACCTCTTGCTTGTGTACAATCCAGTACCTTTGATATTATACAGTTTGTTTTGCTTTAGTAGCCTCTACTTGATTCTTTTGTATAGAATGTGGTGTAGGCTTTCCTTCAATATGCAAACGATGTCGCCTTTCAGAAGTCTGAAAGCGGGAGAAGAAGAAATGTAGGGTTCAGTTAATTAAGGAGTCTTTGAAAAAAAAAAAACTGTATTTTTTTTATTACTTGTTCCAAAAGATCTTGGAAGAAAACATTAGCCCTTGCACAAATGCACAATTAAACATCAAAACTGAGTGTTATTTTCTTACTCAGAAATCAGCATGCAGACCAAGACCATCAATTCTGTAGCTCGTATTTCAGAGGGGGAAAAAAGTACATCAAGGCAGAAAAATAAATATCTCATTAAAAAACACCTCATCGACACGTAAAAAGGCGACAGGTCCAAAGACGTGAAAACGTACAAATCGAGAAGAAGTCAAATTCCTTTACAACGCGTATAATGTAAAAAGGAATACAAAACCGTACAAAGCACTTTATATTCACATTACTGACATTAGGTATTGGCTTTTTATTGTTTAAATATTGTATTGAGGCACAACATGAGCCATTGAGCCTGATTTCCTTTTTTTTCTTTCTTTTATATGAAAATATTCACCGAGTCCAGCTGTCCGAATACCACCGCTGTAATTTTTTTTTCTTTTCGTTGAAAGAATTTTACCGACTTGAGTTCAGGATTGAAAAGAATGAACCTGTGTTGCTTTGTTTACTTCTGTAGCACCACAAATCAGACGTACAGTCAGCTTTGTGTCCTCGAGAACCTCTGGGAATCTCGGAGCCGTGAAACTGGCCGGCTCTCGGTCCGCCCGGGGAAACCTCAACGGCGTGTTTAATCCCTTTATTCAGATCGCCAGGACGGACAAACTGATCCAAAGCTTTTTCAAAAGGAAGAAAAACTTCCATTGGTGTCCTTCGCTGTGATTATTTCCTCAGACACTGGTACATGAGACCTCGGGGGTTCAGGACGTAGCGCTCCGAGTTGAGGAACTTGAGGTACTGAGGAACGGTGGAGCGCGGAGCCACGTAGGACACGCCCGGAGAGACGGCCATGACCTCGGCGATCTTCTGTTTCATCTCTTTGATCTCTTGGTCCTGCTTCAGGAGTTTAACTGCAGACAAATACAGGCAAAATGAGTTCAGATTATGGACAAATCTGCTGTGTTTGGATGAAAGCTTTAGTTTGAGGAATCCACTTAAAACGTTTAAATCCAAACAAAAGTTCAGCTCTTCTTAAAAGCGTTCCCTTAAAAACCACATACTCAAAATGGTGCTAAACCGGTATGAACGCTTCGACGCCAATTAGCTAGCAATTTTAATGAAAACTTGCTGCTGTAATTTATGTATAATTAGTGAAAACCACAGCTCTACTGAATTCTCCATTCTGATTGGTCCAAATGTGTCAATTATCAATTAGTTGGTTTATTTGTATGCACTTGTTCAGTTCATTCGAAGGCACTCCACATGATTTAAAAACGTATATAATAATGGTGAAGTTCGGCGTAAGGACATGTTTCGTAGAGCTTTGTAACAAAAACTCATTTTTTTCTTCTGGACCTTCAGGACCAAGAGCTAATAATCTATGTTTCCGTAAATAAATATACGCTTGTGAGGATTGGTTATAGAAACCAGTACAGAATTTCTAATGGATCTTAATGTGTTTGTGGCTGTATGTAATGGTAGTTTAATGGATTGTGCTGTTTCTAGTGGTTTCTGGTGGCTCACTGATAGAAACCATTAAGCCAGTTCCTATTAAGGTTTATTATGTAATGGAAACAGACGATATTTGCTATTGGGTTTCAATGCGTTTTTCTTTTTACAGCAGTAAATATCAGACTTTCCTACTATTTTATCCTGAAAGATGAAACCACCTGAAAAATTCATCAAACCCTTTAGACTTTAATGCTGTTTTGTCCAAATATCTGGTTTTGTGAGATGCTCACTAACCTTGCGCTATCTCCAGCTGTCTGCGGGCGTCGCCCAGCGCTGAGAACAAGTCCAGTTTGAGACGAGTCTCCGCGCTCAGGTTGTATTCTAAATGCTGAGCTTTATCCTGCAGAGAGGAGAGAGCGGAGAGCAAGGCGTCGGCCTCCTGCTCTGAACATCTGAGCTTCTGCAGGGACTAAAAACAAGCAGGAAGACACCAGGAGTGAGATGTTCACATCAGCATTAGGAGGATTAACATAGATTAATCTAGGGTTTTATTTTATTTGAGAGCTGCCTGAAAACTCGTCCTGAATGTCATCTCTGTACCTCAATGAGCTGATAAACGACATACGTCTGTCTGCTGTGCGTTTTGCAAATTCAATTCATCTTCATTTGAAGAGAAAAGGAGTGAAGAGAAAGACTGTAGTGAAGGTAAAAGAAGAGAGGAGGATTAAACGGAAGAGGAGTGAATGAATGAATGGGGAGGGAAAAGAGGAAAAAGAGTGAGGAGACGGGAAAGCATGAAAATTTAAGATTGAAGGAATGGAGGAGAAAGAGGGAGGATTGAAGGTAGAGGGGAGAGAGAAAAGAGGAAGATTGAATGGAATAGAAAGAGAAAGGATGAGAAATGAAGAAGATTGAAGTAAAGGCAAGAGGTGGGAGGTGAAGGGCGAGGATTTGATGGCAAAGGGATGAGAAAAGAGAAGGATTAAATAGAAAAGAAAGAGAGAGGGTAGAAGGAAGGGGAAAGACAAGAGGGGGATTGAAAAGAAGGGAAGGGAAAGGAAGAGGATTGAAGAGAAAGGAGAAGGATTGAAGGGAAGAGAGGAGAGGAGAAATTCATGGGGAAGAGAAGAAAAATGAGGAGGATTGAAAAGAAGGGAAGTAAAATCAGGGGGATTAAAGAAAAGAGAAAAGAGGAGGATTGAACGGAACAGAGGAGAAAGGAGGCTTGAAGGAAAGAGAAGAGAAAAGAAATTAGGAGGTTTGGAGGGAATAGAAGAGAAAAGAGGAGGGTTGAAGAGAAAGGAGGAATTGAAGGGAAGAGAAAAGAAAGGAGGAGGATTGAAGGAAAGGAAAAGAAAAAAGAGGAGGATTGAAGGGAAGAAAAGAGGAGGATTGAATTGTTTGTTTACAGACAGATGCAGGTTGAGCAGTCAGGCTTTACCATCTTTAACATTCACTGATTCACATTCAGGGTGAAAATATTAAATCACACACACACAGTATACAGCCAAGTGCAGAAGTTTGTACTTTATTAATTACCACAAGTAACCGTTAAGATTAATTTTTTGGAATTCCTCTTTCATTTTTGAAATGATTTCAAGCCTCTCCTTTTTGATGGTCCTTTCGTGTTTCATTATTTATCACTTTTGTTTTTGTTTTTTTCATAGTTTCTCTAAACACACTGTCTTTTATCTTCACATTTTATGCAAATGAATAAATGAACTCATTTTAATAATTTACCTTAACATGTCAACATGGCTACAACCTTTTTAGCTCATTAATACAGTGGAAATTATTAAAAGAATTGTTTTAGAGGAGAAGAAGAAGCGCTAACCTTTGCACTCAGCTGTATCTCATGATATTTGCAAGACAGCAGTGGCACATAGGTAAAATGTGTGTAGGCGGGTTATAAAAAATGAAATAATAAATGATTTAATTCTTTTGATATGATGATGGTTTTATCATTTAGGGAAGGAGTCTCCAGTGTCAGAGCTTTTATAGCAATCAGAGATTAAAGTATCGTTTTCATTTTTCAGACACAGGAGAGTGTTTTAGTAACATGACAAGCTGACTTTTTGTCTTCTTAACTTCCAGACAGAGAGAACAAAAAGAGAGACTGGTGACAGATCGACTGTCTATAGCTGCTGTAATGTAAGTGAGAACAGGAAATTCTTTAACAGCGTAAAAATTCTTACTTGTGTTAATGGAAATCAATGAACTTCTGTCTGTAACAGTAACACAGACGCTTCATCACTGATTAGTTTCCTATAAATGCATATCCTAAAATCTTTTATTCCTAAAAATAGCCATCGACCGCTGAACATACACCTATTCGCTGCACTGTTCGCAAAAAAAGGGTTTGGAGCTTCAGCTTTAAGAGCAGTGCAGCAATGAAGGATACCGTCAGCCAATCAGTGTGATTATCAGTTAATTCAGTGTGCAGTGTTCTGACCAATCAGAGCCCGCTATGCTTCAGGAAGCTTCGGAACTTGATAATGGACCTCAATTGCTTTTCCGCTGTTAAATGTGTACATCTGGTACACTGAACATTAATTTCATGGTGAATTAGTCATGATTTGAGCTTTTTCTGACAAGTTGCAGGGTAAAAATGATCCATAGAGCAAAAAAAAAAAAAAAAGGCATGCTTTATGCTGTACTAAGTGCAATAGTTTGTACACCCTTGAGAATAAATGAGTGATATATCATTTACAGAATTACAGACTTTAAAAAAGTGCAGATTATAATAATAATAATTTGCCTTTATTTGTCACATATACATTACAGCACAGTGAAATTCTTTTTTTCGCATATCCCATCCTTGGAGGTTGGGGTCAGAGCGCAGGGTCAGCTATGGTACAGCACCCCTGGAGCAGAGAGGGTTAAGGGCCTTGCTCAAGGGCCCAACAGTGGCAACTTGGTGGTGCCACTGGGGCACCACCAAGATTATGTGTTTAGGATATTAATAATAGAAACACAAATAAAATGATGTGCTCAGGAGGTGTTTTATCCAAGTCATTCCAAGATACACTGGACCTAAGACGGGACTGGGACGTCCAGCCTGGACACTCCAACACCTACTCATGCTTAGGATTGTTTTTGTGAGATGGAAGAAACTAGAGAACACAGAGGAAACCCACGTTAATCCGAATGCAGGACGAAACGTAATCTGCTGGACCGAAGCAGAACCATCCACTAAATCGTTTAGATTCAGGTGAATCGTTTCATATTTAGGTGTAAATATTCTGTAATAACTGTGAGGGATACAAACTTTTGCACTCAGCTGAACCACCAAAATAAATAAAAAATCACAGACAACATAAACATGAAGCCATCCAAGCACAGAACAAGCATAATGAGTGGAACTCCTGCCTGAGACACAAAAGAAAATCAAACCACCCATATTCACAGATGTCAAACACAACGGAGGTGGACCAGACGTGAGGCGACGTCTGGGAAAAATGTTTAGTGAAACACAAAGGTTACCTCCACTTCTTTTTCTAGCGCTAGCACTCGATTGTCTTTCTCCTGATAGTCCAGCTGTAGCTGTTTGTACTCTGTGTCTAGATCTCTAGCTCTTTTCCTTAACAGCTGCGTCTCACTGTGTTCCTGCCTAGTGGACGGGAGAAAACATAGCAAGCGTGAGCCGACACACAGCACCACGCTACACCCGCTGCTCCCGGTCTTCGCTGGATCGTCAGATTTTTTCTCATTTGAAAGGCATCAAGAAAGGGGAAAGGTAAAACAATCATGGGTGTGCCATTGAGCAAGCAGCAGCATCGTAGGGTAATAAATCAGATTGCACACGGATATGTACAGTCAGCTCCAAAATTATTGGTACCCGTCATTAAAATGAATGGGAAAAGCTGATATAAAAATGTCTTTGGAGTGAATTGGGTTCGTCTCACAATAAAAATATTAAATATATCGAACCTTTAGTTGAAGTAAATTTATTCCAAGACGTAAGCCTTTCCAAACAAAGTAACACGTCATAAGTTTTGGCACCCTTGCAACAGTTTTGGCGTGAGACTCATCAGTACAGAATATCTCCAGATTCTGAGGCTGACGGGACATATTCAGACCTTCATTTCTGACCTGTTCGATGCGTTCCGCAGTAAAAAAGCTGCCTCGTCGAATTTCTGGGACCGCACTTCTGCCAGTTGCTTTTCGACGACTAATCTGCTCTCCGTCTCCAATCTGGCTTTCTTCTCCAATATGGCACAACTCTGCTTGTCCTTCTGTCTGGATTTACTCAGATACTGAAGCCTGAAAGAAAGAAAGAAAAGAAGATATTTCTTACAAATTAGCAGAATAGCTCTATTTTAATCATTTTAGAAGGTTTGGTCACATGACCTGGATGTAGTGCTATTTCTATCAGGGTAAGAGGTAAGTATACATCAAGACTCTGTTCTGTTCTGGCACCGAGGTGGTGGAATGAACTTCCTCTAGGTGTCCGAACAGCCGAGTCACTGACCGTTTTCAAACAATGGATGATGACCTACCTCTTCCTGAAACCAAAACTTAATGTTCCTGTGACCTTGACAAAACGAAATTCTTTTTCTCATGCTCAGAACTTAAAATGCTGTAAATTAATGGTTAAGGTATTGGATTACTGACCAGAAGGTTGTGAGTTTCAATCCCAGGTCCACAAGCGTCTATATATTTATAAAATAATGCATGGTCTCTTAGGACTTCCATACATTCCATATGCAGTGCTGTCATGTGAAAATAATCAACGATGGGGTTTGATCAGGCGGAGTTTACACCAGAGTTTAATTTTTATCCATTTATGGTTGCATTTAATGTATGTATATATTATGTGTAAAGAAAGTAGAAAGTTATCACTTACATTCTAGCAGCTGTAAACAGTGGTATGTTATATATTAAGAATATATATATATATATATACACACAGTGTTGCAATACCTTCAGATGAAACTGAATCATATAAAACGATTATAATTCTCGAATGCAATTGGTCTGAATATTTTCGTTGATTAAGCCGCGATCCTTCTAAAACGTCACCGTTTCTATAGTAACGAGTTACACGTGGATTACTTTGCACGCTCTTGTTAAAGCTGTTCGATCTGAAACGGCTGCTTGTTAGAATTTTCTTTCAGTTTCAGGTTTCTTTACTTATGATAACATGAAGAACCAGAAGATTTTTCCACCACGTTGTTGCAATAACTTTGGAGAAACCAGACATTTGACTCGAGGCCATTTGCACCGATTTAAACCATGAGACATTGTAAGAAAGCGCTCACTTGTTGTGCAGGAGTTCGTTGGCGTGTCTGAGCAGCGAGACTTCGGGCCGAAGGCTGTTCTCGCTGTTGGTGAGGTTACAGACATGACTGCGTAACTCCTGCTCGGTCTGTCTGCTCGTCTGGAGCTCCACCTTCAGCTTCCTCATCTCCTGCTCCAGCCTGTAGACATACACCATTTTCTCATTCACTGCACTTTAAATACAAGGTGAAAACTTTTTGACAATATCAGTACTGGGGGTTGATAACAGAATGGAAGCAAGGATGCAGAGTTCATTTTATGCTTTAAAAAATACAATCAGCTAATCACAAAGATGGCAGTCATATAGTATAATCATAACTAATAACAGGTATAATTTGGATGTGGCTCGTCGACAATATTAACTATAGGTGTGTGGTAGCTTAGTGGTTAAGTTACTGGGCTACTGATCAGAAGGTTGTGAGTTTGACCCCACCAAGGTGCCACTGCTGGGACCCCTGAGCAAGGCCCTTAACCCTCAGTTGCATAAATATTTAGATAAATTTTAAGTCACTATGGATAAGAGCGTCTGCCAAATGCTGTAAGTGTAATGTAGAAACAGATTATGTTGTTAAATAATGAAACATGTCATCACTTTGGAAGAAAACACTTAAGGACATGCTGTTAAAAAAAATTTATTTTATTATTTATTATTTTCCCCTCACCTAATATTACCTCTGCAAAAAAAATCATTTTAAGGGTTATGTGATTTCACGATCACAGAATTTCCTGCAAAATCAAGCGAACTCTGATATTCTCAGGAGCTTCCGATTCCGGTCAAAGTGACCACAGGTTTTCGGCAGATGTGTCTTCACATCTTTAGGAGTTTAAAAGAAAAATCCTCTGTTTGTGATTTCAGCAATTCATGTAGTTTCCCACAAAAAAAACCAACTATTTTTTAAAAACATTTTTAGAAAAACGTTTCGCACAAAAAAATCAAATTGTGGCAAATGTATAAATCACTATATGTATATTGTAATGTTGTGATTTATGTCGTAGACAAAGTGTCAGCAGTTTGCACCTTTAGTGTTTGTCGTGAATTTCCTCTCGCAGTTCTGTCTACTGTTTGCTTTGATTGTGAAGTGTGCTTCTAGTTCGATTCTAGTCCTGTCTTTGTTTATTTCTGTTTATTGTCCATCAGCCCCTCTGTTTAGCTCTTCATAAGTTTGTTCATTTCTTTAATTATTTGATTTGTCATTTTTCCCCTGTTGCTCCAGGGATCGAAAGCTGGCCACGAGTGCGTATATTCCGCTTGATTAGTACGACAAACCCAGGAATCACTGTCAATATTTCAGAGAACCTCAAACACGGATAAATCATAATGAAGAACCAAAAAAAAACTAGCGAAAACCAGAAATCAAAATATTAAATGTGACCTCAGAACAAAAGACATACACATCGGGGTTCAAATAAACAGATTCACACAATCAGGAAACACACCAATGACAGCGCAGGGGCGGAGTCATGTCTAGAACCCTGACAAAATCACATGACATGAACAAAACAAACAGAAAGGATTAATAGATCTGTATGTTTATGCTCTTAAAAGTAAAAGTGCCAGAATGTTCTTTCAGTTATAATGTAAAAGACTTTTGTTCTCGTTAAGAACTTGGTGCCAAAGAGAACAGAATGAATTCCAGCAGAAATCTGTGTTTTCCAGTTAATAGATAATGTTCTTTTCTGACACTTTTATTGCTAAGATTTTCCACATTAACGGACCAGCGGATTACGTGGCATTAATATATTTAAATATCTGAGTGTATTACTTAGCGATCTGCTCAGCATGAGGATTGTGAAGCCCCTGGATATTTGTGCTCCGTTCTCCTGCATCCCCTGCGTTGGAGCTGATGGCTTTGGGAGGGTTTTTGGGTTTCTTCTCCGCTTTGCTGGCTACGATGTTCACCGAGCTCTTCTGCACTTTAGCCTGCGGACCTCTAGAGACTCTCGGAGCTTTCCCGCTTTGCTCCTCGTGAGGTAGGTGTTCGTGAACGTCGGAAAGCTGAGCCAGACCAGAACGCGTTTCTGCCCCGTGATGCTTAGATCCTGGAGGCTGAGGGTTCGGTTCTCGTATCCTGGCGTCCCCTGCGTCTCTCTCCGTCCTCCCCTGCAGCCTGTGGAGTTGGAGACAGTCCTCGTGCTCCTGCTTGTCCTCTGATAAGACGGCGTCGTTTGGACACGGATATTGCATGGGCCCTGGTTTGGTCCGCCATTTGGATTCTGGAGGAAGAATAAAATGCAATATAAGATCTGTTTGACGGCACGATGGTTAGTAAATAAATAAAGAATAAAACGGACTTGCCTTCCACGCCCAGTTTTGGGTAGAGCTGTGTGTACGGAGGTAGGGGATGTTGAAGGAGATGCACGTGCAAGTCGTTCTCGCTCTGAACTGCTTTTTGTGTGCGAAGTTTCAAGATGCCGGAGAAATAGCACGTTGCATCAAATCCCATGTACACCAGTGGATATCCAATGCTGCGGGATTCAAGAAGGATGTTGTATAAACACATACACACACTGTACTTAAAGAGGAACCTGTATTTGTAATGTTCTAACATTTTTGATTTTCCTGATGCCGTTTTTCCTCCAAAATACCAAGCAGTGGAAACAAAAGCTGCAGCTCTTTCAGTCAACAGATCTGTAAAAATTTGCATTCTATGTTTCTTTACTTCTGTAAAGCTGCTTGGAGACAATGTCCATTGATAAAAGCGCTCTACAAATAAATTGAATCGAATTGAAATCTGTCCCCGATATAATTCGGCAATTAAAAGGCAATTATTTTATAATAGAGTAAATAATCCACCTTGTTTAATTGTGTTTGTGTGAAAAACATCAGAGCAAACAGAGATCAGATCTAGATCTAGTAGGCTTTTTAGTCTGTCTAATCACCTTATATGACTGCCACTGATAGACTGCATGAATCTACAGTCTGGGCTAGAAGGATATCAGCCCCAGCCTCGCTTCTTCACACCAATTCTATGTGATGAATGAAGCGATGGTGGTTCATTAGTCATGGTGTTGAACTAAGTTCCAGGAAAATCCCAAAAATTATCCAATTTGTTAAATGATGAAATCTGAAAAAGTGAAACCCTAAAGTCACTATGACGTACCAGTGTGCTGCAAAGAGGTGAGAGAGGTTAGCGTACGGATTCTTCAGGTCTCTCAGCCTGAGCGAGGTCTCTGTGTATACCAAAAGAATCCATAAAGTCACAGTCGACAGGCAGATGCCTTTCTCTAAAAAAGAAAGCAGACAGAAATGTTTTCAGAAGATCCATCGCTGCTCATTCGCTCAGCTCTGCTCTGTGAACACGGTCCAGAGTAACAGGGTTAGCGAAAACGAATCTCCTTCTTACCTGTGTGCCATATGTAGTTGAGTAACACGTATGTGCTGGCTGCGAAAAACAGCCAGTGGAGCGGTACAAAAATTAAACAGAATATATCCAGCGTGAAGGCAGCACACACAAACACCATACAGATGGCCTACAGAAGAAAACGAAAGCAACGTCAAATACTGAAACAAGAACTAACACTGTTGTTGAAGATTGTTTACTACTAGCAAAAAATATGAATAAATTAAAAAGGAACGCTTTGTCTAAACGTGTGGGCATTTCGAGGGTTAAGGAACCAGAAAGAAAACAAATTAAACAAGGGTTTCTCAGTACATGTACACTATATTGCCAACGGTTTTGGGACACCCCTCCAGGTCATTGAGTTCAGGTGTTGTTTTTCAGGGGTTGGGCTCGGCTCCTTAGTTCCAGTGAAAGGAACTCTTAATGCTTCAGCTTCATACCAAGACATTTTGGACAATTTCATGACCCCTTCCTGTTCCAACATGACTGCACACCAGTGCACAAAGCAAGGTCCATAAAGTCATGGATGAGAGAGTTTGGTGTAGAGGAACTTCACAGAGTCCATTCCTCTAGAAGCGCATTTGTGAGGTCAGGCACTGATGTTGGACGAGAAGGTCTGGCTCACAGTCTCTGCTCTAATTCATCCCAAAGGTGTTCTATCAGGTTGAGGTCAGGACTCACTCCAAACTCACTCATCCATGTCTTTATGGACCTTGCTTTGGTCACTGGTGTGCAGTCATGTTGGAACAGGAAGGGGTCATCCCCAAACTGTTCCCACAAAGTTGGGAGCATGAAATTGTCCAAAATGTCTTGGTTATATATATAAATACCTGAATTCAATGATTTGGAGGGGTGTCCCAAAACTTTTAGCAATATAGTGTACTTTTTATCCGTTTATAGTTACATTAGTTAGTTGTAGTTAGTTAGTTAGTTAGACAGTTGTCACATGCATCTAGAATCCACAGAAAGAGTAAATATTTTATCCTAAAGATGTCGCAAGACTTTAAAAAATGCTACAAAGCGCTGACATCGGAGACTCCTTCCATAAAGTAAGTGTCTCCTGACAAGTGTATTATCTTCATATCAGTGATCACACACATTATGACACAGTTTTTAATCAGTTTATCATCAATTTCAGTTTATGTGGAGGGTTTGACGCACTTGTGAATAAGCTGTTGCTATAGAAACGATAGCGTATTAAAACATTAATACATATAAACCTGTATAGCAGATGAGTGACTGTCGGAGCTGCCGTTATAGAAAATTAATCAGCACCTTCTGACCGATCAGAATCAAGAATTCCACAGAGAGGTGCTGTAGTATGGCACAATATACAATCATTAATGAATTAATGACAGGTCTGTAAAATATTTATTAGGATATACTATATATTAGCATAATAATGCCTCCTATTACTAACTCAGTGTTTTATATTCATATTAAATAAAATAGTGAATAAATCCATGTTAAAAGCCACGTCTGCGTGTGACACAAGGATGTAATGTGAACCGTGATGTAAAGTAAACGTGCGTACCAAGCCGTGGCAGTGGAACGTGGTGTAAACTGTGCCGAGGAAGAGCCAGCAAGGCCACAGGTACTCCAGTCTGAACTCCAGAATAAAGTCAGCCAACAGCACCACGATCCACACTGTCATGAACTTCAGGAACGAGTACGCACTACAACCAAGGAAGGAAATAAGGATAAGACAAATGGAAACAACCACACGGTCCAGCCTTCTCTCCCCATGTGCATCAATGAGCCTTGGCCACCCATGACCCTGTCACCGGTTCAACACTGCTCCTTCCTTGGACCACTTTTGATAGATACTGAACACCCCTGCAGTTTTGGAGATGCTCTGATCCAGTGGTCTAGACATCACAATTTGGCCCTTGTTAAAATCTATAATATATGTAAATTATATATATATATATTATAGATTTTACAAGCATTTTGTATTTTATAATAAACAATAAATAAATAAATGAAGTGGAGCTTTATTCTCAAAATTTTTTTTTATATGCATGAAAAATGAAACCTGAAATGAAAGTCATTTCATAATAAATTCCACCACACCGTTAGCTTGTCTATTTTTTTTTTAACGCTTTTTATTTTTTAGTGTTAAATTTCCGTGTAAATTCTTTTCCCCTGTATTTCTAGCCTTGGCTCTTCTGTGGATGAGAAGAGAGAAAAGATCAGAGGAGATGAGTACAGTGTGTGTTTTTCTCTCCTGACTGCACGCAGACACTGAGTGTGTTCATCTGTTCAGCAGAAACATAAACACGGCGCGGATTCCTGCGCTCGGGCTTCGCTTTGTGTCCGCGTGAAAGGGAACGGAAAGAGAAAAAAAAAACCCGTGAAAACGTCCTGATGATCGAATGATCAGTAAGAAACGCAAAACGAAGCTGTGGACGTGTATAAGGCTGTAGTGAAGGCGTTATGGCGCGGCATTGGCGCCTCTTTTGTTTTTCACTTCCTTTGTTCAGCATCCTTTTGTGTTCGGTTACCATGGCAACCTCTGATCTCATCACCTGAAGTGTTTTTTGACGCGGCTATTTAAGGAACGGCAGGGAAAAAAAAGAAGAAGAAGAAGAAGAAGAAGACACAGAGAATACACACACACACACACACACACACATACACACACAGTTGGAGGAAATCTGGCACAAATCACCTGTTTGTGACGATTAGATAAACGATTCGAGAAAATAAATAAATAATTTGAGAAACAGACCAAAAGGATTAGCGCGAGCTCTGCAACAGGAAAAATAAATAAAACGCTGCTTTCCTTCTTTAAAAAAAAAAACCCCCAGCAAACCCACATTTGTAAGGAAAACAAAACAAAACACAGGCTGATTGGGATGATGATGCACGTTATTCTTTAAATTGTAAAAATAGTAAATTATATTTATTGTAAAAAAAAAATAAATAAATAAATAAATAAATAAAAGTGAGCTTATTATGTAATTCGCATGTTATTATATTATTTAATTTTATTTAATTTTATTTTATAATTTTACAATTTAATTTATTTTTTTTATTATTATTTTTATATTATATAAGGCTATCACCTTATATTTATTTATATAATAATTTAACCATTATATGTAGCCTGTAAACGTTATTTTCTGCATCACAGAAAACAAAATCCAGACATAAACAACATCCAATACTCAGTTTATTATTGACTATTATAGGTGATAGTCTTATATAATATAATATAATATATAATGCAGGTCATCCAGGTAGACAAAAGCAACGCGTGCTGCAAAGAGTTCAGGTCTTAATTAGACTATTAGTTATTGATTTGTTCAACAGTGAGGTAATTGATCAGGCCTGATGATGAGGATGATGATGGTGGTGATGATGATGGTGATGATGGTGGTGTTGTTGTTGTGGTTGTTGCTGAAGTGCATGATGTCTCGCGTTTGTGTCTGAGAAGGTGGTGACATGGTTGGCGAAATATGAACCACAACAATAACAAGATGAAAAAAATGAACAAAGCCGTGAGGAGCTGCTGCAGCTGTGGAACCCACCTTTCAGAGATCTTCTCCGTCAGTCTCAGCTTCTTCATCTTCCGGAGCTTGGCCACGTCCAGGCAGCGCTTCTTCATCTTCTGGCTGTCTGAGTGTCCGTGTGAGGAGGCAGCGCTGGCAGACTGGCCTCACTGATGCCTTAACCTGAGGAGAAGACGCTTTGTGTGCGTGTGTGTGTGTGTGTGTGTGTGTGCGCGCGCGCGTGTGTGCGTAATGCTCCACGCCGCTGCTGCTCAACAAAGGTGCAGCTACACGGCTTCGTCCCAATCCACGCGATCCTGCACTAAGAAGTGTCCCTAAATAGTACATCTACATCTACACTAACTTCACCTATAGGAGGCGCCCTAGCTCTCTCTCTCTCTCTCTCTCTCTCTCTCTCTCTCTCTCACACACACACACACACTCACACACAGAGTCCATTTATGGACCTCTTTAAAGGTACACTATGTCCACATTATCACTGCCCAGCCATATAAAAGGTATGAAGGATAAAAGAACCACTTCTACGTCAAAAACCGGTACAGTTAGTGCTCCTTTACTCATTTACTCCTGAGAGTATGGACTAAAGCACCCTGACCCTCAGCCTCAGTAACCCGCACTAAATATTGTGGCCCTTTTAAGGTTTTCTTTGTGGCCATTTTATGCACCAGATAAATGTCCCTTAAACTATTAAATAAATCGATAGAAAAATCTGCCAGATAAATCTGATAAATAAACAGTTATTTGTGTATCACTACATCTGGTGTATAAATATTATGAAAATCTGGTAAACCCATACCTTCAGTATAAAAAAAAATCTGTTAAATATATCTGGTAAATAAAGAGAGAAATCTAGAAGATAAAGTGTTAAATAAATAGATAAATCTGCTGAATAAATTGATCAATCTGGCAAAAAAAATAAAAAAATAAATAAATAAATAATAAACCCAGTAAACAAATTTGGTAAATAAATCTGGAAAAAAAAATCTGGTGAATAAATAGATTATTCTGATAAATTGGTAAATTAATAAATACACTGATCGTGTTGCCCCCACTTTTGCTGCCAAAACAGCCCTGACCCGTCCTGCACTGTGTATTCTGTCCCCTTTCTATCGGAACCAGCATTAACTTCTTCAGCAATTTGAGCAACAGCAGCTCGTCTGTTGGATCGGATCACACGGACCAGCTCTCGCTCTCCACGTGCATCAATGAGCCTTGACCGTCCATGACCTTATCGCCGGTTCACTACTTTTCCTTCCTTGGACCACTTTTGATAGATACTGACCACTGCAGACCGGGAACACCCCACAAGAGCTGCAGTTTTGGAGATGCTCTGATCCAGTGGTCTAGCCATCACAATTTGGCCCTTCGTCAAACTCGCTCAAATCCTTACGCTTGTCCATTTTTCCTGCTTCTAACACATCAACTCTGAGGACAAAATGTTCACCTGCTGCCTAATATATCCCACCCACTAACAGGTGCCATGATGAGGAGATCATCAGTCTAATTCACTTCACCTCTCACTGCTTATAATGTTATGCCTGATCGGTGTATATTTAGCATATAAATGTAAACATCTGGCAAATAAATAGATAAATGTGTCACCCTCAGACCCTCAAACAAGGTTGACTGTAGAACAACCTGAATTAATCCTTAAAGATTTTCTGTAGAACCTACAATAAAGTGTTTATCAAAGCCAAGCTCTTGTTTTATAGCAAATAATCAGAATTAAATTGAATGCAAAGTGTGAGTGCAGAGGATGTAAAGACTGAGAGAGGGAAAAGAAGACTAAGCAGTGGATAAAATCTGTACATCAGAAATGCGTGTGCCCCACAGTCACCCCGTTTCCCGTACAAACGCCGAGAAAACAGATCAATGTCTCCTCATTCCACATTGTTTAGGTTACTTTGGGATCTGCTGTGTGGATTCTGAATTGGACATTTTACTGAGACCTGGCAACCGCTGCTTAATGATTTGACTTCAAACAGATAGCTTTTGTAACTCTCAGCTGAAGTACTTAACAGGGCTACTGTACTAATTCACTAGCTAGGTGTCACTACTTATAAGTCAAGCGTGATGTCGTCTCGACTTGTTTTGTTTAAGTTCAGGTCGTCCTACAGAGCAAAAAACTGTTTAGTGCCAAAAGGATATGACTAGATTGGAGTTATAACAATATATATGGAGTTGGATGCACCACCAGTGTGTCTTGCATAAATATTACATCCTAGAAAGACAAGCCAGACTACTTTTTTCAGTTTATTTCTCAGATCTTTACAATATGAAAACACAAAAGCACTTTCTGTACCTGAATACGGTAACATTTACCATGATAAAAGTGAGAAGGTCTGCGAGAAGCACATCCATGGACCCATGAATTGAATTAAATAATGATAAACAAATTCAAACCCAGACAATCTACACGCACTTAAAGCTGCATTGAGGAGTTAAATCAGGATGTTTCACAGAAAAATGAACCCTCATATATTTTGTTAGCTTCATCTGGATGTGTTCGTGAGAAATCAGGATTTCAGCGGGATTGCCGAGAAGAAAAGAGCAATGTAAAGCGTGTGAAGTTTATTTCTGGGTGATGGGGAAAGAGTTCTGGTCCATAAGCTCCCCAACTTTCTCCTGCAGTATGTGTACAACTTCAGCCAAAATAAAAACGTGTGTATCATCCAGGTCCTGAATGATGAACTTCTTCCCCAGAGCCGAGGTCTCATCCAGGTACAGGAGGAACTGCTTCATGGCAGGATCGCTGTGGTTTAAGGACAGAAACTTAATTGAATCACACATCTATACTGCTTCATTGTATACAAATATAAACATCTCACATAAATAAAAAGGGTTACCATTCCACAAGAACTCCTTTTAACACGTTCACCATCTTTTAAAATAGAAAACAAAAGTCAGATCGCAGCCCAAATCCTCTGAATAAGCGACCTTGGGTAGAGAAAGAGAAATAAAACAGGTTAAAGAGTTATATTAATATGGTCAACATGTCTTAATTAGCCAGCTAGCAAAGATGGAGTTAACATCAGCTGTTAAAACGAACCTTTCTACGGAAGACTGCAATAATGATTCATAATTCCACAAATCCTAAATGCGTGGATACATTCATTATTTAGCTATTTAATATAATAAAATAAAATATCGTGTAACGTTACCGTGTTAGAAAAATGGGTGCGCGTAAACACCGGGATTTACGGTAACAGCAAGGCGCTTGTAAATGTAAATATACGAAATAATGAATTTAACAGTTCTATAATTCACAATAAATAGATCAAATAATTCAATAAAAGTATATAGAAATATTGTTATTATTTCCACATCTGTTTGGCGTCACAATTTTTATTTAAAAAAAGGAAAGTAAATGTAATGCGAATGTAAGAAAGCGTTACGCCTGTGATATTTAAGGTATTTTCGTTGTTTATTTGATTAAATAAACGACATATTCCTGAAAAGCACCTATAATATTGTGATTTTTAAATATATGACATGAATCGATTTTTTTTTTTTTTTAAAAATATATAATTTTCAAGAAATACAAACGTACTACACGAAGCGCTTGTTTACCGTAAAACCTGATGTATATGTGCGCAGGGAATTTTGTTTCTACCGCAGTCGTGTTAGCAGGCTGTTATATCATTACCGAGCATCATCGCTCATCAAGCGCACGTGTGTTTAGTTGAATACGTCGCCTTTATGCCCGTCTCTGTACATTATATAAAGGAACGCTTTCTAAAATAAAGATTTTGTGTAAGGAGTGAAAGAAATACTCACAAAAGTGCGCTCCTGTTCCTTTCCTGTTGTTTTCGTCAAGAATTACAGAATGCACCCCCCCGCTAACAGCGCCACCTCCTGTACTGGAGTACTTAAAATCTCGTGCAAAAGTTTGTACTCCCCACGTACTGAATGGAGAAAAGTCTAATTTATAATGACTTCATAATTAAAATGCGTGAAAGTGAAATGTAGTTGTACTTTGTAACAAAATAAAAATCCATAACATAAAGAAAATTATTGTAAAAAATAGCCTGAAAAGGTATTTTGCCATCATGATCTTCTCAGGCTCCATGCTGGACATAAAGGATAGATTTCAATTATCAGAATTATCCCGTGATCATACACCTATTCCATTCAATCCAATCATTCATTCATTCATCTGTTCATTCGTTTGTTCGTTCATTCATTCATTTATCCATCTCTCATCCTTTCACTCAAGCCAATCCATCCAAGTATTCATTCATTCCATCCAATCCATTGATACATCCATCCACCCCTTCCATCAATTCATGCATGTATTCATTAATCCATCCATCCATCAATATATTTATTCATTTTATCCTTCCATTCCTTCTATCAATCCATCCATGTTTTCATTAGGCCATCCATCTATGTATTCATTCATTCATTCATCCACCATTCCACCCAATCCAATCCATCCATCCATCAATTCATTCAAGTATTCATTCAATTCCACTCAATCCAATCCATCCATCCCTCCCACCCTCTCATCAATCTGTCCATGTTTTCATTCATTCATTCATCCACCATTTCATCCATTCCACACAATCCATCCATGTATTAATTCATCCCATTTATTCATCAACTTATCAATCTATTCCATCCTTCCCTCCCATTTATCCATGCAATCCATCCATTGATGTATCCATTTATTTCACCCAGGCCAATTTATCCATGTATTCATTTGTCCATCAATCCATCCATCCCACACAATCCATCCATGTATTAATTCATCCATCCATTCAATCCAATCCATCATTTATTCATTAACTTATCAGTCTATCCCATCCATCTCTCCCATTTACCCATCTCTTCCATCCATTCAGTCCATCCATCCATCTACAGTAGGTATTTCACCCAAGCTAATCCATCCATCCATCCCTTCCATCAGTCCATCCATGTTTTCATTAATCCATCCATCATTCTATCCATCCATATTTTCATTAATCCATCCATCATCCTATCCATCCACGTATTCATTCATTAATCCACCATTCCACTTCATCTATCCATTTATCCAACCTATCCATCCAACCAACACTGGAGGTGATATTGACGTCTCTACTCCTAGGTGTAATGAGTGTGTGAGAGATGTTGTGTAATCTACTCACAGTCATGTTAGATTACTCTGCACTCTGCTGTGAAAAAACACATTCACATTTACACAAACATTTACAACTCCACTCTTCACTCATCAGATGACACACAGCCCCTTTATTGTACTTGTTGTGCTTAAGTGCTAGAGATACATTTTGGCAAAAAATGAAACCTTTATATCCTCCTTCTGAAGAATACTCTGATCAGTCACACAGAAATACTGATCGTGAAGTAGAATCCCTCGGGATTGTTTGAGGTAGTGGAAGTAAAGATCAAGTCTGGAGAGATGGCAGTCAGCAGGATGGTGATCCTTCTTTCTGGTTCTTAGTGTGGGAGGAAGAGTCGAGAAAAATAAATAATAACTCTTACAGGACATGGGGATGGAGTGTAAATGAAATCATACAATCATACAGGATTCTTTGCAGAAAATAAACCCAAACCAATCAGTAGGAGTAAAGACACTATTATTATTATTATTATTATTGTTGTTATTATTTATTTATTTTAATTTATTATTATTATTATTATTATTATTAACAATAATAATGATAATAATAATAATATTTATTTATTTATTTTTAATACGTTATGTAGATTTCCCGAGAAAGACGTGGAAAGAAACATTTAGTTTAGTATCTCTTCTCCAAGAGCGTCCTGAATAAACTGCAAGCTCCGTTTGTAGAGAAACGTGTCCTTCTTCTCGGGCTTGCAGATGTTCAGATGATCGACGGACACTTCTATCAGATCTCCAAGACCCAGATCTGCGAGAGGTAGAAGGAGATTGTGAAGGTTCAGTACTTTAACTCAGCTGAAACTTAACATGAGCTGAATTCATGACACTGAATTCGCATTGATTTCTGAAATTTATTTACTTTGACGTTTCACACTTGTTCGTTTACTCAGTTATTTAGTTTACAAATCAATATAAAGATGTAGGTTAGGATCATTCACTATTAAATATTGTGGGGGGAAAAAAAACGCAATTTTAGGTAAAGTAAGGAAATAAACCAATCAGGTGAACACTGTTACAGGAAAATAATCAGTGACGTGAAGAAGCGGAAATCCTTTTCCTACAACAGTTGACAATTTTCCCATAACAGCACATCCCCTAGAGTGTTTCAATATCTCTCTTCCACTACAGCGGCTTGCCAAGCAAATCAACTGACTTCCTGTTATCAGTGACGTTACAGCAGCTGCAATTCCCTCACTTCCTCTTGCACTCGTAAAACATGAGGTCCTGAAACTGGAGACTCCTTCCATAAATCCATCGACGCTAAATCAACACCACCTTACAGAAAACGTCACCGTATAAACAATGAAAAAGACGCACCAAAGACGTGAGTCGGATAAGGCACGTGTACGAGCGGTTACCATAGAAACGAGAAGGTATAAGAAGGAGTGCATTAATGCTGTATAAACCAGTGACTTGCTGGAGAAAATGAATCAGAATGAAACAAATAGAGGAGGAAAAAATCAATAAAAACTTGCCATACTACTACTACATTTGCCTTACTATTAGTTATGACTAGCGCAGCAACCACAAACAAGCATCTCCATCAGATCATCAAAACCTCCTCGTCTGTGTTTCACCATCACGTACCTGCCGACTCGGCGGAAACCACTAATACGTTCATCATGGGGCCGACAGCCGTGGGCAGAGTTTCGGCGAAGCTCAGGATCTTAAACTCTTTGTCTTTTGCGATGTTTAGGAAATTCTCATTCAGGTCTTGTAAAGCTGGAGAGTCTAAAAAAAAAAAAAAGAGTTATGAAGAGAGAATGAAACGAAAACAATGGGAAAAAATTGCAAACGAAGCAGGTCGGACCTTTGCAGAGCTCTCGGACTTCTATAGAGGGATAGAGGAGATAGCGGACGTTCACGGAGTACTCGGCCATGAAGGTGCCGCGGTGAGGAACGCTGTAGAACAACACGCCCTTGGTGTTCTTAACCAACGAGCTCAGCTCAGGATCCTTCAAGGCGTCTGAGAGCATCTTTTTCACCAGCAAGCCTGGAGAAACACACACAGAGCTCTGCACTCCTGGAGGTCTGACACACTGATGATGATGATGATGATGATGATGATGAAAAATCCACCCTGAACAGCTAACAATCATCAACCAATTTATTAGCCTGCTGTTCTATTTCCAGGGCAGCACGGTGGCTTAGTGGTCAGCACTGTTGCCTCATAGCAAGTAGGTCCTGGGTCCGAATCCCGGGTTCAAATCCCAGGCAGGGGCCATTCTGTGTGGAGTTTGCATGTTCTCCCCGTGCCTGCGTGGGTTTACTCCGGTTTCCTCCCACAGTCCAAAAACATGTACATTAGGTTGATTGGTAATTCTAAATTGCCCGTGAGTGGTTGTCTGTCTATATGTGTGTCCCTGTGATGGACTGGTGACCTGTCCAGGGTGTACCCCTGCCTTTCACTGGGATAGGCTCCAGCAGATCCTTGTGACCCTGGCTAGGAATAAAGAGGGAATGGATGGATGGATGTTCTGTTTCTGTGTTACATTACCAACAGTGCAGTGGGATTGCCCCAGCCCTTCATCTCAAAGAAAGCAATGCGGCGGCGGTTTATTCTTTCAATTCAGCTCTTTTACCTTCTCAAATTCTAATGCTAATTCATTACAGGTATCTTACTCATCATGTCTTATATCACAAAAAGTTGTATAGTTGTGTTGCATTCTGGGAATCCGTGTCCAGTGTTTGCACCGTCTAAACTACTAAGATGGTTGGGTTTTTCTGATCGCTGAAATGTTTTCTCTAGCAATAACGACGTCACCTGGAGACATCAGAGCGACATACAACCTCGAACTTGACGTAAATACAGCAAGCAAATCACTAAACGCATCAGAAAAGCGTTTCAGGGTGGAGATTTTCCTTTAACTAGCTTGCTATAAAAATAATAAAGCTGAAATGTGATGAAGGCTGGTTTATCTCTGACCCACCGATGACTAACCTCCCATACTGTGTGCCACCCAGACCACAGGCCGCTCGCCTACTCCTGCCGCTTTCAGCTTCTTCAGCAGCTCTCCGCTCCGATACGCTAAAGACTTCCTGCACAGACCTCTTAATGATTAAACTCACTAGAGATCTACTCAAAAAAAAAAAAGGATTAAATTTGGTCTTTCGGTCGTTACCTCTGGTTTTCAGCCGGACACTTGGCCCTCCAGTCACTCAGATGCGTGTCGTATTCCACGGACAGGATCCTGAGGTTGGGACAGTCGGCCGCTAACCACGACTGCCATAAAGAAATTAAAATAAATCATCGGTGCATTAGATCCAGATCAGAATAACAGCTTTCTGAGATGGAGCCCGTACCTTAGGCCAGCACTCGGTGTAATCTTCATGAATTCCTGCTGATTTTTCCACTTCTGTCAGATCACAGTCTTTCTGTCGCCACGTTTTGAAAGCAGCTCCCAGAAGGCCGTGCACGAACAGAACGTCCGCCTTTATGGGCTGGCTGCGTTCAGGAGAATAAACCTGGTCAGCTTGTTTACCTGCACAGATCATGCTGAATGTTCTAGACAGTCAGAGTGGATACCTGGTGCGACACTGCGGATGTAAGACATAAATGCCATCCTGGTATTTCTGCTCCTCGGTGTCTCGGTCCAGGTTGGCTAAAGCGCGGGCGGCGTGAGACGCCTGCATGATGTGAGGAGACTGCGCCATCTCCGCCAGGACGGGCAACCAACCTGCAGAGACACAGTAGAGCTCTGATTGTATATCGTATGTCATTTTATATATTAGAATTATATATTAAACTTATCATCTGTAGAAAAATGCAGATGATGTTAAATGCATGGACACTATTTTGCCAAAAGTTTTGGGACACCCCTCCAAATCATTGAATTCAGGTGTTCTTTTTCAGGATTTGGGCTCGGCCCCTTAGTTCCAGCGAAAGGAACTCACTCATCCATGTCTTTATGGACCTTGCTTTGGTCACTGGTGTGCAGTCATGTTGGAACAGGAAGGGGTCATCCCCAAACTGTTCCCTCAAAGCATGAAATTGTACAAAAATGTCTTGGTATGAAGCTGAAGCATTAAGCGTTCCTTTCACTGGAACTAAGGGGCCGAGCCCAACCCCTGAAAAACAACACCTGAGTTCAGTGATTTGGAGGGGTGTCCCAAAACGTAAACATTTCGGGTTAAATTTTTTAAGGTTTAGAATTAGAATTCTACATAAACCGAGATTTTTTGGGGTATTTTATTTGAAACACCACAGTGATGCTGAGTTCCGGAAAACAATAGTAGGCAGGTGGTCATAATGTTATGCCTGATTGGTGTATATCTAATACTCTATCGTTTCTACGGCAATAACTTACACAGGAACCCCACACGGCATGGTTCCACATAATCTACTGATGTGGAAGTTTCTGTAACAGTCAGAGGTAAAGCTATAACTTTAATGACATCTTCAAGAGGTTTTCTGGTTTGTTGGTAATAAAATAAACTGTATTTATTTGTAAACTGAGGGTTTGTAGCTGCTTAAGTGTACACATTAAAGAGGAGGAACTTGTTTTGTGAATGTTCCATACTGTTAAGTGCTATTATAAATGGATAACAATTCTGATCTGTTATTTAGTAATTAATAAAAAGTTGTTGAGTTACTGGTGATACAAGAGGACTAAACTATCCCAGGGTGGTCAGTTATTGAGATCTTTAATAAGTGAAGCATCCATGTGTGGAGATTTAGCCGAACCTGACTGCACGATGTCTGTGTGTAAGCTCTCGTTCAGTGCCAGGTTCCCGATGATGCGCACAATGTTGCGTTGAATCTTCTGCGAATCCCGTCGAAGCTGGTAGACTCTCTGTAGGAGCTGCAGTCCTCCATTGGCCACAATGTGATCACAGTGACTCAGGACCTGTGTAGTGAAGATAATGGGTGTGAATACTGCGCATTGTGTGTGTGAGTGTGTGTGTGTGTGTGTTCACCTTCGAGTGCTGTACAAGGGCCTGCAGGCAGAAAGACTCCACCTTCTCAGACGGGATGGAGGTGAGGCTCTGGGCATAGGGCAGTCCGTTTCCCCCGAAACACCACAATCCACCCTAGAATCACAAAAAATATGACAAAAAAGTGTTAAAATAACAAAGTATGCAAAGACAGAAATTATTATTACAGAAACCACAAACTTCCAGTGTTACAAAGTGCTGACACTGGAGACTCCTTCCATAAAGGTCCATAAATATTCCATCCTTGACATTAAAACTTCACCATATTACCGATTATACTTTGTTTATGTAGAGCATAAGCATCGTAAGATGTTACTATAGAAACAAAAATTTTTTACAACAAGCTGCTGTTACAGAAAATGAATCAACATTTTACTGACCAATCAGAATCAAGAATGATGGAATAAAATGAAGAATACGCCGTCTTATTTTTTTTATTATAATAATGATTTTATGACTGAATTTGAAATAGATGTATGCCATGTGTGAGAAAACGTGTGTACAAAAGTGTGTAGTTGTATGAGGGTGTGTGTAGGTGTATGAGGGTGTGTGTAGGTGTATGAGGGTGTGTGTAGGTGTATGAGAGTGTGTGTAGGTGTATGAGAGTGTGTGTAGGTGTATGAGAGTGTGTGTAGGTGTATGAGGGTGTGTGTAGGTGTATGAGAGTGTGTGTAGGTGTATGAGAGTGTGTGTAGGTGTATGACAGTGTGTGTAGGTGTATGAGAGTGTGTGTAGGTGTATGAGGGTGTGTGTAGTTGTATGAGGGTGTGTGTAGTTGTATGAGGGTGTGTGTAGGTGTATGAGAGTGTGTGTAGGTGTATGAGAGTGTGTGTAGGTGTATGAGAGTGTGTGTAGGTGTATGAGAGTGTGTGTAGGTGTATGAGAGTGTGTGTAGGTGTATGAGGGTGTGTGTAGTTGTATGAGGGTGTGTGTAGTTGTATGAGGGTGTGTGTAGGTGTATGAGAGTGTGTGTAGGTGTATGAGAGTGTGTGTAGGTGTATGAGAGTGTGTGTAGGTGTATGAGAGTGTGTGTAGGTGTATGAGGGTGTGTGTAGGTGTATGAGGGTGTGTGTAGGTGTATGAGGGTGTGTGTAGTTGTATGAGGGTGTGTGTAGTTGTATGAGGGTGTGTGTAGGTGTATGAGAGTGTGTGTAGGTGTATGAGAGTGTGTGTAGGTGTATGAGAGTGTGTGTAGGTGTATGAGAGTGTGTGTAGGTGTATGAGGGTGTGTGTAGGTGTATGAGGGTGTGTGTAGGTGTATGAGAGTGTGTGTAGGTGTATGAGAGTGTGTGTAGGTGTATGAGGGTGTGTGTAGTTGTATGAGGGTGTGTGTAGTTGTATGAGGGTGTGTGTAGGTGTATGAGAGTGTGTGTAGGTGTATGAGAGTGTGTGTAGGTGTATGAGAGTGTGTGTAGGTGTATGAGAGTGTGTGTAGGTGTATGAGGGTGTGTGTAGTTGTATGAGAGAGTGTGTGTAGGTATATGAGGGTGTGTGTAGTTGTATGAGGGTGTGTGTAGTTGTATGAGGGTGTGTGTAGGTGTATGAGGGTGTGTGTAGGTGTATGAGGGTGTGTGTAGGTGTATGAGGGTGTGTGTAGGTGTATGAGGGTGTGTGTAGTTGTATGAGAGAGTGTGTGTGTAGGTATATGAGGGTGTGTGTAGTTGTATGAGGGTGTGTGTAGTTGTATGAGGGTGTGTGTAGGTGTATGAGGGTGTGTGTAGGTGTATGAGGGTGTGTGTAGGTGTATGAGGGTGTGTGTAGGTGTATGAGGGTGTGTGTAGGTGTATGAGGGTGTGTGTAGGTGTATGAGAGTGTGTGTAGGTGTATGAGGGTGTGTGTAGGTGTATGAGAGTATGTGTAGGTGTATGAGAGTGTGTGTAGTTGTATGAGAGTGTGTGTAGGTATATGAGAGTGTGTGTAGGTGTATGAGGGTGTGTGTAGGTGTATGAAGGTGTGTTTAAGTGTATGAGGGTGTGTGTAGGTGTATGAGAGTGTGTGTAGGTATATGAGGGTGTGTGTAGGTGTATGAGAGAGTGTGTGTGTAGGTATATGAGAGTGTGTGTAGGTGTATGAGAGTGTGTGTAGGTGTATGAGAGTGTGTGTAGGTGTATGAGAGTGTGTGTAGGTGTATGAGGGTGTGTGTAGTTGTATGAGAGAGTGTGTGTGTAGGTATATGAGGGTGTGTGTAGTTGTATGAGGGTGTGTGTAGTTGTATGAGGGTGTGTGTAGGTGTATGAGGGTGTGTGTAGGTGTATGAGGGTGTGTGTAGGTGTATGAGGGTGTGTGTAGGTGTATGAGGGTGTGTGTAGTTGTATGAGAGAGTGTGTGTGTAGGTATATGAGGGTGTGTGTAGTTGTATGAGGGTGTGTGTAGTTGTATGAGGGTGTGTGTAGGTGTATGAGGGTGTGTGTAGGTGTATGAGGGTGTGTGTAGGTGTATGAGGGTGTGTGTAGGTGTATGAGGGTGTGTGTAGGTGTATGAGGGTGTGTGTAGGTGTATGAGGGTGTGTGTAGGTGTATGAGGGTGTGTGTAGGTGTATGAGGGTGTGTGTAGGTGTATGAGGGTGTGTGTAGGTGTATGAGAGTGTGTGTAGGTGTATGAGGGTGTGTGTAGGTGTATGAGGGTGTGTGTAGGTGTATGAGAGTGTGTGTAGGTGTATGAGGGTGTGTGTAGGTGTATGAGGGTGTGTGTAGGTGTATGAGGGTGTGTGTAGGTGTATGAGGGTGTGTGTAGGTGTATGAGAGTGTGTGTAGGTGTATGAGGGTGTGTGTAGTTGTATGAGGGTGTGTGTAGGTGTATGAGAGTGTGTGTAGGTGTATGAGGGTGTGTGTAGGTGTATGAGGGTGTGTGTAGGTGTATGAGGTGTGTGTAGGTGTATGAGGGTGTGTGTAGGTGTATGAGGGTGTGTGTAGGTGTATGAGGGTGTGTGTAGGTGTATGAGAGTGTGTGTAGGTGTATGAGGGTGTGTGTAGTTGTATGAGGGTGTGTGTAGGTGTATGAGAGTGTGTGTAGGTGTATGAGGGTGTGTGTAGGTGTATGAGGGTGTGTGTAGTTGTATGAGGGTGTGTGTAGGTGTATGAGGGTGTGTGTAGGTGTATGAGGGTGTGTGTAGGTGTATGAGGGTGTGTGTAGGTGTATGAGGGTGTGTGTAGGTGTATGAGAGTGTGTGTAGGTGTATGAGGGTGTGTGTAGGTGTATGAGGGTGTGTGTAGGTGTATGAGAGTATGTGTAGGTGTATGAGAGTGTGTGTAGTTGTATGAGAGTGTGTGTAGGTATATGAGAGTGTGTGTAGGTGTATGAGGGTGTGTGTAGGTGTATGAAGGTGTGTTTAAGTGTATGAGGGTGTGTGTAGGTGTATGAGGGTGTGTGTAGGTATATGAGGGTGTGTGTAGGTGTATGAGAGTGTGTGTAGGTGTATGAGAGTGTGTGTAGGTGTATGAGAGTGTGTGTAGGTGTATGAGAGTGTGTGTAGGTGTATGAGGGTGTGTGTAGATATATGAGAGTGTGTGTAGGTGTATGAGAGTGTGTGTAGGTGTATGAGAGTGTGTGTAGGTGTATGAGAGTGTGTGTAGGTGTATGAGAGTGTGTGTAGGTGTATGAGAGTGTGTGTAGGTGTATGAGGGTGTGTGTAGGTGTATGAGAGTGTGTGTAGGTGTATGAGAGAGTGTGTGTGTAGGTATATGAGGGTGTGTGTAGGTGTATGAGAGTGTGTGTAGGTGTATGAGGGTGTGTGTAGGTATATGAGGGTGTGTGTAGTTGTATGAGGGTGTGTGTAGGTGTATGAGAGTGTGTGTAGGTGTATGAGGGTGTGTGTAGGTGTATGAGGGTGTGTGTAGGTGTATGAGAGTGTGTGTAGGTGTATGAGGGTGTGTGTAGGTGTATGAGGGTGTGTGTAGGTGTATGAGAGTGTGTGTAGGTGTATGAGAGAGTGTGTGTGTAGGTATATGAGAGTGTGTGTAGGTGTATGAGGGTGTGTGTAGGTATATGAGAGTGTGTGTAGGTGTATGAGGGTGTGTGTAGGTGTATGAGAGAGTGTGTGTGTAGGTATATGAGAGTGTGTGTAGGTATATGAGGGTGTGTGTAGGTGTATGAGAGAGTGTGTGTGTAGGTATATGAGAGTGTGTGTAGGTGTATGAGGGTGTGTGTAGGTATATGAGGGTGTGTGTAGGTGTATGAGAGTGTGTGTAGGTGTATGAGAGAGTGTGTGTGTAGGTATATGAGGGTGTGTGTAGGTGTATGAGGGTGTGTGTAGGTATATGAGGGTGTGTGTAGGTGTATGAGGGTGTGTGTAGGTGTATGAGGGTGTGTGTAGGTGTATGAGAGTGTGTGTAGGTGTATGAGGGTGTGTGTAGGTATATGAGGGTGTGTGTAGGTGTATGAGAGTGTGTGTAGGTGTATGAGAGAGTGTGTGTGTAGATATATGAGAGTGTGTGTAGGTGTATGAGGGTGTGTGTAGGTGTATGAGGGTGTGTGTAGGTGTATGAGGGTGTGTGTAGGTGTATGAGGGTGTGTGTAGGTGTATGAGAGTGTGTGTAGGTGTATGAGAGTGTGTGTAGGTGTATGAAGGTGTGTTTAAGTGTATGAGGGTGTGTGTAGGTGTATGAGGGTGTGTGTAGGTGTATGAGGGTGTGTGTAGGTATATGAGGGTGTGTGTAGGTGTATGAGGGTGTGTGTAGGTGTATGAGGGTGTGTGTAGGTGTATGAGGGTGTGTGTAGGTGTATGAGAGTGTGTGAAGGTGTATGAGGGTGTGTGTAGGTGTATGAGGGTGTGTGTAGGTGTATGAGGGTGTGTGTAGGTGTATGAGGGTGTGTGTAGGTGTATGAGGGTGTGTGTAGGTGTATGAGGGTGTGTGTAGGTGTATGAGAGTGTGTGTAGGTGTATGAGAGAGTGTGTGTGTAGGTATATGAGGGTGTGTGTAGGTGTATGAGGGTGTGTGTAGGTGTATGAGGGTGTGTGTAGGTATATGAGGGTGTGTGTAGTTGTATGAGGGTGTGTGTAGGTGTATGAGAGTGTGTGTAGGTGTATGAGGGTGTGTGTAGGTGTATGAGGGTGTGTGTAGGTGTATGAGGGTGTGTGTAGGTGTATGAGGGTGTGTGTAGGTGTATGAGGGTGTGTGTAGGTGTATGAGGGTGTGTGTAGGTGTATGAGGGTGTGTGTAGGTGTATGAGAGTGTGTGTAGGTGTATGAGAGAGTGTGTGTGTAGGTATATGAGAGTGTGTGTAGGTGTATGAGGGTGTGTGTAGGTGTATGAGGGTGTGTGTAGGTGTATGAGGGTGTGTGTAGGTATATGAGAGTGTGTGTAGGTGTATGAGGGTGTGTGTAGGTATATGAGGGTGTGTGTAGGTATATGAGGGTGTGTGTAGGTGTATGAGAGAGTGTGTGTGTAGGTATATGAGAGTGTGTGTAGGTGTATGAGGGTGTGTGTAGGTATATGAGGGTGTGTGTAGGTGTATGAGAGTGTGTGTAGGTGTATGAGAGAGTGTGTGTGTAGGTATATGAGGGTGTGTGTAGGTGTATGAGGGTGTGTGTAGGTATATGAGGGTGTGTGTAGGTGTATGAGGGTGTGTGTAGGTATATGAGGGTGTGTGTAGGTGTATGAGAGTGTGTGTAGGTGTATGAGGGTGTGTGTAGGTATATGAGGGTGTGTGTAGGTGTATGAGAGTGTGTGTAGGTGTATGAGAGAGTGTGTGTGTAGATATATGAGAGTGTGTGTAGGTGTATGAGGGTGTGTGTAGGTGTATGAGAGTGTGTGTAGGTATATGAGGGTGTGTGTAGGTGTATTAGAGTGTGTGTAGGTGTATGAGAGTGTGTGTAGGTGTATGAGGGTGTGTGTAGGTGTATGAGGGTGTGTGTAGGTGTATGAGAGTGTGTGTAGGTGTATGAGGGTGTGTGTAGGTGTATGAGGGTGTGTGTAGGTGTATGAGAGTGTGTGTAGGTGTATGAGGGTGTGTGTAGGTGTATGAGGGTGTGTGTAGGTGTATGAGGGTGTGTGTAGGTGTATGAGAGTGTGTGTAGGTGTATGAGGGTGTGTGTAGGTGTATGAGAGTGTGTGTAGGTGTATGAGGGTGTGTGTAGGTGTATGAGGGTGTGTGTAGGTGTATGAGGGTGTGTGTAGGTGTATGAGGGTGTGTGTAGGTGTATGAGGGTGTGTGTAGGTGTATGAGGGTGTGTGTAGGTGTATGAGGGTGTGTGTAGGTGTATGAGGGTGTGTGTAGGTGTATGAGGGTGTGTGTAGGTGTATGAGAGTGTGTGTAGGTGTATGAGGGTGTGTGTAGGTGTATGAGGGTGTGTGTAGGTGTATGAGAGTGTGTGTAGGTGTATGAGGGTGTGTGTAGGTGTATGAGGGTGTGTGTAGGTGTATGAGGGTGTGTGTAGGTGTATGAGGGTGTGTGTAGGTGTATGAGGGTGTGTGTAGGTGTATGAGAGTGTGTGTAGGTGTATGAGAGTGTGTGTAGGTGTATGAGAGTGTGTGTAGGTGTATGAGGGTGTGTGTAGGTGTATGAGGGTGTGTGTAGGTGTATGAGAGTGTGTGTAGGTGTATGAGGGTGTGTGTAGGTGTATGAGGGTGTGTGTAGGTGTATGAGAGTGTGTGTAGGTGTATGAGAGTGTGTGTAGGTGTATGAGGGTGTGTGTAGGTGTATGAGAGTGTGTGTAGGTGTATGAGAGTGTGTGTAGGTGTATGAGGGTGTGTGTAGGTGTATGAGGGTGTGTGTAGGTGTATGAGAGTGTGTGTAGGTGTATGAGAGTGTGTGTAGGTGTATGAGGGTGTGTGTAGGTGTATGAGGGTGTGTGTAGGTGTATGAGGGTGTGTGTAGGTGTATGAGAGTGTGTGTAGGTGTATGAGGGTGTGTGTAGGTGTATGAGGGTGTGTGTAGGTGTATGAGAGTGTGTGTAGGTGTATGAGAGTGTGTGTAGGTGTATGAGGGTGTGTGTAGGTGTATGAGGGTGTGTGTAGGTGTATGAGGGTGTGTGTAGGTATATGAGGGTGTGTGTAGTTGTATGAGGGTGTGTGTAGGTGTATGAGGGTGTGTGTAGGTGTATGAGGGTGTGTGTAGGTGTATGAGGGTGTGTGTAGGTGTATGAGGGTGTGTGTAGGTGTATGAGAGTGTGTGTAGGTATATGAGAGTGTGTGTAGGTGTATGAGGGTGTGTGTAGGTGTATGAGGGTGTGTGTAGGTGTATGAGGGTGTGTGTAGGTGTATGAGAGAGTGTGTGTAGGTGTATGAGAGTGTGTGTAGGTGTATGAGGGTGTGTGTAGGTGTATGAGAGTGTGTGTAGGTGTATGAGAGAGTGTGTGTGTAGGTGTATGAGGGTGTGTGTAGGTGTATGAGAGTGTGTGTAGGTATATGAGAGTGTGTGTAGGTATATGAGAGTGTGTGTAGGTGTATGAGAGTGTGTGTAGGTGTATGAGGGTGTGTGTAGGTGTATGAGAGTGTGTGTAGGTGTATGAGGGTGTGTGTAGGTGTATGAGGGTGTGTGTAGGTGTATGAGAGTGTGTGTAGGTGTATGAGAGTGTGTGTAGGTGTATGAGAGTGTGTGTAGGTGTATGAGAGTGTGTGTAGGTGTATGAGAGAGTGTGTGTGTAGCTCACCCGTTGAGAAGCGAGGGACTGAGTGCTCTCTCTCAGAGCCAGTGAGGTGAAGTACTGCACACACTGATCCACCTCTGACTGAGGCAGAGAGGCCAGGAGCTGCCTCAAACCATCCTCGATTAGAAACTCCTGACCACATGATGACGCAGCATTAACACCAACGCAAACATGTCATAATGTAGCAGAATACAAACAATAACACACACACACACACACGTCATAGAGCTACACACTCACATCCTCCAGTTTAGGCAGCGTAGGTGGGGAAAGGAAGAAACGCAGGTCTATATTCGGAGTCCGAGCCAGACCGATAGCTGTGCGCTGGTCTATAGACTGAGCCGCTGTCTGGTACTGGTAATCTGTGATTGACAGGTCAGTCGGCCAATCAGAAACCAAATCAGAAATTTGGGCACACATAAGAGCATAGAGTTCATGTAGACTACATCCAGTAATTATATATAGTGATATAATTTCTATTTATTGAGTATCAATATTACTAAATTATATAAAATTAATAATTTATTAAAATATTAAATTTTAAATTAAAATTTTTTCTTAGAATAAATTATTACCACAAACACTGACATGTTCCTGTATACTGAGGAAAAAAAGAGAAAAAAAGTTTTTAGTGCAGTTTTTTTTTTCATTTGTTTTTTTATTTTTTTAAATATTTATTTATTTTTTTTATTTTTAAAATTGTTTATATTTTATAAACAATTGTATAATTAATATTTATTTTTTATAATTAGTGCATAAAATTTATTTTAAGGTCACAAAAGCAGCTTTTGCATTTGTTTATTTACAGTGTATAACTATTTTAAAATAAACTTTAAAATTAAATACTTAAAAAATAAAATAAGCTTTATTACTTTAAAATAAACAAAATTTATTTTAAGGTCACAAAAGTGGCATTTTTTGTTTGTTTGTATATTTACAGAGCATTACTTTATTTTAAAATAAACTTTAAAATTAAATATAAAAAAATAAAATAAACGTTATTACTTTAAAATAAATAAAATTTATTGTAAGGTCACGAAAGTGGCTTTTTTTGTTTGTTTGTTTGTTTGTTTATTTACAGAGCATTACTGTAAAAGTATGATATACCATCAGGAATGTTACAGAGCTTCCTTATTTAAAAACATACAGAATGAATGGTCTGGGTCGGGGCATGTTTGGTATGTTCACAATGAGCTAATTTATTCATACCTTTATTTAGTTATTTAATTATTTAGTTCATTAGTTAGTTATTTGTGCCAAACTCTACAGCATGGAGCATCCAGGCTGCGTTCAATTCAATTTATTTAGCACTTTAACAGTGGACAAAAAAAGCAGCTTTACAGAAACATCGAAAAAACAATTAAGTTAATATTTATCTCTAATATGTATCCTTAATGAGAAGCCTGAGGTGACAGTGGTGAGGAAAACCTCCCTGAGAGGATATGAGGAAGACACCTTGAAAGGAACCAGGTTCTGAAGGGAACCTCATCCTCATTCCCATCTCACACCCAGACTCCAGATCCAGCTCCCTGACCAGGATAAAGCTTCATTTCACATTAATGAAAGTGTGTGATGGATGAATATTCTGTATTCTGTCATAACTGGCATCTATTTTCTGTATTTTGTCATAACTGGCATCTATTTTCTGTATTTTGTCATAACTGGCATCTATTTTCTGTATTTTGTCATAACTGGCATCTATTTTCTGTATTTTGTCATAACTGGCATCTATTTTCTGCCAGGTTGGTGCTTTTCTCAGTACAGGAACCACACTGGGAATCAGTGTCTGTGATCATCAGATACGCTACAGATGCAGCGGATGGAGATTTAAGAACCGGAGGTAAATTTCATCACACATTTCTGTATCATTCTCTCTTTCTCTCTCTCACCCTGCCAGGGTCTGTGTGCCAGGTCCTGTACGGCCTGCAGGCGCTCTGGCCGACTGGTGGAGCTGGTTCTCTTCAGCAACACCCACAGAGCCAACTCATGAGGATCTGCATCCAGATGGCTTAAGCGCTCTAACACAGAGAGAGAGAGAGAGAGAGAGAGAGAGAGAGAGGAGAGAGAGAGAGAGAGAGAGAAATTCAGAGTCTACTTTATTCCTTATTCATATAAATGTGGGTCAATGTTTTTTCTGTAACCCTGCTGCTAAATACCAAACTATTTCAGATCAGTATAGCCTCCAGGTTGCCTCTACCAGGAGTTTCACTCACAGACAATGCTGAAAAAGAAACACTAATCTCACTCTCGTGAATCAGAAAGCGGAAAGTCCACATACACAAACCTAAAAATATAAAGAAATGAGTGGACTGAGATGCTCTAACTCTCTAAGTGTCTCTACAAAAAGTGAAAGACTCGGTGCTGTTCATCTCTCCAGGGAGGGTGTGACAAAATAATAATAAACCTGGAGGAGGTGACACCGGTGTTACAGAGAAAAACAACTATGGAAATATTATTAAAATGATACAAGGACTCTCTGTGTTTGAGCTCTTGGGATTTTTAAAAATATATTAATTTTCATGAATAAATCCAGACGACACTTGATTTCCGTAACATAATATAACATAACATCACAGTGTAACTAGATAAAGCTCCTTACCATCCAGGGGACGGTGAAGGACTCGTGATGAAATTTCAATAAGTTTTCTGGCTGCTTTATGAAGCTCCTTCCTGGTTTTATAGGTAATATCTGAGGAAAGAAAGCTGTGGTGTTACTGACTGCAGCATGTGTTTCTCAATCTATAAAGAAGTAGAATATTAACAGATGAAATGATCCTTTACTCTGTGACTCAGTGTGGGAAAATGATGTTGTTTTTGTACAGTGAGGCTATCAGTCATCGACATGTTACGACAGCGATAGAAACAGGAACGTACTGGTGCCAAGGGTCTCCTGTTCTACCTTAGTGATGGGGGTTAGGTAGATATAAGACTTCTGTTTTTCTTGGAGAATCGCCTGGGTGTGGATGGTGACCGCCTTGTTCAGCGTGGTCACCTCGTACGTGATGAAAACGCAGCCGCTGTGCGAAAAGACACAGTGTTAATCTGTTACACCAAGCAAAGAGACACAACTTTACAGAATTCTTGCACATTTTAAGCTCCTTAAACTTTCTTGAGTCAGTTTTCTTCCTACTGTATATAAAGATTATTATAGAATCTATAGATTTGAGTCAATATAACAGAAAATACTTGAAAGATGTATATATTTTTTAAAATGCACTATTAATGTCCAGAGTTATGCACATCTAGAAGTGATTTTAGTTTTTGTTAAATTATAAGGCAGACTTTTATAGGGTTATTCTGATCCAATTATTTTATCCATGTAATTTTGTCTCTCAATTAATATGTATTTTCCTGGAAACATCTTTGAGACAGATAAGTAAGAGTCATATGTTTTTGTGTAATATTTATTGTCATATACAATTACAGCATTTCCTGTATACAGGAACAACCTAGGGTGCAAGACAAATTAAGTCTCATCTTCGAGCCATGTATAAAGTATAAGTATAAGTAGGGGATGCTCACTGTATTAAAATCCTGTTTAAAATAGTAGTATCAAAGTAGTGATAAAAAGTATCAAACCTACCCCAGTACGATGGCACCGGTTACTTTAGCGATTTTGCCTGCGAACAAAATGTAACCAGAGATCCGTAAAATGAATAACACGACCCAAAGATACAGCCATGTTCAAAAGTTTGTACACCCTTAGAACAAGATGAAGTAACATGAATTTTCTTCGTCTTCTTTTGGTCACCACAGCGAATCACCTCTCTCCTCCTATCCCTATCTTCTGCATCCTCAAACACCCACTAGCTTTATATCCTCATTTATTCCATCCATATACCTCCTCTTTGGCCTTCCTCTTTGTCTCCTGCCTGGCAGCACCATGTCCAACATTCTCCTACCAATATACTCACTCTCCCTCCTCTGAAAATGTCCAAACCATCTTAATCTCCCTCCCTAACGCCGTCCCCTGAACGTCCAACATGAGCCGTCCCTCTGATGTACTCGTTCCTACTCCTGTCCAACCGTGTCCCTCCCAAAGAGAACCTCAACATCTTCAGCTCTGCTACCTCCAGCTCTGACTCCTGTCTCTTCCAAAGTGACACTGTCTCCAAACCATACAGTATGGCTGGTCTCACCACTGTCTTGTACACCTTCCCCTTGATACTCTAATAACTCTCTATTATGGTTAAGCAGATTTTGAAAAGTGAATGCAAACGTTTTGACATTGTTACATGATCCTAACAACAATGATAAACAATAAACCTCAAAAGAGTACATTAAGACATACGAATGTCTTTCCATGGGATGACTTTCTTCAGGCCAGGACCTGTGGAGCTCAGCCTCCGACATGGGATCAGGCGTAAGGCGGTGACTGACATCTGCACGTTGATGGAGAAGCAAAAATATCACCACTAATTAGTCAACCTTTAAGTTCTTTTAGTTAAAGCTATACTCACTAAACACAAATTTGCTGTGCTAGAGTTCAAGGACAGCACTTGGAGATCCATGCATGCCCCTTTAGAATTGTGGAGCTTATTCATTTATTTCTTGTTTTAATGTGATTATTCTGATATTAAAAGCACATAATTCATACCTAAAAGCTCACAGAATGTCTAAAAGAAACAGATTGCCCTAAATAACATAGGCAGATATAGCTGTATTTACACTATGTCAATGCAAACTGTTTCATTTTAAAGGTCACAAATGTGGATTTAAGTTAAGACAAGACAAAGGGCTGAATTCCAAATGGCTCCCTGCTCCCTATGTAGGGCACTACTATCATGAATTACATAACGGATTCAAGTGCACTTCATATAAAATAAACGGGATATTGATATTCAGCCTCAAGCTTGCGAGAAATAGTATGATCTCATGACGGGGTCCTGGAGTTAGCCGACCCATAACAGTACGATAAAAATCTATCTGTTCATTTTTTATCGATTAACAATATAACTGCATAAAAAATAAATGATATAATTTGAAAATATTCCATAATGTTAGCAGGTCACCTCACTGCGTTATCGTTAGCCATATTGGGTTATCAGAAACAGCTACAATTACGGTGTATAAAACAAAACAAATATGATCATTTACCTTGTTTTAAAGAGTTATAAATACTAGGAATAATTTATTGAAAGTGGGGAAATATATTCCCAGGTTTCATTTAGGACAGTTGCAGTCAAAGCCCAAAATAAACAGGAAGCATCAGACATATTGAGCTACGCAATTTACCGTAAACCCTCGAGTATGACAGCACTAAAAATGCGTACCGTAATTACCAGAATATCACAACTAGCACGACGCCATCTTGTGGTACGCACGATCTTTCCGGATGAGGAAAACCAGCTCAATACTTCTGAATTAATGTATTTAAAAAGATATCTTTTATTTATTTGCCAATTACTGAATATGAATTCTTATATTATTATCTATTCGCTTTTTAAAATCTAAATATTTTACCAAAATAAAAACAATAAAAAAATAAAAACAATTTAACAGTATATGTGACTCAATCCATTGTAGTTTTCTTTATTGAATTATCCCTTTCATGGCCAAATTATAAAGAAAAAGAAAACGAAAAAAAGAATGAATACTAGTAATAGTAGTAGTGGTACTAACTATTTTCTTTTAGTCAAGTCGAAGCTTTTATACCAGCAATAATTTTAACGTACATAATTAATACATATTAGGATTGTTGCAAGCTGTTGGTATTTTTTTAATTATTATTAAAACAATAAAAGCCTTGTTTAAAAAAAACTACAAAAAAAGGTTACAAAACCTATAATAGTTTAAATAAAAGTTAAGGTGTTTTGGAGTCTGGCATCTAATGGCAACTAACAAATTATTATGGAGAACATTTCTTTAAAGAATTATGTGATTTTTGTAGATAGGGTTTATGTATTGGATACGAAATGGGATCATTTCTTAAAATGCATTCTAACGCAATCCATTAATTGTTAAAAATATTTCTGTAGAAATCCTTAAATGGTCAGGTCAACAAAGTGAGAGCTTAATTTGTACTACACTAGCTAAGTGTGTTCTCAAAAACAAAAATAAACTGACCATACAATACAATTTTGATACCTCAAAGAGTCGTTATACGTCAATACTTAGGGTCTATGTAATGCAGTGTCGTTACTGTTGAAGCGTAATTTAAGAATTCTTAGAATTCATAATGATGCTATTTTATTAATTGGTAACGAAGATTAATTAGTAACAAATATTTCGTTAAACAAATATTGTCAGGAAGAATACGATAAATTAGAAAGAACAGAAGTCGATGACAAAACGAGTCGTTTCAGAATCTAAAGAGTCGGCTCTTGTTGGAGAGCTGAGTCAAATGATTTGATTCACTAAGAGCACTGATTCATGAGTCATTAATATTCACCGGACAGTCGCACGCGTGCTGTTGTGAACGCCGACTCACTGCGCCTGCGCAATTCGGATTGAACGTATGTACTAGGAGCGAGTTATTGACAGTTTTTAATTTAAGATTAAACATTTACATCAGAATTAGACAACTTTTAGTAACATATATGGCATTATTAAGAATGAGATATATGTACATTGTAACGCGTGGTTGCTAACTAGCTGGTTTAGCTAGTTTGGAGCACAACATAAACAGCTAGCTTCCTTGATAACTCCATGAAAACAATTAATGTAGGGACAGGTATTAATACGTGAATGTAAAAATAATTGTAACGAATAAATAGATAGATAGATAGATAGATAGATAGATAGATAAATAACTATGTTTAGGGAAATTTCTAGTTTAAATATGTATTATTTATAAAATGATGTATTATGATGCACAGGATTATTGTTTTGAACATTTCCTGCACTGATTTCCTTTATTTATTTATTTGTTTATTTGTTTGTTTGTTTGTTTGTTTGTTTATTAAAATTGTAGCCTGAAGAAATCTTGGGCCCTGAATCTGGTTGTGAATTGAAGTAAATATTTGTATGTTTACTTTTGTTTATTAGCCTCTTCTTCTTCTTCTTCTTCTTCTTCTTTCAGGTTTTCCCTTCAGGGGTGGCCACAGTGAATCATCTCTCTCCACCTATCCCTGTCTTCTGCATCCTCAACACTTACACCCACTAGCTTCATATCCTCATTTATTCCATCCATATACCTCCTCTTTGGCCTTCCTCTTTCCCTCCTTTCTGGCAGCTCCATGTCCAACATTCTCCTACCAATATACTCACTCTCCCTCCTCTGAACATCTTAATCTGGCCTCCCTAACTTAATCCCCCAAACGTCCAACATGAGCTGTCCCTCTGATGGACTCATTCCTAATCCTGTCCAACCGTGTCCCTCCCAAAGAGAACATCTTCAGCTCTGCTTCCTCCAGCTCTGACTCCTGTCTCTTCCTCAGTGACACTGCCTCTAAACCATACAGCATGGCTGGTCTCACCACTGTCTTGTACACCTTCCCCTTGATTCTCACCAATATTTTTCTATCACACAGAACCCCCGACACCTTTCTCCACCCATTCCCCACTTTTGTTTATTAGCATATTATCATTTCATCTGATCTTGTTTGTAATATGGTGGGGAACTGGTTACTGGTCAATTAGTCAAGCCGTGTGCATGATCCAAATTTAAACTAATCTAAAATATTCTGCTTGATTTACAGGTATGGAAACGCAGATGTTCTTCATTCTTACGTGCAAAGCACATTCCTGACGAAGCTTATTTGCATATTGTGAAGCCCCCAAAACTCCATAAAAAGGGCAAAAGTGGAAGTTAATAATTTCTCACTTCAAGGCGAAGTTTTTAATTATTTTGTCTTATCTTAATGATAACCGGCATATCTGAGAGAAATGTTCATATCATTAGTAGTCTCTTGGATGTTCCACAAGATTAAATGTAACAATAAATGGTTAAAAAATGACATTCGGTCCATTCATAATTTAAAACATGTAATCATTTGCAAATCAGAGTGTTATAAGGCCCTATCACACCACTGTGGTGTTTATTATTTTTCTATAACAGAAAATAATCTTAAACAGCTACCAGAATCCTCGTAACTGGTGGTCGTGGGTTTGAGTATTCTGGTGAACGTTTCAGTTCTTTGTTTAGTAAAAAAACGCTCTTGAATAGAAGAACATTTGCGCTACATCGCAAAATTTGTAATGATGTCATGTTGCAGCTGTTGCAGGTCACCGTACAGGAGGTCCGACGTGTTAAAGAATGCCTTCCTCAGGGATACGGGAAATCCAGACAGTGCAGCGAGGAACATCAGGTCACTGTCGGGATGTAAGTAATGCACTTTAACAGCGTACCTCCAAAAAATGTTGTAAGTATTAATCCACTTCACTCGTGTTCTGTGTTCACCATGGACTAGTGGAGTGGTTGGTATGATTTAGCAGCTGTTAAAACATACCACATGCTTTAGGTGTCTAAATTCAGCTGATTTCTGGGATCCTAAATGACTGGAACACCATCGATCCACCCCCCCACCCTGGTCATACTTCTCAAACTGCAGAACTCAAGGAGAACCTTGGAGCTTGGTAACATCACTGAAAATATCCCACAAGTGTATTATGTCTTAGCACCAAAGTATCATACAAAACATGGCCCCCTAGTGGTGTGGAGGACCTTAGTGACTGCCTAAGCCTAGAAACAATCAAAGTGAAGGTATAGGTTTAGATTGAGTGCACTAGTATGAAGTTTATATCAAAAACTAGATACTAGGACAAAAATGAGCAGCTGTTAGAGAAAGGGACGTTGGATCAGAGCATCTCCGAAACTGCAGCTCTTGTGGGGTGTTCCCAGTCTGCAGTGGTCAGTATCTATCAAAAGTGGTCCAAGGAAGGAACAGTGGTGAACTGGTGACAGGGTCATGGGCGGTCAAGACTCACTGATGCACGTGAGGAGTGAAGCCTGGTCCGTGTGATCCGATCCAACAGACGAGCTACTGTTGCTCAAACTGCTGAAGAAGTTAATGCTGGTTCTGATAGAAAGCGGTCAGAATACACAGTGCAGGACGGGTCAGGGCTGTTTTGGAGGCAATAGGAGGACCAACACAATATTAGGCAGGTGGTCATAATGTTGTGCCTGATTGGTGTACATTAGGATAGTCTCAGGCATTAGTTATAATTTTGCGTTTTCCTCCTGAAGTGAAAAGAGCAAGAGCTTATTTTCTCACTCATCATTTTGTAGCGATGTTAAACTACATATTAATGAGAAATCCAGCGTAGACGTAGTGCAGATGTTGGCGCAAGCTCAGAAGGCGGCGCAGAGTTCGAGATGATGAGCGTGACAACGCTGACCGGGATTAGGGTGAAAGGTGGAAGCTGATCCGTTTGAGCAGAGTGTACAGATCAGGAGGAGAGAAAAATGGAATTTAAGTACTAAAGCGCCGCTGCATCACACTCTTTCGGTAGAGATAAAGTGAGGGTTAAATGTAACCACACCCTAATCAAGATGTTGTAGGGCACCGTGGTTCATGTAGGAGAGGGTCAACCAACGTGAAACTTTCAAATGAAAGAAGCTGAAATCTTTGAGGTGTTATTTATAAAGATCATCATTCAGTGTGGATTTTCATCTAATTATTAAAGTTTATTAGGAGGTTAATGAAATAGGAAAACGCAGCCATGTCTTTTTTTTTTTTTATTAGTGATGTCAATAAAATATACTGCGAATAGAGACATTTTTATAACACTGACTCCATGCATAGAATCATCAGCGTTCAGTCGTTACACTCACGACACAGTCTGGTGACGGATGCTCTGTGATTGTGGCTTGTCCCGTTTAAGTGCCAGTAATCATACGCTCTCTGTATGTTTATTTCAATGACAGTAATAAAAATGACAGTTTTTGTTTTCACACTGTGCATCGTAAATAAATCTGCTCCCAAATCAGCAAGAGATCGCCAAGTCTCTGATCATCTCCCGGTCGGTGAACTTCCTTCTCCTCCACCAGGGGGCGTGTTTTCCTCATCTCTCAAGTGCTGGTCTCCTGATAGGCCCGTATGATGCTGTTATAGGCTGGTGGTGGCGTCTGTGTGACTCCCAGACTGCTGTTACCCCAGAAGGAATTGGGTCTAGGCCTGGGCCTTGGTGGAGTGACCATGGAGCCGGCGGCGCTGTTGGTGCCGGTGGCTCCGGGGCTGGTGGACAGGGTGCCGTGGTTTCCTTCCTCGGCCTCGCGGGCGATCTGACTGCACTGGATCAGCGGGTGGAAAGTGGAGGCCCTGAAGCTGTCCTTGCGACCCAGCAGGTCAGCGTGATCGATGGGTGAAGACGAGGTCTGCCTATGGAAAGAGTAGGCGGCGCTGGCCATGCTGTTGTTGCTGCGCCGGTCGTAGGCACTGCTCTGGCGGCTGAAGGCGAGGGGCCGAGTCCGGGGGGATGACGGGCGGCCAGAAGAGCGCGGAGATGGCATGCGGGTGATGGTGGCAGACGCCCGACGACGTGCCATCCACGTGAGCACCACGTACACTAAAGCGCCCAGCAGGAGTCCCACCACCATGGACAGACAGAACGCAAGGATCGCGTCTCCTGATGAGAGGAAAGGGAAAAGACTGTCAATACATAATTAAACTAGGATGTGTCTTTCTTTTTAAATGTTGGTTTTTATTTTATATCAACAGTACAGAAACACAAATGGAAATTTCCAAGAATTAAAGGGCGGTGTTCAGACTTTTGTTGGTGGAGGACCTAATATTAAAATACTTCAACGTTGTATTGTTAGTGAATCGACAGTGTCGTCCATTTAATAGCTATGTTTTTTTCCACATGGAGAAGGGGATGAATAGATAAAGATAAAGCGGTTAAGCCGGAAGTGTAGTAGACTAGTGTTCGGTCAGCTTATCCATCAAACCGGGGGCAAGTTTTCTGCTTGAGAGAGTGTATCATGTTGCCTAAAACGTTGGTATTATTTTATGAATTTGTGTAAAAAAAAAAAAAAAGCATGATAAAATTGTATAGTGTCATGAGGTTAGTTTAATATCTCTGGGCTTCGTGTATATAACCGTAGACACGTGATAGAAGTAATATACAATGCACAATACTAGCATGTGCTGATTCATTGTTTTTCACTTTCATGTCGTATTGCATTATATTTCACAGCATGTCACCTCCACCATCTCACAACCTGGTCCCTGATGAAGAAGCCAGAGGCGACAGTGGAAGAAGAAAACCCCCGAAGACGACATAAAGGAAGAAAACCAACGCCGAGGTTTCTCTTTTCATTTTTTCCTCCGTCTCTCCTAAGTTTCGGTAAAAGCAGTTAGGAGTCATGCTGCGCTGTTCCGCTCTGCTGAAAGGTTCAGAAGAGCTGTTTGGCTCAGACAGATATAACCCAGCTTTCAGAGGGCTAATGAGGAGTTTGTGGCGGAGAAGCCAATTTTGTTCCTCATTACGTCGGAAGCCGTAACAGGCTAATGAACTTGACATGGGGTGGCACGGTGTTGGGTCTGGCTCTGCGAATTTTAGCATTATTACTACTGGGAGCTGCTGAGCTGAATGTTTCACCACAGAGCATTTAAATATGAAACTCTACTGTGGTTTATTTGTTTGTTTACTTATCCACCACATCTGGTCACATCTGAGGGGAAAAAACCCTCTTTTACAAGCGAGCTCTGGATGAGACGACGGCACAGTTGCCAAAAATGACACGGAGACAGAATAGAAAGAGATTACACTTAAAAATGGAGCTGGAAAACAATTAAAAATGAATTCTCAACATGATTGGTTTCCTTTAAGTGAGCTGATTAATTGTATTAATGAATCTCTAGGATATACAATAGAATAGAATTCAATACGATACACAGTGTACAGGGTTAAAACTATTGTGTAAACATGATTAAGACAGGTTTTCTCTCCTTCCTTTAGCTCCATGCTGTAGGGTTTTTTTGCATTTCTGTTTTGGAAAATGATCTCAAATGATCCTTCTTAGCTTTATATTATTATTTTCAATACTATGAGTTTATAGATGTCTTCTGAGAGCTCATGATGTATAAATAAAACTGCCTGGAAGATCTGAAAAAAAGTCCAAAACGAACAGCAGGAAGCATGAAAATGTCCTTAAAAGTTTTATTCATTTCACATTCAGATTAGTTTATTATTTCACCAATAATATTTCTGTACATTTCAGTTATTCAGGATAATAATGGTACGTTGATGAAACCCAAACTCACATGATAACACTTTATTTTGCAGTGCCCAAACTTTTACAATGGCTCCAAACCCAGACAGATGGAAAAACATCTGAAATATTTCTGTACAAATTTATTTAGTTTCTAGTAAAAGGACCAGTAAGAGTTTCTCTCTGCTCTCGGTATAAAGGAAATCGCAGCAGGAAATCGGAAAAATACCTGAGCGCTCTCTCGTGTTATTGTGGTTCGACGCTGTAAAAATTCCCAGCTAATTAGATTTTTCCGTATCCACTAAAAACGGATCTGTGTGCTGCCCTGAAACGTTTTATTACCCAATAACGGAGAGATACAGAGAGTGATGTGTCTTACTCATGCTGAAGAACTGAAAGATTTCCAGGATGGGATGCGTGCTGTTATCCCCCATCGCTCCGTCCGGACTGACCGAGGAGAACGGAGCCTAGATGCACGTTCACTCCGGACCTCCAGCTCCCTCACTCTTCTAGCTTCCAACCTCCAGATGATCCCTCCTTCAATCTCTGCTCTCTCTCTGCTCTCTCTCTCTCTCTCTCTCTTTTTAATCTCCTCCTCCTCCCAGTATTCCACAGGCTGCCTCACACTTTTTGTCCTAGAAGGAAACTGTCACATTTCCTGCTTTTCCTGTATAAAATTAGCAGCGCCTCTTCTCCTTATCTCCTCGCTCCAGGGTTCCTGTAGGGCGGAGGGTCCGAGCCGAGCCGACACGTGATCCGAGCCGAGCCGCTCTCCGTGTCCTTGCTGTCCTTTCCTGCACATCTGTGGTGTAGCCACGGAGAAACGATGTCACCCCAAAAGTTTTTAAAACGTCGTCCATCTTTTTTGTTTTTTTTTTCCATTTTTCCCTACACACCTTTCCTGCATGGATCATGACACCGCGCTTCATTCCTCCAGCACTAACGAAAGATCATTTCCTCATGAGCTCGTATTGGAAAATATTCATTGTAATCATATCCTGCAGGGTGACACAACACAACGGGGTTTAAAGCAAGGTCAGATTCTACAATTCAGGATCAAATATGTGGAAAAAACCAAGAAGATGACCGTCTTTAATTGACTTTCCATGTCTGACCACAGTCTGGACGGGCGAACGGTTTAGGAAATTTGCCTGTGTGTGTGTGTGTGTGTGTGTGTGTGTGTGTGTGTGTGTGTGTGTAGAAACAGGATTTTAGGAGCCCGAAACGTGTCTCAGTTTTTCCACATTAGATGCCAGAGCTATCCTGGGTTATCCCGACAACACCGGACTAACTCACAGCACAAACAGTGATAAGATTCATCTCACGGGATAAATCTTTGTCCCAAACCTAGTTTGTCCCTTTCACAGTCGAATAACACCCTCAGAGGCTTCAGATAGGCGACTTGGCGTAGTGGAGATGGAGGCGCTTTGGGACGGAGCGCAGGATTGGGTGGACGGGGATGAATGTCAGCTAGTATTTCCTCTCATTGTTGTCTCGTGTGGTGACGTGAAGGAATCATGCCGAGGCTGTGTGTGTGTGTGTGTGTGTGTGTGTGTGTGAGACCATAAAAAGGTGTAATCATGTAGCTGTACATAAACAACTGTACACAATATTCAGATTTGGATTTGCTGGGTTCTTAAGGAAGTCAAGGAATGTAATGAAAGTCAGGGAAAACATCTGCAACTGCTGCTAATTAGATCCACGTTAGATGACCATCTGCCTTCATCTATTTATCAAAGAAAAAAAAATCACTGACGTGAAAGATTTCTATAAAGAGATCTTTGGGTAACGTTTACAGAAGGAGTCTCCAGTGCCAGAGCTTTGTATATATATTTGTATTTTTTATATATATATATATATATATATATATATATATATAGATATATATAGATATATATAGATATATATATATATATATATATAGATAGATATATATATAGATATAGATATATATAGATATATATAGATATAGATATATATAGATATATATATATATATATATATATATATATATATATATATATATATAGATATATATATAGATATAGATACATATATATAGATATAATATATCTCCAGGCTTATTAACTTTTAAGAGAGGAAAACAGAAAAAAATATCTTTTAAAAAAGGAAAACAGAAAAAACTTAACTTTTAAAAGAGGACAAATTGAAAAAAATGTACTTTTAAGAGAGGAAAACAGAAAAGAATTAACTTTTAAAAGTTAAGAAATAAGGGAAAGACCATCACGTTTACAGCTACTATAACATACTTGTTTCACGGACGTTCCCCAAAGTAAATGTACCATTATATGGATAAAAAGGTTGTGTTCATTAATGAATACAAATAATAAATGTTGGTGTAAGATTAGGTTGATTTATTTTTCTCTGTAACATCACCATGATGTTGTCTGTTTTTTTCTGTTACATCTGTTCACACTTGAAATGATTCCCTTGAGTCCTAGTAAACTCTGAATACCGGGTTATTTTGTTCAAGGTTTCACACTGCTCATATTTTACCTGGGATTAATGATTAATTCTGGGATCTGATATACACTATATTGCCAAAAGTTTTGGGATATCTGCCTTTACATGCACATGAATGTAATATGGAGTTGTCTCCCGCCATTTGCAGCTATAACAGCTTTAACTCTTCTGGGAAGGCTTTCCACAAGGTTTAGGAGTGTGTTTATGGGAATTTTTGACCGTTCCTCTAGAAGCGTATTTGTGAGGTCAGGCACTGATGTTGGACGAGAAGGTCGGGGTCACAGTCTCCTCTCTAATTCATCCCAAAGGTTGAGGTCAGGACTCTGTACAGAGCCAGTCAAATTCCTCCACACCAAACTCGCTCATCTATGGACCTTGCTTTGTGCACTGGTGTGCAGTCATGTTGGAACATGAAGGGGTCATCCCCTTGTTGGGAGCATAAAATTGTCCAAAATGTCTTGGTATGAAGCTGAGGCATTAAGAGTTCCCTTCGCTGGAACCGGCCGAGCCCAACCCCTGAAAAACAACACCTGAAGTCAATGATTTGGAGGGGTGTCCCAAAACTTTTGACAGTATAGTGTATCACACTGTACTTTCCTAAACTCTGGATTAACCTTCTATTTATTTGTATACTGAAAACCATGATTGGATAAAAACTCTGACCGCTTTAAATAACGGCTCGTCTCACACTTTCACATAAGTGCAAATAAATAAATAAATATGTCGGCATGTAAATCCACTAATTTCTGACTTGGGTGTCTGTTGCTAAGCAACTAGCCATAATGTTCTAATATACTGTACTCAATTATGGCTGCAATGAGGAGTTAACACTGCAAAAGTGCTGCTGATCCTGCTTTAGAGCAGAGTTTTATAACCCCAGGGAAAAATCCGTGCTTCATAACCCCGCTTCTAAACTACACGTGTGAAATGGGCAATGTTCTCACGTGGAAAAGTGTGCAATAGGACACGTTTTTTATGAATTGTGTATAATCACAGCACTGCCAAATCTTCTTAGAGTAATCTCCGGTATAATATTCTATTATAATGATCTGTTATTATTCAATACTTAATAACTGATTTATATTCTTAGACTTAGTAAAGATTAGTAAAGTTTTACAAATCCTAATAAAAAAACGTCCCGTAATGCCAGGTCCTGTTACTGCTAATGTTTGTCTTGAGCAGTAGATGGCGCTGTTACAGAATTATTCATCATAACCTAGAAGTGTAAATAAATGCTAATGTTATAAAGTACTGAGAAATTATAGATAATGTGTTTATATATTAAGAAACTAAACTGAAAGTAAAAAATAAAGGCTGCTACCTTTAAAGCCTGTTAAAACCTTGTTGATGTAAATAAATTATTAACTTTATTATTAATATTTGTATATTATTATTGTAAAACAGGATCATGATGTTTACCAAAATAAGTACAATTTAATTATTTATTGTTTTTTATTTTATTTTTTTATTTATTCTTCAATAAAATTAGACGTAAAGATTTTAATGTTTATTTATTATTATTATTATTATTATTATTATTATTATTATTTTTTATAAAAAGTGACTATTAAAATAGTTAGTGATTTCTTTTTATACCAGAGTTTCCTGCATTACTTTTAAAACTATCATTCATTCTAAATGAATTAATTTATATAAAAAAGATTATATGACCGTAATGACACTATCTACACCTGAAGAATTTTCCTACTGCATAAATTATTAATATATGAATAATTTCCGGATTATTCACTGTACTTTGCTGTAATTGTTACGTCGCTGCTTTGTCTATAAAAATATTCTACACTAAATCTTACTTTTTAATTAGGTATTTATTTATTTAATTATTTCATATTTTTGGGGATGTTTGTTTGTTGTTGTTGATTTAACTTCCGAAATCAGCTGCATCATCTAAACAGTCCTGAACCCTACAGATCTCATCCTTATCTGTATTAATGCTGTATATTGTTTACAGAATTATTATTATTATTTTTTTTTAATCATTTTGGTATCTGATGTTTTTATATGTTGGTGCTGAAGGTTATTAGTTTTCGTTTATGTCAATTTCCAAAAATTTCATGTGGTTTTTTTAAGCAGAGACAATCCAACTTAGTATTGTAACAGAAGTGATATTCAGAAAGAAAACAACAATGCAGTTAAACGTTAAAAATGTGACAGAATCTGGATGTGTCTGAAAATTATTTCTGCATGAAAGGGTTAAATATAGACTAAATATAGGTTATAGGATTTATAGGTTAAATATAGGATGATAATAATAATAATAATAATAATAATAATAGTTATTTTTATTTATAGGCGCCTTTCTAGTCACTCAAGGTCACCATACAAATTCAAACCAGAAATAAATAATAAAATAGAGGTGAACAACAATAAAACAATATTTAAAAAACAAAACAAAAGAGTTAATCAGCTAGTAAACAAGATGATTAGCGAAACTAGTCTTTTTTTTTTATGCCTTGATATTATTGAAGTGAATTTATTCAGTCAGACTTACTGAATCCTCACATTCTACACACTCAGTGTATTGTCCGTCTTCAAACACACACACACACACATAGTTAAATCTAAAGTGTAGCTCGAAAGTCACGGCAGATGGCAAACTGGCACGATCCACGCTTTTTGTTTTGGTTTTAATTATTTATGGAGTAGATTATGTGCTAAAGTGAAATGATTAACGTCAAACCGAGTGAATTTGATTGATTATATAACAGCTGGATGTGAGAAGAGGAGATCATTGTGGTCTGTTACTGAATAAAACCCGAGGTGTTCTTTATTTATTTTTTTTATTTGTGGGTGGGAAACTAATGAAAAACAGTGAACTACTGTTCACTGCAACTAATTGAAAAACAGTGTTTAATTCTATGATGCTTTAGTATAGAGGACAAGTAGAATCACTCGACTCACCAGCCAGTAATATTTGCATTGCAGTATTTCATCATCTACGTCACATTTGTGCACGATTAAGTTATGTTTATAAATCCTTTATAATTTACACTATCTCTGTTGCTAATCGAGACAAAGTCACGGCAATTACGACTGAAACGTCTCACAATAAAATCACTTTATTGCAAGGTTATTTTGTGAAGGTTACCAGATTCTGGAGTTAATTGGTGTTAAAATGAGTTTCAGAGGTCAATCTTTTAAAAAATTTACTGTCATCCCCAAACTGTTCCCACGAAGCATGAAATTGTCCAAAATGTCTTGGTATGAAGCTGAAGCATTAAGAGTTCCTTTCACTGGAACTAAGGGGCCGAGTCCAACCCCTGAAAAACAACACCTGAGTTTAGTGTCCCAAAACTTTTGGCAATATAGCGTATAAACCTGGGCCTTAAATCTACACTTCGGTCCGAGCTACAGTTCTAGAAAACTAATTGGCGTCTTCTGATCGATCCGTATCCCCGGACCCCGCTTCGAGAACCCAGGCTCTGCGTAAATGAGGTGCGCAATCAGGACATTTTGTTCGCTCAGCTACCAGAATACAAATGAAATGGTATAAAGAGGGCTGAAAGTGTTGCTACGCTGCATTGAACACACTCGTGCTGTGTTGTGTGAGTGTGTGTGTGTGTGTGTGAGAGAGAGTGTGTGTGTGTGGTGCAGCACGTCAGGAGTCTAATGAGCTTTTCGGCATTATGCTGATGACGGCTCTTTCTCAGGGCTTTGCTTTATTGAAGCAGGAGTGTGTGTGTGTGTGTGTGTGTGTGTGTGTGTGTAGATAAGATTCAGACTCCACTGTACCCTCAGTATCCGCCTTTTCCCCCTTCTCTGCAGCAGAAAGCCTGCGTCCACGCCGAGCGTTCACGTTGGAGGTCACATTGCTGAAAGGAAGCGGCGAAGTCAGCAGTCTGACTGGAAGGAGGTGCAGTGGAGCGTTTTTCTTTTTTTCTTCCTTCTTTTCTTTTTTTTTTTCTCCTTCCTTCACACTGTACATAGTCCCTCCCCTTTGCGCTTGTGTGCCATAACGTGATACAGTGCGGAGCTACTGAAAAGTCGCACTGAATTTTCCTCTCTGGTTTATCGAAAATGTGTTTCTGCATCACCGTCGATCACTTATTAATGATTATAACCCTTCGTATGATCAGTCATAATGCAGTATTGATGATGGAAAATGCTGCAGTAGGAAAATTCTTCAGGTGTAGATAGTGTGGTGTGGTGATATAATATATAGTCGTTACGGTCATATAATTTTATCTTTTATGTAAATTAATTCATTTATAATCAATAATACATTAATAGAATGAATGCCGGAAAATCCTGTGTTTAAAAAAAAAAATTCACTAATAATTTTAATCAGTTTTTATAATAATAATAATAAAAAATAAACATTAAAATCTTTACTGTCTAATTTTTATTAAAAAATAAATAAATAAAAAAAAAATTAAATTGCACTTATTTGGAAATAAGTATAATAATAATAATAATAATGTTTTCTAATAATAAAATGCAAATAATAATAAATGTAGTAATTTAATAACATTGACAGGGTTTTAACAGGCTTCATACGTCATTTCTTAAAATGAATATGTAGCATTAAATGCCGGAAAAAATTCCCAAATAGATTATTTTTACTAGGAATAATAATAATAATAATAATAATAATAATAATAGAGAGGCTAGTGTTTAAAGCTGCTGTAACGTAAGTGAGAAAAGGAACAAACTTGATAAAAATTTAACTCGTCAATCTTTAATGAATAAATAATAATCAGTAGAACATTTTTATTTTGTATGAAAGGAAAAAATCACTAATCAGGATGTGGTGTTATGGAAAATGAATCCATCTAAATCCTTAAAGATTTGTTAACCCTGTTTCGTCTCATGATGTTGATTAGTTTCCTGTAACAGCACGACACTGAGGGTTTCATTCCTTCTGTGTTGTTGCGCATGGTGCAAGGTGCATTTTTGTGATGAAGTGTGTGTGTGAGAGAGAGAGAGTGTGTGAGCTGCGCTCTGATTGGACACCAGGTGGCAGTGATAACAAATAATACCGTCCTGGGTGTGTGTGTGTGTGTGTGTGTGTGTTGGTGAGACATAGAGCAGGAGTGCAGAGAGGCTGCAGTCTTCTCAAGATATAAGCACAACTTCAGAGGACTAAACAGATCACATCAAGATATTTAGATTTATTTATTTTTTTGTCCCAGATGTCTTTCCTCCAGAACAGCTGATCCGAGCCGGAGTAGGAGACGGAGCCGGAGTCCCCGCCTGGCACGGGATGGCATCTGCCCGGCAGTATGGTCGCTCGGCCAGGGACATCGCCAGCGTGATGCAGAGGCTGCAGGGTAGGTGCTGATGATGCACGCTTTCTCTTAAGGTGACCTGAGCAGCACCGCACCGCACCGTGCTGTAGCATGACACAGCACATCCTCTCTAAAGCTCAGACAGATCCGACCATCCAGGATCTCTCTCATCTCCTCGGATCATATTCAGTCGTACGGTAGCTACATCCTGTCTAGATTCGCTCCATGTGCGCCAGGTAGCGGGTTCTGCCATGATGTTTGTTAGCACTCATGACATCACGCCATGCATTAAAATGACGTCGGAACCCCAGTGCAGGGGATTAGTACCTTCTCAAACGTAGTATCAGCTTCATTGTCGGGATTAATGTCAGCATTTGAGCTCGAACAATTTATACGATCGTTTTGCTTATTCATCGCAAGCGTAGAGATTTTTATTCTTATAGAATTGACAATATGTTTCATTTACAGGCAAGCTGATATTCTTTATAACCCACAGGCTTAAAAAAAACCCTCAGTGATAAGTACTCACTCTAATGAAATAAAATCACAGCATCAGGAGTTGCAGGTTGTGCAGAATTTGGGTCGATTTCTGAACCCGGCTGCATAGAAATAGAAATGCGTTTCTGTTTACGGGTCAGCGCTTCCAGTTTTGTCCTTCAGCATTCTCCCTATTTCTGTATTTTTGTGAATCATTTGACCTTAGGCGGACCTTTTGCTAGTCCCCTACAAGAGAGATTTCAAATAAAATAAAATAAAATCACAGCTTTTAGTTTAAAAACACACACGTGACTAAGATAAGTAGCTTCAGATTAAATAGCAGCAGGTCCTTGCAAGGATAGTAAGACTGACTGTGTGTGTGTTTAAATTTTGCATGCTAGCTGGTTCACAAGGTCAGAGCTTTATTAGCGTTTTTATCTTTTCACACTCGTCAGCTTTTTATTCCGCCGTTAACGTTTCCAAAGTTTTTGACAGACGATTGGAGGAAAGGACAAGGAGTTCATCTGAAAAAAAAAATGAGAGAGAGAGAATTAAGGAAGGTGGAAGGAACGGCATGAGTAGTAGAAGAATGGGATAAATAGACTGAAATAATAAGGGATGAATAGAGGAAGAGGAGTTCAGGAGGGAGGGATGGATGGAGGGAGGGGGGCGTGTTAAGCATCACGTGTGTCTAATCTGCTGAAGAGCTGACTCTGTGAAGAGTGAAGAGCCTCTTTGAGCCAAGAAGAAGGACGTGGTGATAAACGTGGGTTTAAAACTAGATTCAGGGGATAGATTTAGTTCTGCAGTGGGTTTATATTTATGTTCATATCATCAAAAAAAATCATAGGCATGTTTGAAGCGTCTCCTTTAAACGATATTAATGAATATAGAATGAGAGATCTAATCTCAGCTTAGTGGTTAGCACTGTTAACTTACAGAAAGAAGGTCCTGGGTTCGAATCCTGGGTTTCTGTGTGGAGTTTGCATGGGTTTCCTCCCACAGTCCAAAAACATGTACATTAGGTTGATTGGTGATTCTAAATTGCCCATAGGAGTGAGTGTGTGTGGTTGTCTGTCTGTGTGACCCTGTGATGGACTGGTGACCTGTCCAGGGTGTACCCCTGCCTTTCCCCCAATATGTGCTGCCATAGGCTCCAGCAGATCCCCGTGACCCTAATTAGGAATAAAATGGGTATAGACGATGGATGGATAGATCTTATCTCAGTGGCTAGCCGGAATGGCTAATGAGGCGTAACATATTCCTGCTTGGTGAAAAGACTAGCGTGATTTTTAATCAACATTTCAGTCACGTTTGAAGAGTCAGAACATTGTTCCTAAACAAATACGTTTCTATCTCAGTATCAAATACAACAAAAGACTTTTGTGGTTACAGGAAGTTAGGAGGGATGATCGGTCAGACCATCCCCGTCTCTGCGTCACAGCTAAGCAGCTAATCGTCATACCGGTTTGGTTTGCTAGCTCGCTAATTTATACACTTCATTTACAAACCTTCGGTCTTCCGTGAAGAAACGAGCTAGCTAACAGGAAATATCAAAGCTACGCTTTCAATTACGAGTCTCCTGTAATGAACGAGTGAAGATAGATAACTTACTAGCTAGATAACCAGCTACGATGCTTGTCTTTCTGTCTGTCACACTGTCTCTTTCTCACTCTTGTCTTTCTGTCTCTCTCTTTTTCCCTTTTCTCTCTCTCTTTGTCTCTCTTTCTGTCTGTCTGTCTCTCTCTTTCTATTTTCTCTTGCTCTCTCTCTCTCTCTCTCTCTCCATCTGTGTCCCTCTCTCAATCTTTCTTTCTCCTCTCTGTCTTTGTCTTTCTCTCTGTCACGTTGTCTCTCTGTCTCTCTCTCTCTCTCTCTCTCTCTCTCTCTCTCTATCTGTCACGTTGTCTCTCTCTTTCTCTCTCTCTCTCTCTCTTTCTCTGTCTCTCTCTCTCTCTCGCTGTCTCTCTGTCACTCTTTGTTAGCTAGCTAACACGAAATATCAAAGCTACGCTCTTACTTATGAGTCACCTGGAATGGGCGTTTGAAGCTAGATAACTGGCTAGCTAGATAACCAGCTACGATGCTTGTTGTCATTGTAAAATTGAGTGACAAATCTGTAATCATCACTCCTTCAGATACTTCAGATTATCTCTAATCTAAGATCCTATAAGACGTACGTATATATACCATACGCCATCGGACCGTGTAGCCGCTGACAGGACGCCAAGACGCGAGAATCTTCTAGAACTCTCATGATCACTCCCTGTCTGTTGCGCTAATCTGTAATAATGAGCGGATAACGTTTTAGCTAAGCTCAATCCCATTCCTTAATAAATTCTTGATGAATTATTCAGTTAGGCTACAGCCAAGTTGCAGCTGGTTGCTAGGCAACACAGGTCTGTTTTTTTTTTTTTGCAGAAAGGTTTGCGTACTCGTGGCTTTTTGTTTACAAACACAGAGGCGGTCTGTTATAGCTGACACGGAATTGACTAACACGACGAGCTGCACTTTATTGTTGTCTGGCGCGAGCCATAATAACATCACAACATTAAACCTAACCGGAAATGGATAAAAATATTGTTAAATTGGTGTGGTGTCAGAGGAATAAAACACTTTACTGTGTGCTCTGTTAGGAAGACCATCCCAGTCACTTATATAATGTTAAATATTCTTAAATGTCCACAATCATCACAGACTAGCAAAGTTACATAACACTAGCTGAAGCTTCAAGGGTCATTTAGTGACCTCTAGCTAGCCAGAGCTCATCATTACTATAGTTTATAGTTACATTTAATGATTTGTGAAAAAACGTCTGTAAACTGTTACTGACCAGTCTCTCTCTCTCTCTCTCTCTCTCTGTTTCTCTGTCTTTCTTTGTCTATCGCTGTCTCTCTCTCTTCCTCTCTTTTTCTCTTCTTTCTATCTCTGTCATTCTGTTTCTGTCTGTCTCCTTCTTTTTCTCTCTCTCTCTGTCTCCTTCTTGTTCTCTCTCTCTGTCTCTCTGTCTCTTTCTCTCTGTCACTCTGCCTTTCTCTCGCTGTCTCTCTGTCGCTCTCTTTCTCTTTCTCTCTCTCTGTCTCTCTCTCTCTCTCTCTCTCTCTCTCTGTCTTTCTTTGTCTATCACTGTCTCTCTCTCTTGCTCTCTCTTTCTCTTCTCTCTCTCTTTGTCTCTCTGTCTCCTTCTCTCTCTTTGTCACTCTCTCTCTGCCTCTCTCTCTCTCTCTCTCTCTCTCTTTCTCATTGTCATGTTAACGTCTCAGCTGACTCTTATGAAGTGTTGTATTAATGTTGAAACAGTATGTTATTCATCATACAGTGATTTTTTCCGCCCGGCGAAACACAAGTCCAGGTCGAAGTTATTACAGAAACGCAGTGTATTAGAATGTGCAGGTTAATATTAATGGATTTACACCATTACCACCTTCTGACCAATCAGAATGGAGAACTCAGCAGCAGTACAACCTCAGACTTAACTTGTTAAAAAAATATGATTTCACAGCTCTTGCTATAAAAAGTATATTTTTTGTGTATTTTTTCCCCGATATGTTTCCAAATGATATTTTTTATACCATAACGAGGACACCACCGGACCTTCACACATCACGGCAAGAACGTCCACGAAATCAGGGGTAATTACAGAGCCGCTGCCATCACCCCCCCCACCCTCCCCAAAACATCTCTATTATTTTTCCTTTTGTCTTCATCGTGTCTGAGCACCAACTCATTTTAATTACAGAGAATATGAACGCTCTCGTTCATCTGCCCAACAATGTAACAGCAATTATCACCACAATGGATAAATAATGATGGAAATAATGGATCGTGTGGGGTATACAGTTAGCCCTTGCCCCCTCCCACGTCCTCATCTTTCTTCTTCCTTTTTCTTTTATAAAGACTTTAAACAAAAAAAATCAGCTTTTTCTTGATGACATCTTGTGTTTTATTTATTTTCTGTATATAAACCGAAGCCTCAGTGTTTTCTGCTCGGCGTATTAAATGCTCCCGGCTCATTCTGTCTTCTCGCGTTCTTTCGTTTCCTGATGAAAAGTGTTACAGAGTGTAATTAACATATCGGAGGTGTGAGCGTCGGTTACCATGGAAACCAGATGTGGCGCGTCAGGACGGAGTCGAACTGCCCCATGGTGATGGTGGGTTAGTTAGTTGACCAGAACAGCAAGGTCAGTAGGGTCAGTCACCACTGATAGTTAGATTCATCAGTAAGCTCATGTATGTCAGGGTTTGTGGGATTGATTAAGTTGGAAAGAGCTTTACACTCTGTGTGTGTGTGTGTGTGTGTGCGCGCGCGCGCGCCTTGTCTGCGTGTGTGTCTGTGTTTGTTTTTGTCTGTCTGCCTGTCTGTCTGTATGTTTGTCCATGTCTGTCTGTCTGTCCGTGTGTGTGTCTGTCCATGTCTGTCTGTCTGTCCATGTGTGTGTGTCTGTCCGTCCGTGTGTGTGTCTGTCCGTCCGTGTGTGTGTCTGTCCGTCCGTGTGTGTGTCTGTCCGTCCGTGTGTGTGTCTGTCCGTCCGTGTGTGTGTCTGTCCGTCCGTGTGTGTGTCTGTCCGTCCGTGTGTGTCTGTCCGTCCGTGTGTGTCTGTCCGTCCGTGTGTGTCTGTCCGTCCGTGTGTGTGTCTGTCCGTCCGTGTGTGTGTCTGTCCGTCCGTGTGTGTGTCTGTCCGTCCGTGTGTGTCTGTCCGTCCGTGTGTGTCTGTCCGTGTGTGTGTGTGTCTGTCCGTGTGTGTGTGTGTCTGTCCGTGTGTGTGTTTCTTTGTTTGTGTGTGTGTCTGTCCGTGTGTGTGTGTGTGTCTGTCCGTGTGTGTGTGTGTGTGTGTGTGTGTGTGTGTCTGTCCGTGTTTGTGTGTCTGTCCGTTTGTGTGTGTCTCTCCGTGTGTGTTTCTTTATTTGTGTGTGTGTGTGTGTGTCTGGCCGTGTGTGTGTGTCTGTCCGTGTGTGTGTGTCTGTCCGTGTGTGTGTCTGTCCGTGTGTGTTTCTTTATTTGTGTGTGTGTGTGTGTGTCTGTCCGTGTGTGTGTGTCTGTCCGTGTGTGTGTGTCTGTCCGTGTGTGTGTGTCTCTCCGTGTGTGTGTGTCTCTCCGTGTGTGTGTGTCTGTCCGTGTGTGTTTCTTTGTTTGTGTCTGTCCGTGTGTGTGTGTCTGTCCGTGTGTGTGTGTCTGTCCGTGTGTGTGTGTCTGTCCGTGTGTGTGTGTCTGTCCGTGTGTGTGTGTCTCTCCGTGTGTGTGTGTCTCTCCGTGTGTGTTTCTTTGTTTGTGTCTGTCCGTGTGTGTGTGTCTGTCCGTGTGTGTGTGTCTGTCCGTGTGTGTGTGTCTGTCCGTGTGTGTGTGTCTTTGTTTGTGTGTGTGTGTCTGTCCGTGTGTGTGTGTCTGTCCGTGTGTGTGTGTCTTTGTTTGTGTGTGTGTGTCTTTGTTTGTGTGTGTGTCTTTGTGTGTGTGTGTGTGTCTGTCCGTGTGTGTGTGTCTGTCCGTGTGTGTGTGTCTGTCCGTGTGTGTGTGTCTGTCCGTGTGTGTGTGTCTTTGTTTGTGTGTGTGTCTTTGTTTGTGTGTGTGTGTCTTTGTGTGTGTGTGTGTCTTTGTTTGTGTGTGTGTGTCTGTCCGTGTGTGTGTGTCTGTCCGTGTGTGTGTGTCTGTCCGTGTGTGTGTGTCTGTCCGTGTGTGTGTCTGTCCGTGTGTGTGTGTCTTTGTTTGTGTGTGTCTGTCCGTGTGTGTGTGTCTGTCCGTGTGTGTGTGTCTGTCCGTGTGTGTGTGTGTCTGTCCGTGTGTGTGTGTGTCTGTCCGTGTGTGTGTCTGTCCGTGTGTGTGTCTGTCCGTGTGTGTGTCTGTCCGTGTGTGTGTGTCTGTCCGTGTGTGTGTGTCTTTGTTTGTGTGTGTGTGTGTGTCTGTCCGTGTGTGTGTGTCTGTCCGTGTGTGTGTGTCTGTCCGTGTGTGTGTGTCTGTCCGTGTGTGTGTGTCTGTCCGTGTGTGTGTGTCTCTCCGTGTGTGTGTTTCTTTGTTTGTGTCTGTCCGTGTGTGTGTGTCTGTCCGTGTGTGTGTGTCTGTCCGTGTGTGTGTGTCTGTCCGTGTGTCTGTCCGTGTGTCTGTCCGTGTGTCTGTCCGTGTGTGTGTCTGTCCGTTTGTGTTTCTGTCCGTGTGTGTGTGTGTGTGTCTCTCCATGTGTGTTTTTGTCTGTCCGTGTGTGTGTGTCTGTCCGTGTGTGTGTGTCTTTGTTTGTGTGTGTGTGTCTGTCCGTGTGTGTGTGTCTGTCCGTGTGTGTGTGTCTTTGTTTGTGTGTGTCTTTGTTTGTGTGTGTGTGTCTTTGTTTGTGTGTGTGTGTCTGTCCGTGTGTGTGTGTCTGTCCGTGTGTGTGTGTCTGTCCGTGTGTGTGTGTCTGTCCGTGTGTGTGTCTGTCCGTGTGTGTGTGTCTTTGTTTGTGTGTGTGTGTCTGTCCGTGTGTGTGTGTCTGTCCGTGTGTGTGTGTCTGTCCGTGTGTGTGTGTGTCTGTCCGTGTGTGTGTGTCTGTCCGTGTGTGTGTGTCTGTCCGTGTGTGTGTGTCTGTCCGTGTGTGTGTGTCTGTCCGTGTGTGTGTGTCTGTCCGTGTGTGTGTGTCTTTGTTTGTGTGTGTGTGTGTGTCTGTCCGTGTGTGTGTGTCTGTCCGTGTGTGTGTGTCTGTCCGTGTGTGTGTGTCTGTCCGTGTGTGTGTGTCTCTCCGTGTGTGTGTTTCTTTGTTTGTGTCTGTCCGTGTGTCTGTCCGTGTGTCTGTCCGTGTGTCTGTCCGTGTGTCTGTCCGTGTGTGTCCGTCCGTGTGTGTGTCTGTCCGTTTGTGTTTCTGTCCGTGTGTGTGTGTGTGTCTCTCCATGTGTGTTTTTGTCTGTCCGTGTGTGTGTTTCTGTCCGTCTGTGTTTCTGTCCGTGTGTGTGTGTGTCTCTCCATGTGTGTTTTTGTCTGTCCGTGTGTGTGTTTCTGTCCGTGTGTGTGTCTCTCCATGTGTGTTTTTGTCTGTCCATGTGTGTGTGTTTCTGTCTGTATGTGTGTGTGTTTGGGGTCAGTGTCTGTACTGTGATGAAAAAACGGTGTTTTGTTTGCCTTCTTGTGGGTGAAGAGTCGACGTGTGAGTCAGTAATTTGTTCGTCTTTGATCTGTACAGATTAGCATTTCTGTCTGTGTGTGTGTGTGAGAGAGAGAGAGAGAGAGAGAGAGAGAGGGTGCACTCACTTCCCTTTACTGTGTATAAATACAGAATAAAGGCTGACCATCAGCCACATTCACTCCTGTCTGTCTGTCTGTCCATGTGTAATTTGTTCGTCTTTGATCTGTACAGATTAGTGTGTGTGTGTGAGAGAGAGAGAGAGAGAGAGAGAGAGAGAGAGAGAAGGTGCACTCACTTCCCTTTACTTTGTAAAAATCTGTGTGTCGGTCTGTGTGTTGGTCTGCCTGTGTGTGTGTGTGTGTCTGTCTGTCTGTCTGTCTGTCTGTCCATGTGTCTGTCTGTTTGTCTATCTGTCTATCCCTTACTATGTAAAAATACTGAATAAAGGCTGACCAGTGTCCACATCCACTCCCTTCCAAATTTACTCAAATGTTATGTTCCACGTCTAAAAACTCTTGCTAATGAACCACCTGTCTCTTGTGTGCACGTCTCCACCCCCTCACACACACACACACACACACACACACACACACACTCTCTCTCTCTCTCTCCTTGTAGTTGCTACAATTCTAATCATTCCGTCTGCATTCTCCTCATTACGTCTGAGATATGCACATTCATTTTCCCCGCCCGTGATTTCTTCCCAGCCGTCTATTATCACTTAGCGGATTTTTTAAAGCTTTACACGGCGTCTACATTATGCATCTCGGGCTCGATTTTAATGAACAAGCCCTCGTGATTTTCATTTGCATTTATCTCAATAAACCTCGGGTTATTGCTTTCTCTTTCTCTTTCTCTCTCCTTTTCAAAGTCAGCTTCAGGAATGTCAGGTCCATGTCCCGATTTTTTACCATCTTCCATCTGAATGCTGGCGAGTTGTTTGGGGTGGGGAGGAGGGAGAAGAAAGGTGGTAGAAGGAGGGGAAAAAAAACAGCAATTAGCGGAACCATATGGCAGAAAAACAGGGAGCACTTTGAAGACCTCCCAGGCTTAAACCTCGATCCGTATGTTGAGGAATTCTGCCATTTGTCGCCTCTCGTTATCTCAGGAGCGGAACACATCGTCCCGCCGGATTTCCCATGATGCACTTTTGCCGTCCGCGACCGTCAGAGAAACGCACACGGAGTGGTCTTTTAATCTGGCATGTCCTCACGAAGAATCCCCGAGGACTCTCTCCGTGTGCGCTCATTAACACGGTCTTTCCTCGTGGCCGCTCGGGTAGAGCCGAGAGAACGGCGCGCGCTAAACTTCCCCTCATTTCCGCGGGATTCGTAAACCAGCGCTTGCTCATGTGTGTAAAGTGAGTGAGGGGAAACACTTCAGGCAGTGCTGCTCCGGGAAAATGATCAGTTACAGGCTGCTGGTTGTGTCGTGTTTCTTCTTCATATCACAGCAATTTACCAGCAATTACAGCAGTTCATTTATTGATGAATGAAGGAGGTCTGATTGTTCCTGTTTTTACCCAGTCGTCCCCTCACCACACGCTCGCTTCTCTCTCTCTCTTCAACCCAAAAAGATAACAAAAACCTCATGTTACCATCAATCAAGAGAGAGTGAGTGTGTGTGTGTGTGTGCGCATATGTCTGTGTGCGTGTGTCTGTATGCGTGCGTGTCTGTGTGTCAACACGTGTGTGTTCGTGTGTGTCTGTATGCGTGCGTGTCTGTGTCAACACGTGTGTGTTCGTGTGTGTCTGTCTGTGTCCATGTCTGTGCGTCTGTCTGTGTGTGTGTTCATGTGTCAACACGTGTGTGTTCATGTGTGTCTGTCTGTGTCCATGTTTGTGTGTGTGTGTGTGTGTGTGTGTGTTTGTCTGTGTATGTCTGTGCGTGTGTGTCTGTCTGTGTCCATGTCTGTGTGTCTGTCTGTGTGTGCGTGCGTGTCTGTGTGTGTTCATGTGTCAACACGTGTGTGTTCATGTGTGTCTGTCTGTGTCCATGTCTGTGTGTGTTCATGTGTGTCTGTCTGTGTCCATGTCTGTGTGTGTGTGTTTGTCTGTGTGTCTGTCTGTGTCCATGTCTGTGTGTGTGTGTTTGTCTGTGTGTCTGTCTGTGTCCATGTCTGTGTGTGTGTGTGTGTGTGTTTGTCTGTGTATGTCTGTGCGTGTGTGTCTCTGTGTCCATGTCTGTGTGTCTGTCTGTGTGTGCGTGTGTCTGTGTGCGTGCGTGTCTGTGTGTGTTCATGTGTGTCAACACGTGTGTGTTCGTGTGTGTCTGTCTGTGTCCATGTCTGTGTGTGTATGTGTGTGTGTTTGTCTGTGTATGTCTGTGTGTGTGTGTGTGTGTTTGTCTGTGTATGTCTGTACGTGTGTGTCTGTCTGTGTCCATGTCTGTGTGTCTGTCTGTGTGTGCGCGTGTCTGTGTGTTCATGTGTGTCAACACGTGTGTGTTCATGTGTGTCTGTGTGTGTGTGTTTGTCTGTGTGTCTGTCTGTGTCCATGTCTGTGTGTGTGTTTGTCTGTGTGTCTGTCTGTGTCCATGTCTGTGTGTGTGTTTGTCTGTGTATGTGTTTGTCTGTGTCCATGTCTGTGTGTGTGTGTCTGTGTGTGTGTTTGTCTGTGTGTCTGTGTGTGTGTGTGTGTTTGTCTGTGTGTCTGTCTGTGTCCATGTCTGTGTGTGTGTGTGTGTGTGTTTGTCTGTGTATGTCTGTGCGTGTGTCTGTGTGTGTTCATGTGTGTCAACACGTGTGTTCATGTGTGTCTGTCTGTGTCCATGTCTGTGTGTGTGTGTTTGTCTGTGTGTCTGTCTGTGTCCATGTCTGTGTGTGTGTGTTTGTCTGTGTGTCTGTCTGTGTCCATGTCTGTGTGTGTGTGTTTGTCTGTGTGTCTGTCTGTGTCCATGTCTGTGTGTGTGTCTGTCTGTGTCCATGTCTGTGTTCATGTCTGTGTGTGTCTGTCTGTCCATCTGTGTGTCTGTCTGTCCATTTCTGTCTGTGTCCATGTCTGTGTGTGTCTGTGTGCATGTCTGTGTCTGTCTGTCTGTCCATTTCTGTCTGTGCGTGTCTGTGTGCATGTCTGTGTCTGTCTGTCTGTCCATTTCTGTCTGTGCGTGTCTGTGTGCATGTCTGTGTCTGTCTATCTGTCCATTTGTGTCTGTATGTCTGTGTGTGTGTGTGTGTGTATGTCTGCCCATGTGTCTGTGTGTGTGTGTGTGTAAAACTCCCAGCATAAAACTCCTCAGTCCAGAAACCTCTGCCTGTTCCTCCTCTGACACTGGAGACTCCTTCCTAACATCACTCTGTTAATTAAAACTTTTTATTTGTAATATATTTTATATATATTTTTTTACTTTAGTATTAGTTTTAGATTATGGGGGAGCGTCCACCGTACAAGTCCCTCTGTATGAACTGTTGCTATAGCAACTAATTCCTAACACATTTAAAGTAGAGAATTGATGAGAGCTGGTGTTTAGATATTATTACACTATTGTTAGGACAGGGTTTCACAAACATTAGATTAATGATGTCACTCCAGACAAAACGGTAGACATGAGGGTTTCCTGTTTGTTTGCTCTTATCAGTTTTTTAGCCAGCAGTAAACAGTCTAATGATGTACTGATATGACGTGTAGTAAAATGTACTCTGACTGTTAGACATATGAACGAGAGTCGGTTTAAAAGAAATGAAAGATTACATGTATTTTTCCTACCTCTTCCTTATCTGTAGTTCCATGTGTAATAATGCCGAATAATTCTAGGATCTTTAAATATAAGATACTGTATGGTTTCAATCCTACAATAAAACATATAGGATGATATTAGACGGTAAATATTCCAGTGTGTTTGATGATGTCATGATTTTGTTGACGTTTAGGCTTTGTTATATTTATCTTTATTATTAGGGCTCGTTTTGAATGGCATGTTTTGCTAGGTGTGTAACATAAAGCTGTCAGCACTGGCTTTCCAAAATGGTTGTGTGTGTGTGTGTGTGTGTGTGTGAGAGAGAGAGAGAGAGAGAGAAATCGACTTATTTGGCAATTTAGAGCATCTGATGTCAGGCAGTGTGATGATGGATGTGATATCTAGGCATCTGGAAAGAGAAATATAATTCCCTTGGATTTGTACGACCTCTCCGACTGTTTGGGGGGGAAAGAAAAAAAAAAACAGATTGCCTGATTTTAGTCGTTTCAAACACTACCAGTGAGGAAGTAGAACACCACAGAGAGAGAGAGAGAGAGAGAGAGAGAGAGAGAGAGAGGGAGAGGGAGGGAGAGAGAGAGAGAGGGAGGGAGGGGGGGAGAGGAGTAATGAGGGAGGGAGACACATGGAGGTCATCTCATGTACTTCAGCTCTCTCTTTAAGCCCAATCACACCACTGCTGGCACAAAGCCACATGAGCAGAGGGAAAAAATAAAAAGCCATATTGCCTTGGCAAGCTGCCACAGTGGCAGTGTGTAATGTTATGCCAGAGATGGCAGGGACAGGACGGCTCTGTACTGACCAGCACTCACAGTCACCTTGAATTCTGTCTGAGGCTCCAGCTCTGTGGTTTTTTTAATGCAGTGTGGAGACGAAGAAACGAAATATATAATATTCTATAGCACAGCTCATTCTTAAATATTTTATAAAATGAAATAATGCTGTGTGTGTGTAGACATGTAAGCCCACGTGTGTATTGTATTTGTAAACGAAGCTGTTCCTCCTTTTCATTCCACACAATGCTCTTCCCCAAAGCGTTCAATCCGATTAGAAAGTCCATTCACCTGCCAATCAGGGTGTGTAATCGCCAGATCAAACTCGGTAGGCCGCCGCCCGAACCCTACCGAGCGAGTGAGCGCGGCCGTGCCCTGATAATGATCCTCTTGTGCTGCCGTCAATCACGGAAACCAAACAAACTGCATCCGACGGCTTTTAAAGGGCAATTGTGTGTTGTTTAAGGAGGCGGTGTGAGGCATTTTGGCTGAGAGAAGGTGAAATCGAGGTAGACTCAGTTATTAACTGTGGTTAAGATAAATAGTCTTTCTGGGCAGAAATTAGCAGAGCTCATGAATAACATCTGAGTCGATTTTCTACTAAACATGTTCTGGGCATCATCACTTCATCAGACTTTGACTAGGTGAGTCGGTTCACATAGTATAGCTGAGTCAATTGGTCAGACTATGAACGAGTCATTTCTTGAGACTTTACCTGAGCCAATTCCTCAACCCGTAGCCGAGTCGATTCATCAAACCATAGTTGATTCGATTTCGTGAGAACAAAGCCGAGACAGTTTGTCAGACCAGACAGTAGCCAAGACGAATTTGCAAGACGATAGCTTAAAGGACTTGACAGACCGTCACTGACTCAGTTTCTTAGACAACATGATTCATTTGACGATATGTGAATGGATTCATCAGACAGTGGTCAGTTTGATTCATCAGCACTATGTTTGTACTATAGCCAGGCGGCTGGGTGACCAGAGTCAATTAATTTGGCAATAGCTGAGACGATTAGCCAAACCATAGCTCAGGTGAGCTCTTGTACAGTCGGTGAGTCGATTCATTAGATTAATTAATCTGATCATCAGACAGAGGCTAAGTGGATTTGTATCAAACGTTAGCCAAGTCGATTAGTCAGATAATAGCCGAGTGGATTCATCAAGACAAGAGCTGTTGGTAGGCTGCTGTGTAAAGCTTTTGGCTGGATCGATTCTTCCGGCAGTAGACAGGAGGATTTGTAAGAGTCGACTTGTTAAATGATAGCTAAAGCGATTCGTCAGGCAAAAGCCATTTCAATTCATCACACAAGACCCGAGTCGATTCGTCAGATAATAGCCAAGTCGATTCACGATATCAGAGTTTATTCCTCGGTTCCTCAGATGATGGCATGTTGCACGGTATGACATTCTTTTAACATTTTAAGATTTATAATAAATGGTAAATTTCTGTGATATAACAGGAATAAACCATTCTGGCAGGTGATGTTATAGAGGTGCATCCATTTCCCTGCTGTCATTTTCCCCATGTTGTGTTTTATTCCATAATTATGCAAATGAGGTCATCTTCAAATTAAGTGTTATCAGATTGTTTTTCAGTTGATTTATTTATTTATTTAAACCATGTGTCTCCTTGAAGCGGAAGTCTGATTTCAACCTATCTTCAGTGGCAGTAATGTGGCCGGTCCCCTCTGACTGACAGTAACTGATTAGATGGTCCATCAGATAACACGACTCCTTTAGCCTCCAGAAACCTCAGTGATGCTAACACTCGCCTGCAGGAGAAAAAGGAATTTGTATTTATCTTACAAAGGCAGCTCGACAAGTCGATGTTCACCGCACATCAGACCGTCCCCCAAAACATTCAAAAGAAACGTGAGTTTGTTGCCTCTGGCAGCTCGTGTGATGTGTTGAAGGTCAGAAGGGCATCTGTTGACCTTGTGTCAGGGATTTGGATCCCTGAAGACTGCTCGTGTTTGATGAGAGATGTGTAGATCTCTTCTCAAGACCCCCGTCCTTAATGAGCACCTATACGCTGCCTAGAGCACACATGCTGTGGAGAAAGGAGAAGCCATACGGTGTCCATCAGCAGCCTCCCAGGCCGTTCCCTAAATCCATTCTTCACTCCATAACGCTAGCTGTGTGCGGGATGAACGGCTCAGTCTGTCTGACCTACTTCTGCCTTTTATCCAACGCTTGCTTTTATTTATCCCTGAAAGTCCACAAGCCTTCTTTTAGCATCTCTGATACTGCTCAAGACTGGACCAAATCCATCCGCACTGTTCCTGGTAGAAACGGTTGGGAACAAATGATATCCCATGTGACACATTTTGACTAAAATTGGGGTGAACAGTCCACACACCCCTCGTAAAAATGTAGGTTTCTGTCATGAAACCAAGATAAATCATTTCATTGGTTAATCAGATCATTTTATGGAACAAAGTCAAACCTGGTTGCATAAGTATGTGCACCCCCAACAATAACAATAAGACGTGGTTGTACACCAGACTCATGATCAGAAGTGATTATCATACACCTTCCATCAATCAAGTGATTCAGATTCACCTCAGGTACAGATCATCTGTTTCTGTTGGATGTTCTTGATTTCATCTGACTGCTGAAGCCATGTTCTTCAAAGAGCTCAGGATCTCAATGTCGAAAGAAATTTTAACCAGTATAGGGGCACAAAATAAGGTCCACAGAACAGTCTAAAGGCCATCATGAACAGCTGGACAAAATGAGACATGGCAGTGATGTCCCCAAGAACAGGACGTCCCCAAAAATGACAAAAGAAAACTTATCAGTGAGATCTACGGTAATATTAAAGAAGCTGAAGGATTATCTGGCAAGTACTGGTAACTTCCTGAGGATGACCAGGATAATATCTTGTGCTCTTCACATGTCTAGTTGAAGGTTAGGGCACTTTCTCACCCCAAAAAGCTGGTATAATTCACCCAAAAACCATGTGGTAAAAGGTGTAAGGTCAAGGCATTATTGAAGTAGATACAGGACAAACCCCCCAAAAACACAATAGCCACAGTGAAGCATAATGGTGGCATCATCCGGGCTGCTTCTCTTCATCTGTGGCTCGATACCTGCCACGAAACCTACCGGCTTCTGTTAGACAGCCGAAGGTGAAGAAAAATCTCGACTTTGCAATAACAAGCCGAAGCACAATCCCACAAAGGAATCACTGAAGGACCGGCTTCAGAAGAAGAAGGTCAAGGTTTTGGGAATGGTTCAGTCCGAGCCCGGATCTAAATCCTTTGAAAGCCCTGTGGACTGTCTCGAAGAGGGCTGCGCACAGGAGAAACCCTCACAATCTGACAGATTTGGAGCATTTTTTTTTTTTTGCAAAGAAAGAGTGGAATAAAATCAAATCAGGATGTGCCAAGGTGCCAGTGCTGCACTGGGAGAGAAAGGTGCTCTAACACAGTATTAGTTAAAGGGGTGTACTTTGCATCCAGGTCTCCGGATCCATTCTGTTTGTTTTTCTCTTGAATTGTGTTGGTGGCTCTGTCACAGTAAGGGTACGGATAAAAAAAAGATTTATCTTGGTTTCTTTTTATTACAAAATCCTGCAAGTCCATGTGGAAGCTGTTGCCATAGAAACAATAACATATTAGAACGAGCGCCTAATATAAAACTGTGATATTCATCCATTGTCCTAGAAATCTAATCGATAGCTTCTGACCAATCAGAATTATGGATTTAAAACTTAATTCTTCCGTCTATTGACCGGTCTCATGGAGTAGTCTCACGCTGCTAACCCGTCCTGAAGATGTTGGAGACATATCCCAGCTCCCCAACGTGCATTGTAAGAGCATCTGACATGCATCGTAAGGCGACCAAACGTCGAAGCGGAAGAAAAATCCTTAGTGTGGTAATCATTTCGACTTGTTCGCCATAAAAAAAATCATTTATGCAGACTTATTACGGCGGCTCTGTAATTAGCCATGCTAATGAGCCAGCGTTAGGAAACGATTCAGATTTGAAAAGGTCCATGTGTGTGTTTAGCCGGAGTGCTGAATGGGGCACGAGGGCTCTTGTCATGGTGTTAGACTTCCGCCATCCTCCAGCACAGGAAGGAAGCACACACGTGTGATTTGGCGAGGCACAGGCAAAGTCTTTTTGGTTGCAATGGCTGACGAAATGGGGAAGTGTGTGTGTGAGAGAGAGAGAGAGAGACAGAGACAGAGAGACATGACGAGAGATAAAGACAGCACCTGTTTGTTCCTGCAGGGGGTTCATTAGTGCAGATTTATGGAGTGGATCATTATGGGATGGAGATTGCTAGATGTTCATATTGAAAGCATGTCCTCAGGGAAATCTCTAATGGAGAAACAAAAAAGACCAGACCTTTTATTAACCCTTTTAATCCCTGATTTATGACAGCACATTTTATGTTCAGTGTGTGTTTCAGTTTGATTTTATGTACGTGAAAATCAATTTGAGAAGTTAATAATAATAACAATAACAACAGTGCCGGTTTTGAAAGAGATGTTGAATTCTGTATTCTGATTGGTCAGAAGGTGTTTCACAGCTTTTACAGTTAGTTTACTTTTGGTAGCTTAGCGGATAAGGCGTTGGACTCCTAATCAGAAGATTGTGAGTTCGAATCCCAGGTCTGCCACTGTCGTGCCCCTGAGCAAGGCTCAGTGGTCACTGTATAATTAAATCTCTAATGGACAAACACTCAGTTGTACTGTTCAAAATGGAACCTTTAGTAAGTTGTCTTTATTTGTCACATATACATTACTGCACAGTGAAATTCTTTTCTTCGCATATCCCATCCTTGGGGGTTGGGGACAGAGTGCAGGGTCAGCCATGATACAGCGCCCCTGGAGCAGTGTGGGTTAAGGGCCTTGCTCAAGGGCCCAACGGTGGCAGATTGGCGATGCTGGGGCTCGAACCCTGATCTTCCGATCAAAGACCCAGAGCCTTAAGTGCTTGAGCGACCACTTCCACTTAAAGGTTCCAACACTAAAATGGGTTCTAGATTTTTTAAATTTATTTATTTATAAACAAATGTGCCGTTGTTCAGTTCTCAACTCCAAAACTTTTGTGTTCCAATGACAATAGGTTCCAATTAGATCCCCTCTCTTTTTTTGGACGTTATTGGTGAAGGAACCATTAAAGAACCCATTTTTGTATCAGCAGTGTAAACTACATGTGACTTCTTGGTCATTTGTCTGTTATTAAGATCTCAAACCTGTTAAGTGTTTAGCATTTAGCGCTATTATCTTGCTACTTGACTGACTCTTAACCTCCTACAAGAGTCCTGTTTGGAACGCACAGTGATGAGACACGCTGTAGTTCACTTGTACTAAGAGAACCATTAGTGTTTTTTGTCTGAGGAACAGCTGAAGAACCATTAAAGGTGCTCCAGTCTTTTGATGACCTTTGTGTAAAAGGTCTATAAAAACCTTGTAGCTGTTGAGTATTCCATATCGGAGCAGTTGAACACCATCTTTCCTTTTTCTCGTTTTCTCTGAGAGTACTCGTGGCCACGCCCCCTTTCTTCAAAGCACTCGTAGACTAATTTATAACGAAGCAATGTATTATTAATAAATCCATAAATGGCATTCACACAGAGAGGCTCAATTAAAGGTAAAAGGTTTTCCTCCAGCTCACCCCCCCCCTCTTTCTCTCTCTCTCACTCACACACACACACTCGCACACACACACTCACACACTCACGTTCCTGTGTGTATGTCTGCGTATATTTATATATATTAAAAAGATTATATATAATAGGCAGAGATTTCCATTTCTGCTGCGGAAAAGAGAGGACTCGAGAGAGATAACTGAACACAGATAGCACGTGGCAGGTGACGGGTTTTTTGATATTAATGACTTTCATCATTTAAAAAACCTTTCAGGAGAAGACAGGCGTGAAACAGGAAATCACAATCACGTGATTAATGGATCGATTGTTATCTCTCATACACACACACACACAGTATTCCTGTCAGCTTTTCATTTTCTGTATTGTGTCTCTGCAGGACATAACTGAGCACAGCGAGACTGTAGTTATACATTTGCATTGCTATTGTATCCTCCTTATAATAACAAATTCTGATCTGAACCGGTAGGTCACGGGTCCGGCTCCAGAAGTATTGGCACCCTTTAATACCTGGGTAGCAAAAAAATTAATACTATATATATTCCCCTAATGTGTTTGAGCACAAAACATGTGGCGCTGGATCTGGACTCTTACTCGGGTTATATCCAGAGATGATGTTCTTAAATCCTAAGCTGTTTTTCAGAGGATTTAAAAAGCAAAAACTTTGGGCCAGAGATGTGGCGGTCAGGAGAAGTCAGTCAGATTATCCCATCGGATTTGAGCCGAGTCACGACGTAAGCAGGTGAGAGAGATTTCGGCTGATGCTCAGAAATTACGGCGGGCAGCGGGATCAGTCTCCGTGTCACGTGATTGTGAGAGAGAGAGAGACTCTCTCCTCCTCTGCAGACGCACACTGGACGTGAGAAAACACGACACATTCATAACACATCCCCTGCCCTGGCTTTATAACGTGTTCTGTAGTGACATCATGTGTGTGTGTGTGGGATCTGATTGGTTGGACGGAGGAGAAGAGGGAGAATGGGTTCTTTCTGTGGGTTATACGCAGAGAGTGGGAGGGAGAGAGAGAGAGAGAGAGAGAGAGAGAGATCAGTGTTCCACTCTCATGCACACATTCCCACAGAGCACCATAACACACTGTGGAAAAACTAGCTAGTTCTCACTAAAGGTCATTTTTGGAGCTAGCAGGAGAAGATTAAGTGGAGGACAAGGACCAGGTCCAGGTATCCACCCCCTGTTCATGGACCTGGGACATCCAGGACACACACACACACACAAGCAGGATGGCACACATGAAGTCTGGCACATGTCTGAACTTAGTGCCAGGATTGTCTCAGCACTTGCGAGGTAAGAGTTCATATTCTGGTGCGTGTGTGAGGGTCGTTATATGTGGGGTGTGTTTACTTATGCAAAGGTTAGTTAGAGGGTTAATGAGGTGAGGATGTGTGTCCGGGGCATGTGTTGGGACGCCACCTGTGTACACATGTGTGCAATGAACGTGTGTGTGTGTGTAAGTACTTATGTCACGTGTTTGTACGAGGTTTGTAAGCGAATGTGATTACATTATTCAGTGAACAAATCATACGTTCTAAACAAATGCAAGTTGGAGGCACACTTTTATTTATTTATTTATTTATTTATTTTCTTTTATTTTGTAGAAAATTAATTAATGTGCTCACGAACGATAGGGTCAGTCGTTCGGGTCACTGTGGTACGAGTTAGTCTGCTAGTTTGTTTTTATTTTTATGTAAATTTGTTGGAATATGTGTGTGGGTACAGTATATATGTATTTTCTGTTGTTTTAAGCTGAACTGTATGCTATAACATGGCATTTATTTACTTATTTATTTATTTATTTATTTATTTATTTATTTATTTAGCCAGCCCATATTTTCCACCTGCTCTCCCCATCACATGACAGCTACCAGTTGGAGAGGGCGAAGGCCGACACATGCTTCCTCATAAACACACGAAGCCTGCCAACTACACCTGTTTTTTTTATTTAATTTAATTTTTAACATTTATTTTTTTACTCTTAATGCTTCTCACCTCCTGGTGGTCCAGTGGCAGGATCTCGTGCTCTCATTGCCGTGGCCCGGGTTCGTGGGCGCTAACCCAGCCGCTGAAGAGTTAACTCTCAGTACCGGTCCCAAGCCCGGATTAAATGGGAGGGTTGTGTCAGGAAGGGCATCCGGGGTAAAACCTGTGCCAAATCAAAACATGGGGACCAAATGATTCGCTTTGGCGACCCCGAAACAGGGAGCAGAAGAACTTTTAATGCTCCGCCCTCTTCCGTATACATGACTCTCACAGATTGGCTGCTGTCTCTGTGATTGACAGGGAAGAGTGAGGATGTGCCCCATAAAATGCATATAGTTATAAATATAAAAATTATAAAGGATAAAATTATTAAATGGACCCGGTTCTTATGTATTTACTGTTGATGTGAGTGCTGAGTGAAGCAGCAGGATGAATTGTGAAGTGATCATAGCTGTTCACATGCTTCCAAACTCATTGGAGATGGACACAGATGCTGTAGAACTTCTTCGCTTCAAAAACAAGTCTTGATGTATGATTCAGGTGGACGTCACTCACCTGATCCGATTACTATTCAGCTGAATAAGCTTCAAGAAGAAGCAGGACATGAAGAAAGCTGCAGGACAGAGCTGGCAGAACATCATCAGGGATGAAACCCAGACGTCTTGTGATGTCTCTGTGTCCCAGACTTCAGCCAGTTGGTGACTTTAAGGAATTTAGCGTCCAAGTATTATAAAAAAAAAAATTATGTTTTTAATGACTGTTAGTTTTTCTGAATGCTGTGCTCCCTTATAAAGGTGGGATACGTTTATATAAAAAAGTGCTGTAGTTTCTACACCTTTTACATGACTTGCCCTCATATGCCCCCAAATGTTACCCGAAATGCCCTCAAATCATCTCTGAATGTCTGCACTTTTATGTAATGAACTAAAAACTTCTTAAATACTGAGACAGATAAAATAACAAGTCCAAATATTTATGGCTCTGATTATTCATTTCCAGATTTTTTCCCCCAGCTTCTCAACCCAGAGAAAGCCTCTTGTTGTAGGCCACGCCCACTTTGGGTATCATTTTGAATACGTGTATTAGGACCTGAACAGGTACAGGGTTAAGTGTGAGAAATTCGGATATAACGTGGTACATGTGACGAGTGCGCTTGTGTTTCTTGCTCAAAGTCACACTGTCCTTAAGAGGAGAGAATCCCTCCCCACACACACACACACACAGAAAAAAAAAATCATAACGCCGTTCCACCATTATTCTTTTCTCTCTCATCAATATTTCATCGCTGTGCTCCGACTTGATCAAGCTATTAATTCACAAATTTCAGAATCTTTAACAAATCATGTGGACGTACATAATACATGAGCCGCCTTCTTCTTCCCTTCCCTCTCTCTCACACACACACACACACACACATTATACGCATGACACAGTGACCGACTTCCACTGTGTAATCTATCAGACAGTGCGTAATTTCATTAAGGACTCCACGGTGGTGTCGTCTGTCTTGCCTGCAGTGTTTAATAATATTTGCCAGTATTATGAGGCTCTGTTCCGGCTCCTAAAACACTGTCTGATTTTCACCTGGAAAAAACGAACATCGTGGCAAATATACAGTACAGTGTGTACGTCATATGACCTGGATCATGGCTAATAGTTGGGAATTTACACTAAAAGGTGATTCCACTTGGTGGAAGGTTATTCAGTCATGAAAGTGTCACTGAAGTCATATTTAATAGCAGATCTTCATCTGGATCGGTTTATATTTCGGTGTGTAACTCATACGTTTGTTCTGTGTTGTGTTTGATTTAGACGAGCAGGAAGCTGTACAGAAGAGGACTTTTACAAAATGGATCAACTCCCATCTGGCAAAGGTGAGGCTTGTGTGTGCTGTCATGTATGGCTGGACACACACACACACACCCACACACACACAGAGAGAGAGAGAGTAAAATACATTGTTTATAGAGGTGACTGGTATAAACGTACTAGCAAGGCTGAGCCAATTATCTTTCAGAGATAAAATAATAATACTAAGGCATTTTATTTTCACGTTTTATGAAAATCCAAACAAAATGCTGTGAAGAAGCAAAACAGTGGGGTTGATTTCTGTCTCCTCAGCCTGTAGGTTCATGCAGCGTCCGGTCAGATCTCCATTGGTGCTTATATGTTTTTTGACCAAGAAGCCAAACGTCTGGTGTAATCAACATGAACTTCAACATTTTTTTCCCCTTGCTGTTCAGTCGAAGTTACACAAAAGGATAAAACGAAGACTATTAAAGGGTTGAAGGAAAGGAACTGCAGCTTAAAGATTTGAAACACTCGGCTCTCACAGAGTCTTATGGTGTCATGAGACCGCTGGTACCGGCTCCTGTACGTCTACAGCAGGAGTAATGACTGGATTTAGCTGTAAATCTTTTCCATCATAAACCTTTACCATAAATCCAACACAATGCAGCTTTTACACCGCCTCACAGAAGTACTCACCCTCTTAACCTGTTTGTTTTCTTTATTTGTTTCTTTGACTAATCCCGTCGTCACCTGCTCTCTGACTCTTTATATTCAATAGATTTAATTTGTGTATGATTCGAACCCCGATCTTATTTTTTTTTTTTTCCAGGATCAGGTTATTGAGATCATGTGACACTTTAATTACACACACAATCACAAGCTAATTATATAAATTCTGGTGGTAATTAATAGATATGCCATTATCCCTGTTAGGATTTTTATTTGTGAATATTTTTGCACATTATATTGTGTGGTTTTTTTGTTTTGTTTTTTTGCTTCCTCGAACTTCAGTGCTGTCGGATGATGTATTTTTGTATTCTGACTCAGAAGTGATCATAAATGTGGTTCCCTTCACACAAAAACAGCAGGATTTTCTTTTGGATTAATTCCAGCCAGCCAAAGTTGATCATTTTTTTCCATAAGATAATCTTCAACACAGCTTTTAAAGCCGAAATACAATCAGCAGTGATAAAAGCTAGAAACGAACTCCGTCCCACACGGTCACATGACTCCAGCGTCACCATCGCTGGTCTTCGACTCTTTCACCTTTGATTTTAAATCATTTTTGCTTGATAAGGATCCACTGAGCTCTTTTTGTGGAGAGATCTGAATGAATAAAGTGTATGAGTGTGTTTAGATGAGTTTTTCTGTTGACATTTAACGTCCCAGACAGCATCCGTTATCACGTGTTCACATCGCAAGAGACGTAAAAGCCTAAAAAGCACTAGTATTGCTGGTGTGATTTATGTCGTAACAAAGGGTAAATATTTTACTGTTAACTACAGAAGAATAAGCCTTTATTATCGCTACACATACATTACAGCACAGTGGAATTCTTTACTTCGCATATCCCAGCTGAGGAAGTTGGGGGCAGAGCACAGGGGCAGATATGATACAGTGCCCCTGGAGCAGAGAGGGTTAAGGGCCTTGATCAATTGCCCAACAGTGGAGCTTGAACCCTGACCAATCACCAACCCAGAGCCTTTACCACTTGAGCCACCATTACCCCAAGACTTTATTGAACCCAAAAACTCACTGACGTCAGGACAGAACCGGATTTTAGGACTTTTATTTTGTGTAGATCCTTAACATTATATCTAAAATCGTTCCTGTCCATTTCAGTCATGGGGACCAGAGATATTGGTTGTGGGGATGAGTGGAATAGGGATTAATGCTTCAAACGAATGAATGTAAGAAGCTTTCACACTCGACTCCTGCTATAGGCTGCTGTCTAATCAATCATCTGCATCCCATCCTCCAGAGTATAGTCTACTCTGAGGCTTATTAAATTATTATTCTTTTAAAATCCTAGCTATATCTCAAAAAGAAAAAATGTACAAAACATGACCTAATACTAGGCCCAATAAAATCTTTCCTTTTTTAAAAAAAAAAAATTGATTGGCACTTTTATTTATTTATTTATTTTTATTGAGTTTTTTAATAGTTAAGATTTTTATGGATACATATAATATTTTAATATTTATTTAGATACATGGAGATCAAGATCACTGCGATGTGTGTGGATTTCAGATCCACTCCGCAAATATTATCCTGCTTTCCCTGCGGCTTTTTTAAACATATCTTACAGTAGGGTAGGCGTTTATACTGCCTCGGGTGGAAATGTACACGTTTTCATTCCAGTAGTTTGCTAGTAAACATCCATCCATCCATTTTCTATACCCGTTTTATTCCTAATTAGGGTCACAGGGGTCTGCTGGAGCCTATCCCAGCACACATTGGGTGAAAGGCAGGGGTACACCCTGGACAGGTCACCAGTCCATCACAGGGCCACATATATAGACAGACAACCACACACACTATGGATTTAGAATTTAGAATTACCAATCAACCTAATGTACATGTTTTTCAACTGTGGGAGGAAACCGGAGTACCCGGTGTAAAGTCCACACAGAAAGGCCCCTGCCTGTTCGAACCCAGGATTCGAACCCAGGATTCGAACCCAGGACCTTCTTGCTGCGAATCACGATTCCTGTCGTATCGTTAAGCATTTGTTGTAGTTCCACTTTTGGCCACTAGGATAAAGCAATGAGCTTCAAACAGCGCTGTAGCACCTAGAAAGTTGAGGAAATGAACACAACTTTGCCTTTTGTCTATTAACTCGAAATGTTTTTGCAAATCGTTGGTCATTTAGAATGAATGTGTTCGTTTTTCTCCGTAATTTAAGAAATTGTATAAGGATTTTTAGTCGTTTTGGAACAGTACAAATTAAGGAAAAGCACAAGGGGGTGAATACTTACACACGAGGCAGACGTAATCATTTTTCATTTACACTAATAACCGACTATCATGTTCAGATTGATTCAATTTTTTCATTCCACTGCTAATCCGATCTCAGGTGTCTCTGTAATTTAGCAATTAGCACCGGACGCTCACGCCCACTTCCAGACTCTGTGTGTGTGTGTTAGTGTGTGAGTGTGTAATTATGGCATTTTGCTTTGTTAATCCCCTCCACTTAACCCTTCAGTGTGTGTTAGAGAGGAGTGTGTCGAGAGTGACTGCTCCAGCCATCCGCACTGCAATTATCCCGCGCCCTGAACCCACTCAGCCTCCGAAGCGTTCCAGTTTGATTAGCGCGGTGACACAGAGCAGAAAATTCATTTGAAATGTCGATCTGTAGGCAATTGTGCCTAGACATGATATTTCATATGTCACTGCCCATCAGTGCAGCTCCCCCACAACGCCACGGACCGGCGGAAATTTGAACTCATTAATGTTTAATAACTTCACGTCGGCTTGTTGCTGCTCGTTTGTTAGCGAATGTTTTCGGACAGACTGCTGCTGTCAGTCTGCGCTGCTGCTCCAACCCTAATCTGGACTGGTCACCTGCTTCCTGCTGCTCCTGCCTGAAACAGGCTAATGACGTTAAATACCTCCGTGTAAGAACCACATTGTCCTGCATTCTTCCTCATGAAATATAAGAATTTATTCATTTATTTTTGGTTCATCAGACGCTTCATCGAATCTCTAACACACTTCTGTGGATTTCATACATTTTTTATAAAGTAATTCTTCAGAATGTATGAAATGGCATTTAAGAAAACAGAGGAAATACCCCAGTTTTCATTATTTTTTATAACATTTTTTATTAATTTTAATAATTAAAAAAATTATTTATTAATTAATTTATTTATTTTTGGTAGAGGCCACAAAAACACCAGCTCACGTTTCAATTGTCTTTGTTACATATACATTACTGCACTTTGAAATTCTTTTTTGGCATATCCAATCATTAGGGGTTGGGGACAGAGCACAGGGTCAGCCATGATGCAGTGCCCCTGGAGCAAGGTGGGTTGGGAGTCCTTGGTCAAGGGCCCAATGATGGCAACTTGGCAGTGCTGGGGCTTGAACCACGATCTTCTGGTCAATGACCCAGAGCCTCAACCACTTGAGCCACCATTCTTGTCCATTTTGTCAATCTTGGAGGGATTTCCTGGTCTTGGTGATGTCACTGCAGTGATGATGGGCTTTACTGTGTTTCATGGTTCATCTAATGCTTTGGTGTTTTTGTATCTCCTGGTCCCTTTCGACAGTGAGGTCCCAAGATTTTTGTGGATCATGGTTTGGTAGGGGATGATGGAAGATGAGAATGTTAGTTTCTATTAAGACTTTTACATTTATTCTATTTAACAGACGTCCTTATACTGTCTGGAGGCAGTCATGGGGCACTGGTGGTTCAAGTGGTGCTTCAAGTGTTTAAGGCTCTGGGTTGTTGATCGGAGTATTAGGGTTCAAGCCCCAGCACTACCAAGCTCCACTGTTGGGCAATTGAGCAAAGCTCTTAACCCTCCCTGCTATATCATATCTGCCCCTGTGCTCTGACCCCAATTTCCTCAGCTGAAATATGTGAAGAAATGAATTCCACTGTGCTGTAAAGTATGTGTGGGCATAATAAAGGCTTCTTGCCCTCATCATCTGAGCAGTTGAGAATTACTAGTCTAGCACAGGCACCTCACTTCCACCTCTTAACCTTCTGATCAGTAATGAGCTAACAATTCCCGCTTTACCACTTCCTGTTAGGAATGTGTAGAAAAGAAAGAGAGATACGACTTTTGATTATTATTATAGATAAAAGTAATGCAGCTCATGCTTTTCTGTTGAGAGACACTCACCAGCCGAGTCCATTCTAAAACTGAGATGCTTTTCAGCTCAACACTGGTGTAAAGAGTGGTCATGTGACCATTAACCTAGTCTCCCTGCGTGGTTGTTTCTAAACCGACGATCACTAAACCAAGCCTGTCTGGGTCCTAAAGCTCTTCATGTGTATCTGTATGACTTTATGAACTGATTAGATATTTGAGTGAATGAGCAGATGGACAGTTCCTGATAAATTATTCAGTCAGTGTACGGTCAGTGGTTTTATGAGTTCTTAGCATCCCGGATGGATGCGAGAATCCCAGAGTTTTTTTTTCTTTTTTTTCTCGTGGCTATGAAAGCAATAAAAATTAAACTACCTGTTTAAACACAACCCTTTAATCGTGAAGACAGATCTGAGAGAAGAGAGTAAATCTGGCTCTTCAGAAGGATTTACTAACCTGCCCTCCTACAACGGCGGAGATTGTCCTGAATAAAATAATTCAATCAGTCGTGCAGCTTCTATTTCTGCTTCCACTTTGCGGGTTTGCCTCCTTTATGAGAACTCCCGCTGCATTCCCTCGCCCATAATTCAACTCTCTCCCTCCCTCTCTCCCTCTCTCTCTCTCTCTCTCTCTGTGTGCGCCTGTGCCTTTAACCTCATCTTCTCAAAAAGTGATGTTGCCGTGGTGACGGCGTTTTCACCAGCGAGAGTACACGTGTGTCTGCGGTCCAGAGCACTCTGTTAAATATAGGAATGTGTCACAGAAAGATGAAGGCATTTTTCGAAAGCGGGAAGCACTAGAAACTTAATAATCTTTATCAATAATATCCTGTTTTAGCTATATTTCTCAAAATATAATCTATACTAGAGATGCTAGCGTATAGTTTCGTGATCCTTCAGTAAAATGAACAGCCGTCAAGATTCAGAGTGAATTTGGCAAACCTTGTTTAGTCGGGATGTAAGAGAAGGAAGATTCTGTTGATCCAAGATTGCATTTTTTTTATGTTGATTATTATAATCGAAGTGCACAGAAGGGAAATCTGTGAAAGCCAGCGTGGTCCAGTGGATCGCAGGACAAAACTTTCCTGCCTTTAACATAAGCTGCAGTCGAATTTGATGGAACTGATTTGTATAATTGTGTATCAGAGACATCTAAGTGAAACCCAACACTGTAGAACAAAAAGGGGCTGAAAGCAGAACCTTGTGGGACGCCTTATTGCATTCGTTTATCCCCTGAAGTAGTTACGCCGGCCATTTACCTTCTTCTTCACCCTTAAATTTTGCGTATCTGTGCTGCTGATGTCCCAGAAATGATTTGTTTAATTGTATATAATTAGCATACATGTGAAATCCAACATGTCCAAAGTGCTAGATATAAACATGGAAGGACAAGGGGCTTAAAGCAGAACCTTGTGGGACGCCTTATTGCCTTCGTTTATCCTCTGAAATAGTAAAGGCAGTCATTTTCCTTCTTGTTCACCATCAAATTTTGTGTATCTGTGCTGCTGACCTCCCAGAAATGATTTGTTTAATTGTATATAATTAGCATACACGTGAAATCTGACATATCCAAAGTGCTAGATATAAACATGGAAGGACAAGGGGCCTAAAGCAGAACCTTGTGGGATGCCTTAGTGCACTTACATACAGGCTCTAAAGAGTAAAGTCTGTCAGTTAATCCTGTTTATAAGACCAAGTTTGTCTGCGAAATCGTTGTAGCTGTACCGCTGAATCCAGCTGAAGCGGTGTGTAAAATTGTCTAGTTTCTGTGTAGAAAACCAATTCAAACAGGCAGCCAGATTTTCTTGTTATTTAATTAAGGTAGTGTCTGCTGCATTTTTAATTCTATGCAGCTGTAAAACGTGTGCCAGACTGATTTGTATCTTTGGAGTATAAGTGAACACCATCATGTGCTAAGGATTCGGTTTAAACATGTAGAACAAAAGGGGGCCTGTAAGAGAACCTTGTGGGATGCCTTACTGCACTGAATTCGCCTTTAAAGAATAGAGGCTGCTATTTTCAGTGTGTATTAAGGAGAAGAACGTTTCTGCTTATCTTAGCTTTTATATTTTAAAATTTATCTGTTCTGGCGTATATAGTGAACTGATGTGTAGAAATCACCAGCGTAGAAGTTGAAATGATGTAAAACATAGAACAAATTGCTGCAATGAATTTGCCTTGAATGAGTAAAGGGGATTCTGAAACTTGACTGTAATTATATTTGTGCTAGAATTATTTGTGATATTTTGGTATCATATGGGGTGAATTTGGATTGCAGCTGCTAGCGATCTATTTTATTATTATTATTAACAGTTCTACGTCTATTGATCAGATCAATCGCTGATAGTTAGACAAAGAAATGCAAGGATGTGGCTGAATGAAAGAAAATGAAGGTCATTAGAAGGAAAGACAGAGAGAGAGAGAGAGGTGACTTTCTGCCTTAGTTACCTCTCCGAGGTCTACCCCGACCCCCTCCCATCCTTCCTCTTACCCCCCTCCCTTTCCCACCTCGCATGATGCAAATCATCTTCTCCCGTGACTCTCCAGCTCTCTAATTCATTGCCTCGAGGCAGAAGATTAATCGTTACCATTATTAAGATAACACAGTATGAGAGTTCCTCAAATTGTCCCTTTTCGCTCGTCTCTCTCCGCAGGTGGAACAAAAGAGGATTACGGAACGAGATCCAGGGTTTAGATTAATATTTGGTCGATTACTCGTGTCGTATTAGGTTGATCTTGGCTGCGGGGGGGTTTGTGTGTGTGTGTGGGGGGGGTGCTAGCGTGAAAATTAGCGTGAAGCTGTCACGCAAGGCAAACCTGTCGGATCTAACAGCTCCTCATTAATAAGTCTTAACGGCACACTCATTCTCTAGTCATCGATAAGTATTGGTGGGTTGCAGCAGTAACAATTCGGTAAAATGTAGCCGTCTTAAACATGCAGAAGTCTTCAGAGAACATTCTTTCTGAACATTTTTTTTGTATTTCAATTCCATTTTATTTGTACAGCGCTTTTAACAACGGACATTGTCTCAAAGCAGCTTTACAGAACACAGGAAACATAAAACCTACTGCAAAAAGTCCTAGATGTAAGACCAAATCGTCCCTAGTGAGCAAGCCTTGAGGTGATTGTGGTGAGGAAAAACTCTCTTGGATGGTATTAGGAAGACACTTTAAGAGGAACCAGACTCAAAAGGGAACTTCATCCTCATTTGGGTGACACCGGAGAGTGTGGTTATGAACAATGTCCTTTCTACAGTCATGTACAGTCAGTTGTATGTGATGCAGATACAGCATATGTAGAATGTGTATTAATGAGGAGGTGGTTGTCGTCCTTAAAGTCCACATAGGATAGGCATTGTTGCTTTGAATAGCCGAATCCTCAAATCCTCAGTTGGAGCTGGTCCACCTCTGGATGCCTCAGGATCCTCACAGGGTTGGCCTCTTCTCACTGAAGGTCTACTGGAGCTGGCACAATCTCTAGATGCCTCAGGATGGGTAGAAGAAGGGAAAAAAGTGGAAAGGAATTTGCGTAGCTGCTGTTCATAATATTAGCAAGCACTCGACGATGATGTGCATTTAATCAGATGTACTGGACTATGAGGTTATGGGATGTATTATGTGTATGTCAGGCTAAAGATATGTCTTTAACTCAAGAGAGAAAGAAGAATATCATATCTGATATAATGTACGTGATAACTAGCTTGTTTCGCTGACATTCCACAGCGGTAACTGGAAGTGGCTAAAAATTGTGCTGTCATTCTTTACTCATTCTTTAAATGTTAGAATGTTAATATTTGGCAAATTACTGTTGTGTAAGAGGAATGAAACACATCATCTGACGCAGGAAAATAATCCACTTGGTTATTTATTCCTGACATGTTGTGTCTTTTTGAAAGGATCAGATGAAGTCATGGATGTGGAACTAGACGATTATTTCTAGATTGTTCGCCAGAAATTCGACAATGATATCATTAATCAGTGCACTAAAGTCAGAGCGGTTGTGTTCATTGTACATGTTGTGATCACCACCATCCGTTCTCCGTCTTATAACATTTGATAAAATTATGCTAAAGCTGGAAATCTCCTGGTTACATAATGTGCACAGCTATAGAAAGGGAATTATTTTACTATCAGTCCCCGGTGTCACTGTGCCAGATGAGGACGAGGTTCCTTTTCGAGTCTGGGTTCTTCCTCATGTCATCTCGGGGAGTTTTTCCTCACGGCCGTCATCTTTGGCTCGTGTCCACATCCAGGGTGGAAAAATGACTGATGTGGTTTATCTTGGTTTTATTTTTAAATCATAGAAACTGACCATTTTAACACACACTAAACACTTTGTATGACCGTAGTGCCACCGAAATGTTCACATATCATGATGCGACGCTAAGTTTCTTTTTGTAAAAGCAACCCAAAACTAATTAGTGGTCCGCAATTACGGGAGGAGGTCCGAATCGACGCTACAGCATTGATCAGCATCGTGTTTAGAGATTACACGAGAATCTTTACGTCTTAAAAACCTCAATAATGCGATAGCATCTGCTCCTGGGGTCGCGTTTAAACACACAGTCGAGAGACGCAGGGACCGAAGCCTCAGTGTGATTAGGAACGAGAGGGAATGTGAGAGGAGGAGATGATGAGCAGAATCAAGTGTGTGTGTGTGTGTGTGTGTGACAGATAGGACGTAAAGCATGCACGAGACGGAAACCCTCCATTTCACTTTTGACAAATCCTCTTAACCAGGGTTCGAGCTTAATTACGCGATGCTCGGTGTTGTGAACTCATTTCTCATGCCGCTGACAGACATCAGAACTCCACTCGCTCACCCAAAAAACCTCTTTTGTTATTGGTTTCTTTCTGTCTTTGATTATTTATTTCCCAGAGATACCCAGCTGTAGCTGCCTGGTTAAGCACTACAGGCTGCTGAGGCCCCATTAGCCCTCTCCGGTCCTGGTGTAATTGCCTGACACAGGCACAGAGCCATGGCACATTTAGGAGGCTTCAAACAGCCTATTAAAGCTCTTTATCTCCATCGCACGTGCCGGTTTGGGGGAAAGAGGGAAGCACAGTATGGAAAATAGGGACGTGTAGAGAGGCAAAAGTGTTCATCAGATCGTTTACACACTCAGAGAGAGAGAGATAGAGAGTAACCCCCACACCCTCCTCCCCTCTCCCCCCAAAAATTTCTTTTTTTTAATCATTTATATATTATGACGTGTTCTGAATTTGTGATTCCTGATTTATCCGAAAGCCTTGATTTCAAATTCCCTAAATGACTTCATTCATTGTTTCTGTAGTAACAGCTCACTCGCAGGAACGGCTTAAAAGCACGTGCCGACGTTTTCTCTTAAACTGGAATTTAACGCTCACGGAAGGAGTCTCCGGTGTCGGAGGTTAATGCTGGAACAACACGGGAACGTCTTCAAGCTTAAGAGATGAAAAAAAGAGAGGATGGTGAGGGAACGAGTGATTATAGCTGCTGTAACTTGTTTCATGGATGTTTCATAAGAATGTAACTATAAACAGATCAAAATGATCACAGCTGTTGTATAAAAGGATTGTCGTTGATTCTTTTCCTATTGAAGCTCACTCATAGTGTGTTCCTCCTCACAGAACTGTGTTTAAACCAGTCATACGTCTCGTCTGGTCGTGGGGGCACTGGTGGCTCAGTGGTAGGTGTCTCACCTACCATGTGGAAGGCCCGGGTTTGATTCCTAGCCAGTGCCCACACCCCAGCCCCAGCCCTCCTTCCCCTGTCCGAGCCCTCCTTCCCCTGTCCGAGCCCTCCTTCCCCTGTCCGAGCCCTCCTTCCCCGTGTCCGAGCCCTCCTTCCCCGTGTCCGAGCCCTCCTTCCCCCGTGTCCGAGCCCTCCTCCCCCGTGTCCGAGCCCTCCTCCCCCGTGTCCGAGCCCTCCTCCCCCGTGTCCGAGCCCTCCTCCCCCGTGTCCGAGCCCTCCTTCCCCTTGTCTGAGCTCTCCTTCCACACCGACGCTTTGTTCTTTACTGACAGCCTCGAACAATCAATTCCAATCAATTACACTCGCAGCCCGTTTAATTAGCTCGAGCCACCATGCTTTATTCTCTCAATAACCGTCTCCCTGCTTTTCACTTCTGTTTTTCATCCCAATCAGCCCAACTGCAGCTTTCTCACATGTAATCCCCCATTAAGTCAATTTAACTTCAATTATTTTGTGAATTATAAGCGAGCTAATTGGAGTTTCACGCTCGCTCCTCCTGTAGTCTGTCTCACAACCGCTTAATTACATTCATCTCCCAAATTCAGTCCTCTCTCTCTCTCTCTCTCTCTCTATAAATATATATATATATATATATATATATATATATATATATATATATATATATATATATATATATATGTGTGTGTATATGTCTCTCTCTCTCTCTCTCTCTCTCTCTCTCTCTCACTGACTCTAATTAAGGTCATTTCTTTCTCTCTCCCTTGCTTTTTCTCTTCATTTTACAATTTTTAAAGATTCAGTTTCACTTCAACAAGCTTTACTGTTTTGTCTGTCTTTCTCATTTTTCTCTTTCCTTATTCTATCCTTTCCTGTCTCACTTTCTCTATGCCTTCCTCTGTCTCTCACTCACTCACTTTCTTTCTCTTTTTTAAAGTCTCATTCTGTCTGTCTCTCTTGGACACTCTCTCTCTCTCTCTCTCTCTCTCTCTCTCTCTCTCTCTCACTGTATCTGTCTGTCTTTCTCTCCCTCTCTTTCCTCAGTCTCACTCTATCTGTATGTATTGCTCACTGTATTTCTCTTCCTCCATCCTTAATCTCTCTGCCTTGTGCTCTCTCTCTCTCTCTCTCTCTCTCTGTCTCTGTGTCTCCTGTCTGTCTCTCACATATACTAATCTCTCTCCGAATTATTTTGCCACCCGGATTCTGCTCCCTTCCTGTAAATCCGTCTCATGTGATGGGTGATTTTGGTGAAATCCTCTGTGTGTGTGTGTGTGTGTGGAGCGGTTGGTGGATTAGTGAAAGGAAAAGGCTACATCGGGTCAGACGGTCTGTCATTTCTCTTCCCTGCATCAGCACTTTTCCCCTCAGGGCTTTAGGAAAGCAGATCTATTGGACGTCTACATCACGAGTGACCGCTGTGACAGGAGCAGGAGAATAACCCCTCTCTCTCGTCAGCACATATACAGGATTTATAGTAAGACGTGTGTCACTATGGAACATGTGTTCCTCAGCGCGCGGGTATTTAATCGGCATCTGTGTTATCCGCGGCTAGTCACGCAGTTGTGAGCACTTACATTTCATTTAAAGCTCAGTGAATTGATGTGTTTATGTATGTATTTATTTCTTTTTCTTTTCTTTTTCTCCTGAGCAGAGGGACCCGCCCATGGTGGTGACTGACCTGTACGAGGACATTAAGGATGGAGTGATGCTCTTAGCTCTTCTGGAAGTTTTGTCTGGACACAAACTGGTAAGAAGTCACACAGTCTTCAGAAAAAGAAAAAGAACCCAGAAGTTATTTATGTAAAAATAAATAAATATTGTACAAAATAATCAGAGGTTTTCACTCAAAAAATAATTTCATAATATTAATAATTTCAATAATTCCAAAAGAATGTTTTAGATAAATGCAAACTAACTGTGATGCTTAAAAATAAATAAAAATAAATAAAAGTGTTGCCTTCAGAGGTTACATACAGTACAATAAATCACCATCCATCACTCCAACACCTCCATCTATTAATATAAAACACTGCTCTCACTATTTGCCCTCTCTCTCTCTCTCTCTCTCTCTCTCTCTCTCTCACACACACACATACACACACACACACACACACGCACACACACGCGCACACACACAGACACATATTCCTGGTATCACTCTATCCAACTCTATCCCTCTATCTCTGACTTGCTCTCTATTCTCTCTCTCTCTCTCATATCTCATATTGTCTCTCCTTTTTCTGTCTTTCTATTCATTTCTTTCTCTCTTTCATCATCTCACTCTGTCTCTATACCTTTATCCCTTTCTCTCTTTCTCTGTTTTGTTCTATATTTCTTACACACACACACACTTCTAGTATTGCTTTATCCAATAATATCCCTCTTTATTTCTGTCTTGTGTCTTGCGTTCTATTAATCTCTCTCTCTCTCTCTCTCTCTCTCTCTCTCTCTCTCTCTCATCATCTCACTCTATCTCTATCTCTATCTGTCTTGTTCTATATTCATTCCTTTCTCTCTCTCTCTTTCTCTCGCTCTCTCTCTTTCTCTCTCTCTATCATCTCACTCTGTCTCACTCCATCTCACTGTCTCTCCATCTTTAATGCCACTTTTCTTTCTTTCACTTTTCATCCTTTTTCTGTCTTGTTCTCTTCTTCCTTCCTCCCCCCCCCTCTCTCTCTCACTATTTATTTCACTATGTGTCTCTATCCCTCTTTATCCCTCTTGCTCTATATTCCTTTCTCTCTCTCTCTCTGTCTCTCTCTCTCTCTCTCTCTCTGTTTGATTTTCTTAAATGACCCCCAGTAACCCAAACTGCACATTAATATAGAGCACTGCTATGACCATTAGCCGTTTCTTCAGGGTGTGTGATGTTAAAAATCCCCAAACCCTCCTGGACAATAAAAAAATCCAGCTGAATATTTTGTCAATATTTCTGCAGCTCCTAAGATGAATAATGATATCAAGAATTCTGCAGGGTGAAGAACAGGTTCCTCTGCTGTAAGGTTCTGCCTTGGAGAGTTAAACATGATGATGAGGAAATGCAGCCAGAATCAGAATCAGAAGCTCAGCTCAGTCTGTGACTCGGACCTCCACCTTCACCACCCTCAAATATCCTGCAGCTGGAAACACTCTGTCCTGATGAGCTCCTCTACCTCATAGTGTTTATACACCGTCTCAGACCTTACAGCACCAGTCCCTGTGTTACTCCCTATACTCAACTCTCTCCTTTCTTTCTTTCTTTCTTTCTTTCTTTCTTTCTTTCTTTCTTTCTTTCTTTCTTTCTTTCTTTCTTTCTTTCTTTCTTTCTTTCTTTCTTTCTTTCTCTCTTCCTTTCTTCCTTTCTTTATTGGGCTGCCAATAATTTTGAATCATTGTGTATATCTAGGTGTCCTATGTTCTGTGTGTTATGTAACAGCACGTTAATCACAGACATTATTTAATTTCCTGATTATTTCGATGCTCTCCTCATCCTCATCGGGGGTGCCAATATTTATGATGATGATGTCGAAGAGCGAAGTTGAAGTCTAAATCTAAATATCTGGGGTACGAAAATAACCAGTGGCCTATTTCTCGTCTAGACAGGATTTATATAGGACTCTTCTCAACACACACACACACACACACACACACACACACACACACACATGATCAGGCTGCTCCCATAAGGCCAGTGTAGCCTCAGGTGTGTAGTATGTTAGACAGAATGGCAGGCGGAGCTTTGGGTTTTCAGCGCCGCCGTTTCATTTGTCCTCGTCTTCTGAGCCGGTGTGTTCATGTTAATCACACACTCGCACGTCTTTGTCTCCGTCTCTGTGTTTCACTCGGTGTATTAACATCTTCTTTCTTTCTGTTCCCTCCTTTTCCTCGCACCCGTCTCCCTTCCTCCCCCCCCCACCCCTCCACCACAGCCTTGCGAGCAGGGCCGCAAGCTCAGAAGGATCCACTGGCTGGCCAACGTGGGAACGGCGCTGCACTTCCTGGAGGGCAGGAGGGTAAGCTCGCTCCTTTCCCAGACCGCTCTGCTCAGGTGAAGCGCTCCGGGTCAGAACCGCTCGGCTTGACCCGCGTGACCTTGACGACTCCCCCCTCCTCCTTTTTTGTTTCTCTCTGTCTCTTTCTCGCTTTTCTTCTCCCCTTCTTCTTTCTCCTCAGTGATCCACCAGGGCACTCGCTCAACTCCCTTCACGCTATTGTTCTTTCTCTGAACACAGATCATCCGTCCAGAACCAGGACACACAAATCAGCTGCCCGCTTCCTCTCTACTGTCCTGTAACACAATATTATACTCTAATATTAATAATATACATCAGTTCATCCTTTATATTTATACCAGTCTCAATATTCAGCTTTCTTATTAAGTAGGGAATCTTTCTTTCTTTCTTTCTTTCTTTCTCTCTTTCTTTTTCTTTCTTTCTCTCTTTCTTTCATGTACCTTTTTAGATGTTTTATTTTTTATTGTTTCCTTTCCACTATCTATCTATCTATCTATCTATCTATCTATCTATCTATCTATCTATCTATCTATCTATCTATCTATCTTCTTTTCTTTGCTATCTAGCTTCTTTCTTTCCTTACATGCTTTATCTTTCTTTCTTTCTTTCTTTCTTTCTTTCTTTCTTTCTTTCTTTCTTTCTTCCTTCCTTCCTTCCTTCCTCCCTCCCTCCCTCCTTCCTTCCTTCCCTCCTTCATCTACGTTTGAGGAATATTTCCAATCAACACTCTTTATTTTTATTGTTTCCTTTCCTCTATCTATCTATCTATCTATCTATCTATCTATCTATCTATCTATCTATCTATCTATCTATCTATCTATCTATCTATCTTCTTTTCTTTGCTATCTAGCTTCTTTCTTTCCTTACATGCTTTATCTTTCTTTCTTTCTTTCTTTCTTTCTTTCTTTCTTTCTTTCTTTCTTTCTTTCTTTCTTTCTTTCTTTCTTTCTTTCTTTCTTTCCTTCCTCCCTCCCCTTCCTCCCTTCCTCCCTCCCTCCCTCCCTCCTTCCTTCCTTCATCTACTTTTGAGGAATATTTCCAATCAACACTCTTTATTTTTATTATTAGTGTATTGTTTTTTCCGTATCTTCCTTCATCCCTGATGTCAGTCATACGAGCGTCATCATTCTTCTTCTCCTGGATAAATCTGTTCATCCCCCAGACCCGTCTCTGTGTCTGACACGTTGATGAATGTCTGCAGCTCTGTGGTCCAGTCAGAACAAATAGCTGTCTATAAATGCAGTGACTGATTTAGTGAGCCACTCGTGACATGAGGAAAAGCAGCCTCTTTATTTTCCTGTCAGGAATATGACTGATTTCAAGCTAATATTGAAATAAGCGCTGGATGCTGGAGCTGTTCTGCATTAGATATCTGCAGACTCCCAGCATGCTCTTGGCCTAGGGTAGATAAATCAGGATGGAGAGCGACAGAGTGAAGCAGACGAGAAGTCGTTACTTTTCACCTGCTATAAATCAGCCATGAGGTCCAGCTTGTAGCCAGCGCCTGGACTGTATTCATTCTGATCACGTCACTCATCTCCATGTCTCATGACTCAGCTGAATGTGAATCAAAGCCGACTGTGACTCTGACTGTTTGAGCCGACCGTGACTCGGAGCCGAATGTGAATCAGAGCTGACTGTGACTCTGACTGTTTTAGAGCCGACCGTGACTCGGAGCCGAATGTGACTCAGAGCTGACTGTGACTCTGAGCCCACTTTGAATCAAAGCTGACCGTGACTCGGACCTGACTGTGACTTGGAGCTGAATGTGACTTGGAGCCGACTGTGACTCGGAGCCGACGGTGACACGGAGCTGACTATGACTTAGAGCCGGATGTGACTCAGAACTAACTGTGACTTGGGCCCCACTGTGACTCGGAGCCAACTGTGACTTAGAGCCGAATGTGACTTAAAGCCAAATGTGCCTCATAACTGACTATGACTTGGGCCCCACTGTGACTCAGAGCCGAATGTGAATCAAAGCCTAATGTGAATCTGATTATTGTAGAGACGACTGTCACTCCAAGCCGAATGCAACTCTGAGCCGACCGTGACTCAGGTGCAACTGTGACTCAGAGCTGAATGTGACTCAGAACCGAATGTGAGTCGAAGCCCACTGTGACTCAGAACCGAATGTGAGTCAAAGCCGACTGTGACGCAGAGCTGACTGTGACTCAGAACCGAATGTGACTCGGAGCTGACTGTGACCCAGAGCCGAATGTGAGTCAAAGCCAACTGCGAATCTGACTGTGTATTAGAGTCGACCGTGTTTCGGAGCCGACTGAGACTCAGAACTGAATGTGACTCGGACCCAACTGTGACTCAGAGCTGAATGTGAATCATTGTCGATTGTGTTTTAGAGCCTCTTTCTTTCTTTTTCACTCTTTGTTTTCTATGTTTCTTTCTTTCGGTAGCTTAGATAGTTAGTTAATAAGTTTGTTTTTTAATATGTTTTTTTAGTTAATAATTTTTTATTGGTTTGTTTTATTTTTTTTTGTCCTTCCTATGTTCCTTCCTTCCTCTTTCCTCCCTTGCGATGGACTCTGTCGTTTGGAACTTGTCTCTCTGTTCCTCTCTCTCACTGATCCCTGTGATTCTGCCCCCAGCTTTGTTTGCTCACTCTTCTGTATCTTGTGTTTTCTAATAATGTGATAAACTTAAATTACCTTTCAAACTAATAAATAATTAATGATCTGGTAATGAAATGAAGTAATGAATTCTGTGTGAGACTCTCAGACAGGACGAGCGTTATATCAGAGATACAGATCCTACACCTCACTCCTCCAGCTCACTCTTCTCTTTACAGGAGGTGAAAAGCCTCGCTTCTGAGACTCAGCCACTGCACTACTCTATCTCATCCTATTATCTCTCTCTCTCTCTCTCTCTCTCTCTCTCCTTTAATCTACACTCCTATGATATATAGTGTGCATTATTGCAGTTCTTACTGTAATGAATTTTAACCCTATGTACCTGATAATACTCTACATTAAAGCAGAGGTGTATAAAAAGCTCTGTGCCTTCAGGAAAGGTCTCAGATATTTTTGCAGTTTTTTCCCTACGTTCCTAAAGGAATCATTCGGAGACTATGGAATTTATTTATTTATTTATTTGGAATATTTTGACATGATTAAATCCTCATTACCTCTAGGAGCATGTGTAAATATGTACACTCCCTCAGTGATTCACTTAACCTGCCTAAATATACTGTTACCATAGCAACCAAAACATATGAGCTTTCTTTCTTTCTTTCTTTCTTTCTTTCTTTCTTTCTTTCTTTCTTTGACTTCTTTTCATGGTTTTTTTCATTTCCACTCCACACTCCTTACTTTCATATTAAGTGTATTTTCTTTTCATCCCTGATTCCAGTTAATGGATACAAATCACTTGCATCAGATACTACTGTACATTAAAGCCGAGGTTTTGGAGCATTTCCAGCGTTTTTTCGTTTGTTATGTAAAGATGTTTATTATAAATAAAGTAAAATTTGCAGACAGACAGACAGTCAGGCAGACTGACCACTGACCACCATCTTCTCTCTTCTCTCTTTTTCTCTTACATGCATCATCTCTGCCCTCAGTCTGTGTATAGAGGATCTCCGGTTAGTAAAGACTTCAGTTTATATAAATAACTGCATTATTAATATTAGTGATGGATGAATTAATAGCTATGAGGATATCTTTTTTCTTTCCAGATCAAACTGGTGAACATCAACACCACGGATGTTGTAAACGGCAGACCCTCCATTGTCCTTGGCTTGATATGGACCATCATATTATATTTCCAGGCAAGAGCGCATGAAGAAACAAAATCCAACAAATCGTTTTTAACAGTTTCACTGAATTTCTGTGGCTTGATCACTCTTCCTTCCTTCCTTTCTTTCTTTCTTTCCTTCACACTTCCTTTCCCAGATTGAGGAACTCACCAGCACACTCCCACCTCAGAACGTTCAGACCAGCAGCACGTCCTCGGTGGACAGCTCCAACAGCACAGAGGCGACCAGCCCGCCTGTCAAACGCAAGCCCCGCCTCTCCTTCCAGGGCGGAGCCAAGAAGGCCCTGCTTAAATGGGTTCAGAAAACCGCTACCAAGTATGAGCTTTGATATAAACACTGATGCACTCTTACGCTTAGACTGAAGCGCATGCTTTGGGTACTGAAATTATCATGATCAGGGATGGCTTAAAACAGAGGAAGAAGATAGGAATCATCCTAAAATTCCCAGTCTGGATCATTTCTGGTGACCGAAGTCACACCTAAAATTTTTTACATTTTTTTAGATCATGTTTTATTGTGAGGAGTTGAGCCACTGACTGGCCAAAGTGTCAAAAAACTGCCGCAACAATGCATTTATTTGCTGAAAAGGTCATATTAAACAGGCAGCAGTTATTGCATCATAAAATGTACGAGCCAATCACGTTCCAGCATGTTAATACAGGCTATGTAGAACAGGTGTGCTAGTGAAAAGGGGCGGGGCTTGTCAAATGGAGGGTTTCTAGTTTTTGCCTGTGGGCTCTTCTGTTTACAAATATTTTTTTTTGTTAATATATAATTTTTTTCTTTTAAAAAATGAATCGTTAAATTTGACTTTAAGGAAATCCTAATCCTTTGGTCATTTTATTATAGAGTGATTAATCACATATTAATTTTTTTTTACACCTGCACACTTTATCTATATATTTTTGGGTGATTACAGGAGACTGGGTCTGGACGTCAGGGATTTCGGTCCAAGCTGGCGTTCCGGTGTAGCGTTCCACGCCGTCATCTTCGCCCTGCGTCCTCAGCTGGTGGACATGGAGCGCGTGTGGAACCAACCCAACAGAGCCAACCTGGAGGAGGCGTTCTCATTGGCCGAGAGAGAGCTGGGCATCCCGCGCCTGCTGGACCCTGAGGGTAAACATTAATCCTGTTAAATTATTACATATTATTATTACCAGTTAGTGTTTATATTGCATCATAATACACAGATCAGGCCATAACATTATGACCACTGAGAGGTGAAGTGAATAAGACTGATGATCTCCTCATCATGGCACCTGTTAGTGGGTGGGATATATTAGGCAGCAAGTCAACATTTTGTCCTCAAAGTTGATGTTAGAAGCAGGAAAAATGGACAAGCGTAAGGATTTGAGCGAGTTTGACGAAGGACCAAATTGTGATGGCTAGACCACTGGATCAGAGCATCTCCAAAACTGCAGCTCTTGTGGGGTGTTCCCGGTCTGCAGTGGTCAGTATCTATCAAAAGTGGTCCAAGGCTTGAGGCTCATTGATGCACGTGGGGCGCGAAGGCTGACCCGTGTGTTCCGATCCAACAGATGAGCTACCGTTGCTCAAATTGCTGAAGAAGTTAATGCTGGTTCTGATAGAAAGGGGTCAGAATACACAGTGCAGGACGGGTCAGGGCTGTTTTGGCAGCAAAACACAATATTAGGCAGGTGGTCATAATGTTAAGTGAGTGAGTTAAAATTAATTAAATTAAATTAAATTTATTAATTAAAATTAATTAAATTTATTACTTAGCAAGTAGTACAAATTAAATAAAAAATAAAAACTAGATATCGCCTTAACAAATAATACAGTCTGTGAGTGTTCTGTGTTGAGGAGGTTGGATACTTTTTCAATGCACTGTAAATGTTACTGATGGACTGTAAATGAAACATGACCTGTGGTTTAGACGTGGACGTTGACAAACCAGACGAAAAGTCCATCATGACGTACGTGGCTCAGTTCCTGAAGCATCATCCCGATGCGGAGACAGAGAGCGTCAGACATGAGGAGGAGGTACGGTCATTCCTACAGTCCCACCTCTAACTCTACAGAAAAAGTCTTTGTCTTTGGGTATTTGTGATGCTTTTCATTGTGCATGAAAACATGCTGCTCATGCCAATACAATGAAAATCCTGTTCTATTACAGCGCTCAATGCTTGTTGTTTTCCTGTAATTATTTTTCTGTCAAAGTTTTCTATTCCTTACCAGTGAAAGTGTCTGTGTTTGCATGATTTTTAGCTTTTACTCTCTGTTCTTGTGTCTTTCTTGAATCCTATTCTCTCTCTCTCTCTCTCTCTTTTGATTTCCTTTAATAACTTCTTGTGTTGTCCTCCTTTGCTCGTCATGCTTGCCCGTGTCCCGTAGTTTGGCTTTGCACCCCCCGTCTTTGGAGAAATGTCAGAGGTACGCTCAGTCACGTCCTACTCAGCGCCTGGAGGGCATGCGGTTATGTTTGCCGTCGCTCAAATTACCTCCATTTACAAACAGCATCTATTTTCCTGATTAGAACCTGAATTATTCTGTATACACGCCGCCGCAGAATTTCCCACAGCCCCGAAATCCTGTCACGCTTATTATCATTACATTAGCGCTAGAGCTCAGCGAGCTCGTTTGCATAACAATAGCTCCCCGTCGGCGTCCCGCTAGTCGTCGACGTTGTTGACAGTCCCGCGATAAGCCCTCAGACCTGAGTAAACCAGGTTTTATGAGAGGTTGCGCTCGATCCTGGCCTTCTCTGACCTGCGAAATGTCAGCCGGATCAGATCGGCGTAGCAAAAAAAAGAGCACTCTGTGCTATTTTAACTGAAATGAAGCTGATCAGGAAGGGGAGAAATATCATAGGAGGGAAATATGCAATACCCAGCAGGCTCGAGCGAGGTCACCGGAGCAATCGCTCTCTCATTCTTCTTCACCCAGGGAAAGCGAAGTTATTCATCGAAGAAGAATGTCACACATTCATACTTGACAATGCGCACGCTCGTTCATCTTGATAGAAAACCACGTCGAACAATGCTCGCTCTGCTGGCGAAGCTAACAGGAAACGTCATACAAAAAAGTCACCCCCCTCCCCCTCCCAGTCCTGTCAGTTTCAGGCCCCCTGTTGGGTGGGCGGTTTGGGGTAAATGCACACAGTGATGAAAAGAAATATCTCACCCAGCAGGGGGTCTCCATGTAGCTGTAAATTGGCCAGAAAGAAGGCAATCTGGGTCTGAACTCCTTATTGTAATTACACCCAGCGTCCAAGCCGTAGGCTGTTTAAAACAACACCGGGTGAAGAAACCATGAAACTTTGAGGTATTTTTCTTTTCATGCTTGTTTATCCAACCCTCATTCCTTTACTGTCTGTTTCTGGTTTTCAGCGTGAACAGAGGAGCGTTCTGAGGGAGCTGAAGGTTTGGGCCGATCAGATGGACAGGGACTGTGCCGAGGCTCAGACAGACTCCAGGGATCCCGGTCAGCAGTATCAGGTACATAAGGACTGTATCCATCAAACAGAAACCAGTCACAAAGATAATCGCATCAACATCAAGAGCTTAACAAAGCAGATCGATCTCATAACACCTCCTGATTGCAACCTTAAATATACAGGTTTGTACCACAGCACTGCTGGATTCTGGATTCCGATTGGTCAGAAAGTGCTGACTGTGGTCCTTTTCGATAAGAGCAGCGGCAACCTTATCGTTTCCATAGTAACAGCTCGTCACTACGGACGCTTCACGTTAACAGGGATAGAAAAACGCACAAACTCCATAATATTTGGTGAATGTTGACATTTTAAAAATTTAAAATAGCTGCAGATTTGGGCCGAGACGCGTCATGTGACATCATCACTACACATATTCAGCCATTCGCGTGTGTGGAACATGAGTACAGCTCTCATAGAAAGTCATATTACTTTCACTGTAGTGCCAAAAGTTTTGGGACACCCCTCCAAATCATTGAATTCAGGGGTTGGGATCGGCCCCTTAGATCCAGTGAAAGGAACTCTTAATGCTTCAGCTTCATACCAAGACATTTTGGACAATTTCATGCTCCTAACTTTGTGGGAACAGTTTGGGGATGACCCCTTCCTGTTCCAACATGACTGCACATCAGTGACCAAGCAAGGTCCATAAAGACATGGATGTGTGATTTTGGTGTGGTGGAACTTAACTGGCCTGCACAGAGTCCTGACCTCAACCCCATAGAACATCTTTGGGATGAATTAGAGTGGAGACTGTGAGCCAGACCTTCTCATCCAACATCAGTGCCTGACCTCACAAATGCGCTTCTAGAGGAACGGTCAAAAATTCCCATAAACACACTCCTAAACCTTGTGGAAAGCCTTCCCAGAAGAGTTGAAGCTGTTATAGCTGCAAAGGGCGGGACAACTCCATATTACATTCATGTGCAGGTAAAGGCAGACGTCCCAGTTTTGACCTGGCTCACAGTCTCCACTCTAATTCATCCCAAAGGTGTTCTATCAGGTTGGGGTCAGGAATTCAAGGATTTGGAAGGGTGTCCCAAAACTTTTGCCAATAAAGTGTATGTGCCTCAATGGTAGATTTCACCAATTCAGGTAGTTTTCCATCAAAAAACAAAATCACAGAGATCTAATTTTTAAAAAAAAAAGCTGTAGAGTTTAATATAACACGTACCTGCCGATTACCAGCCGAACCCGTGCTGTAAAAGGAAACGATGAGCCAGCAGTCGGCTGGTGGTGTGTGTAATGAGTGTGTGTCAGCAGGCCACCGGCCCGCGGGTGTGTTCCATATTTAACTAAGAGCTCTACGGGGAACCACCTCGGAAAAGAGGGAGAGGAATATAAATATCTCTTACTGCATAAATACACTAATACCCGAACTGTGTGTGGCCGCTTTTTCCTTTTTCCCTTGTATTCGTTTGTTCCTTTGATTTAGTATTTAGATATAATTACTGTGTGTCATGCTGAAATTTGTGGTTTAGCTGTGAATACTGTGAAACTATTGAAGGGAATACTGTCAAACACAGGGTTTTTAATATTGGGTCAGGATCCACTAGAGGTATGTTGGGCAAAAATGTTGACTCTCATTGTTGGGTAGAAATGTCACAGGATTAGTTGATTAACAGTTCATCATTATTAAGCTGAAAGAAATTGGTCTTTATAGAAGAGCACACAGTCAAACATCTGCTAGGTTTCTTTTATTAATCACAACACCTTCTCTTACTGTCCATGTCCTGAAAATAAAATCAAATAGACTAAGAATAGGTTTATAGTAAATATAGAATGTAACTGTTCAGGTTAAGAAAGGAGAAAAATGTATAGAGAATATATTTAAAAAAAAAAAAAAAAAAAAAAAAGCTTGAAAATATTTATTAAAAAAATTAAATTGTTAAATATAAAATGTTAAAAAAAATTAAAAATAAAATAAGTCGATATAAGACAAAATATTAAAAATAAATATATTAAATAGATTAAAAAAAATAAAATCTATAAAAAATGTAAAACTAGAGAACATTAAAAAAATAAAAAGCTTAAAAATATTTGTCAATTGATAAATATAAAATGTAAAAAAAATATTTAAACATAAAATAAGTCAATATCAGATCTAAAATATTTAATATAAAATATTAAATAGATAAAAATAAATATTAAGATGTTTTCACAAGTTTAGATTTATATTGTTTCATTTTCCATTTTTTTTCCAGTCCTACAGGTTGTCATGCTTAATGGCAGGTTGTTTTGTATATTTCTGGAAAGTCTTTTGGACCATCTGCAGTAACATATATAAGATGCGCTGGATCAAGTGCTATTTTGTATTCGGATAAATAATTTTACAGTTCAGAGTCTCTTCCGATTTTGTGATGATTCCTCCACTACCTATTTGTTTCATCTTGATTATCACGCCTCCTATATCCATGGTGAAGGCATCAAGTTCTCAGGATTCTCCAGGACAAGCAGTTGAATGTTTATAGGATTTTATACGGAATTGATAAAATGATCAAAACCAGCAGATTGATTTTGGAGTTTTTCCTTCAGTAGCTTCTTCAGTATGTCTTCCAGGTATACACATTAATAACAAGAAGGACGGGAGTTGAGCTCTGCCTGCTCCTTATCGTATATACATTCGCACCGTTTGTGTATTTTGTCGTTTCTCAGGTGTTTAAGCATTACCGTGTGCAGTATGAGATGAGGAGGAGACAAGTGGAGTCCTGCATTCAGTCCACTCAGAAGGACGGCATGCTCACTTCAGACCAAGCTCTGGTTAAACAGGCCTGGGAGAGACTATCTGCTAGGGTAACACACACACACACACACACGTAACTTTAATGCGGCTCTGGTTTTGAGGCAATACTTTATTTGAATGAGGCTACATTTCGTAACACATTCATAAGCATTTCCATACATTGTTCATGTCATCATACTGGATGATTTACAAAAATCTGATTTCAACATTTTCTGACACCTCAAGACCATTTCTCTAGCTTTACATTTTAATAATAATTGTGCGATAAATGTTGCTGCGTATTTTGGTGTTGGTTTGGTTTTTTTTTTTTATTTTACTGAGCCACTGGATGTTGTTGAGTAAAATAACAGATATGAATGAATATACTTTGTGTATTTATCGCTGAACTCCTGCGTCCAGTCTCTGTCCGGTTGTTTGTAGTAAAACCAAAAATAGCGCACCAAAAAATTCCATATTTCCTAATTGTGCCGTTTCCCTTCAGCTCCTGGAGTGGCATATGCAGCTAGATGGCGGGTTGCCAGATCCTTTGTGCTCTGTAGGTGTGTGGCTGCATCAGGCAGAGAAGATCCTCCAAGAGGACCTGCTTCTCCAGCAGAGTCACGAGGAGACCGCCAACGCTATCCACCGAACACGGCAGCTCCATCAGGTAGATGAGAAATCACAGCGGGGTGTAGATGGAGGAGAGGGAAATGAGGAATGGTGCATCCAAGGAGTGACGGTGATGGATGTGTGCGACTTTGTTTATCCGCAGGAGATCCTCTGCCTCGTCGAAACGCACCAGCAGACGTTCCAGTCTTTCCACAGGGACCGGGGCGTCGGCGGCGTTCCCGTACCTGCCGAGCAGCTCCAAGACATGGCAGAGAGGTGTGAGAACGAGAGACGTGTCACGAATAAAGCCGTGATTTCAGCCAGACGTCACATTTGCATATTGGCGTTATTTTGATTACGCTAACAGAAAGTGATCTAAATGCTCCATTCTGATTGGTCAGAAATCACATGATTTTATTAATGCACTACACTTGACTCATAATTGTTTCTGTTGTAACTGTTTATTTATTAAATAATGGCATCATTTTTTATCCATTTCTAGTTACATTTTCTTGTTGTTCATCAGGGTAGTTGGTTCTCTTTATAGCAGCAAGAAGCAGTGGAGACTCCTTCCACCAAAACATCTCCTTATTTTTCTTTTCTTTTCTTTAATGTTGTCCCTGAGCTGTTTTTACAGAACATTAAAATAAACCTGCTGTTATAGAAAATGAGTCCGAACCAATCAGAATTCAGCAGCGAACATCAAGCCCTAACCTCTTTCCCGTCCTGTCTGACAGATTAAACTACATATCCTCCACCTCACACGTTCACCTGAGCAAACTGGAGTTCTGGGAGTCCAGGTACCGCATGCTGGACTTCCTGTCGCTGGGCGAATCCAAGCTGAAATCCTGGATCATTAAATACGGCCGACGGGAAACAACCGAGCTGCTGCTCCACAGCTACGTGGTGAGTCGTCTGTCTTTCTTTCTTTCTTTCTTTCTTTCGTTCTTTCGTTCTTTCGTTCTTTTATTCTTTCTTTCTTTCTTTCTTTCTTTTATTCTTTCTTTCTTTCTTTCTTTCTTTCTTTCTTTTATTCTTTTTCTTTCTTTCTTTCATTTATTTATTCATTCGTTCATTCATATGTTCTTTCTTTCATTCTTTCTTTCGTTCTTTCTTTTATGCTTTCTTTCATTTATTCATTCGTTCATTCGTTCGTTCGTTCGTTCTTTCTCACCTTTCTTTTATGCTTTCTTTCATTCATTCGTTCTTACTTTTTCATTCTTTCTTTTATGCTTTCTTTCATTCATTTATTCATTCATTTGTTCTTCTTTCTCACCTTTCTTTCTTTCTTTCTTTCTTTCTTTCTTTCATTCAACAAGTAATTACGAGTGGGATTGTCTTTGAGTTCCAAGTTTCTGAGTCAGGAAACATAGAATAAAAAGGATGCAGCTTTAGTAGTAAATGTTATAAACCGTTAGGACTGAATAAAGATCAGAGCTGGAGTAGAATTAATCCATTAAACCTGAAAAAAAAGCTGAATTTCTTTTTTCCGTCATTAACCTGTGTTCTGTTCATTCCCTCTTTCTCCAGTCGTTTGTCGAAGGTGAGCAATTCTTCCAAAAGTATGACTCCGTGTACGAGGCTCTGAAGCGGACCGCAGTGGCTTACATAAGCACCGACGCTTCAGGTGAGAGTCCTGACCATAACCATGATACTTTACATCATGACCCTCCTGTCGTTATACACACGTGACCCTCCTGTCGTTATACACACGTGACCCTCCTGTCGTTATACACACGTGACCCTCCTGTCGTTATACACACGTGACCCTCCTGTCGTTATACACACGTGACCCTCCTGTCGTTATACACACGTGACCCTCCTGTCGTTATACACACGTGACCTGACTGAGCTTTTCATCTTCCAGGAATTGTGTCAACATCTGGAATATCAAACACTCTTTCTTTCTTTCTTTCTTTCTTTCTTTCTTTCTTTCTTTCTTTCTTTCTTTCTTTCTTTCTTTCTTTCTTACCTTTCTTTCTTACCTTTCTTTCTTTCTTTCTTACCTTTCTTTCTTACCTTTCTTTCTTTCTTTCTTACCTTTCTTTCTTTCTTTCTTTCTTTCTTACCTTTCTTTCTTTCTTTCTTTCTTTCTTTCTCACCTTTCTTTCTTTCTTTCTTTCTTTCTTTCTTTCTTTCTTTCTTACCTTTCTTTCTCACCTTTCTTTCTTTCTTTCTTTCTTTCTTTCTCACCTTTCTTTCTCACCTTTCTTTCTTTCTTTCTTTCTTTCTTTCTTTCTTTCTTTCTTTCTTTCTCACCTTTCTTTCTTTCTTTCTTTCTTTCTTTCTTTCTCACCTTTCTTTCTTCATATTAAATGACATGTGGTTAAGCAGGTTCATCCACAACCTGGACAGAAATCCAAAACGTGTTAAAAGATAGAGCATTACTGACCATCAAAATTTAACACTCTTACTGTGGTTCTTCAGCACAGATTAGAGTCCCTGTGGTTTTATTATTTGTGTAAAACTCTTGCTTTCTCTTGTTTATCACCTAGAGCCATCCTGTTAAAGTGTTCAGAACCCCCCCCCCCAACAGATATTCAGTGGATTAGAGAAATTGTCTTCTCTACCTCCAGAAGAATAGGTACCCATTAAAAGGGTCAGAAAAACACTTCTTTAAGATGTGGCGCCCTTTCATTAAATATGTTGACCATTTTAAATAATGCTTTATTATTGACTTCTTTAATTTAATTAATTTTTGAATTAATAGACAGCACTACTCTAGGGATTTGTAGTAAGGGTTGGGGGTTTGTTAAATGTGATGTAGATTATATTGCCAAAAGATGTCTGCCTTTACATGCACATGAATGTAATATGGAGTTGTCCCGCCCTTTGCAGCTATAACAGCTTCAACTCTTCTGGGAAGGCTTTCCACAAGGTTTAGGAGTGTGTTTATGGGAATTTTTGACTATTCCTCTAGAAGCACATTTGTGAGGTCAGGCACTGATGTTGGACAAGAAGGTTTGGCTCACAGTCTCCGCTCTAATTCATCCCAAAGGTGTTCTATGGGGTTGAGGTCAGGACAGTCAAGTTCCTCCACACCAAACTCTCTCCTCCATGTCTTTATGGACCTTGCTTTGGTCACTGGTGTGCAGTCATGTTGGAACAGGAAGGGGTCATCCCCAAACTGTTCCCACAAAGCATGAAGCTGAAGCGTTAAGAGTTCCTTTCACTGGAACTAAGGGGCCGAACCCAACCCCTTAAAAACAACACCTGAACTCAATGATTTGGAGGGGTGTCCCAAAACTTTTGGCAATATAGTAAATCGATGAAAATATTAAAACCAAAACATGTTAAAAGAGCAATTCTCTTTTTCCCCTCCACCAACAGAAACCACAGATGATCTTATCGACATACGGATATACTGATATTTCAGATTTATACTTTATTGGATTTACACTTGGCTGTTTTCAGATTTACACTTTACTGGAAGCCCCGCCCCCTTTCCTATATCTCACATTGGACAGGTTTTTGCAGGCAAGTCGGCTCTCCATCATGGAAAACAGAGATCGTTGATGTTAAGTGTTTTTCCACCTTAATGAACGATCAACAAGTGTATGTTTGTTTCAGTTACTATATTTATTATGCGAAAGTGAAAGATTGTGGTCTAAAATGGATTTTTTTCAGCTAAAAGGGTTGAAGGGAAACGTGCGGTTTCTCTGGAGATTGGATGTGATTGGATGCAGATGAAATATATAAAATTATATATTAATTATATAAATATATATATATATAAAATTATATATATATATATAAAATATATATTTTTTTACATTTTTGGAAACAACAAGCTATTAAATGAATAGCAAATTTTACAATTTGTAAGAACATCATTTGTAACTCGCATAAAAATATCAGATAACTTAGCACAGGATCTTGAAATCCCATGGAAGGTTATTTTCATACTCTCATAGCAAATCGCGATTCTAAGACAGAGATATAATCAGAGTGTACACAGGGTGAAGGAACTTGGGTGGTTTATTTGTGTTCTGCTCTCGCTATCTCTGTGTCCTCAGGGTTACTATCAGACGTCGTTCTGAACCTCGGTGAGATCAATCCTTATGGGGTTCAATAGTCAATCAGTCTCAGCCTGCAGTATCCCCTCCACACACACACACACACACACACGTCCTGTCTGGGCGTTCGCCTCATTCTCCTCAGGCGCTGGGTAAATGAGGTTTTCCCTGGCACTGTATTCAGCAGGGAGTTTCACTCCATTAGTGGAGATGTTCTAATGGGTTCCTCTCAGACCCGTAGCCGCACTAACGTGTTGCTCTCACCCCGCCTCTGGCTATGAACTCGGCTCTCTGCGCTGTGATTGGTGCAGGTTAAAATGTCCCCCCGTGAGGCAATGATGTCGTCCTTTTCTCTTCTCTCTGCGTAACATAACAAGCAGCTCGGGTTTCCTCGAGAAGGAGCTTTAGGGTGTGAGTATGTCTGTGTGTGTGTGTGTGTGTGTGTGAGTTATTGCTGAAAATAGCACAATATGGACTCATTGTGTGTCTGTAATGTATTTTAATGTATTTTTATGACTAGACATTATGACATCACCAACATTTTGATGTGTAATAAGGTTGAAAATCCATTTAAAAATGATTGACAGAAATTTTCTTTTAGCATTTTAGCTTTTTTGACTTGGAAAAAAATCCTTAAAGAGCCAGAAGTAAATAAATAAATTTAATAAATAATGAATAACATTATGACCACCTGCCTACTACTATGGTGTCGGTCCCCCTATTGCTGCCAAAACAGCCCTGACCCGTCCTGCACTGTGTATTCTGAGCCCTTTCTATCAGAACCAGCATTATCATCTTCAGCAATTTGATCAACAGTAGCTCGTCTGTTGGATCGGATCACACGGCCCGGCCTTCGCTCCCCACGTGCATCAGTAAGCCTTGACCGTCCATGACCATGTCACCGGTTCACCACTGTTCCTTCCTTGGACCACTTTTGATAGATACTGACCACTGCAGACCGGGAACACCCCAAAAGAGCTGCAGTTTTGGAGATGTTCTGATCCAGTGGTCTAGCCATCACAATTTGACCCTTCGTCAAACTCGCTCAAATCCTTACGCTTGTCCATTTTTCCTGCTTCTAACATCAACTCTGAGGACAAAATGTTCACTTGCTGCCTAATATATCCCACCCACTAACAGGTGCCATGATGAGGAGATCATCAGTGTTATTCACTTCTTCATCTCTGAGTGGTCATAATATTATGGCTGATCAGTATATATTCAACTCTATACTGTAGTTTACACTGGCCTTAAAATTGCAGAATCGTGATGATGATGATGATGAAGCAAAGAGAGCAGAATTAGCTGTGCTGTCTGGGTGGGAGGGGCTTACTCATTTATTTTCCGTCAGTCACATTCACACTAGCTAATCATGGACGTCTCTGAGCTCATGTATGGAGGAGAGGGTGGATGTAGATGGATGTTTTCTCCTCCTCCAACGTCACACAGCAGATTGAAAAGACGAGTCTGGTTGGTTTCACGTCTCTCAGAAGAAGCAGGTGTTAGTAGCATTAGTTAGTGGATGATGTGTGAGAGGGGGTGGAAATGGGCAGGTGGAGGAGATATAGGAGATAGGACAACGTGATGCTCTGTAGAGTCTGCTAAAGTTTGTGCTTGTCATCAAGTTTGGACTTGTTTTTAGACACAAAACCTGGCACTGAAGCCTTAGTGTACCTGAGTTTAAGTCTGTGTGTGTGTGTGTGTGTGTGTGTGTGTGTGTAGTGGAGAAGAGGGTGAAGCGCTTCCTGAGGGACGTAGCCGATCAGTGGAGGAGTCTGGCGGTGGAGATGCGCAGCGTCAGGTCCATGCTGGAGGAGGTGCAGGGGAACTGGGAGAAGTACAGCAGCTGTGTGGAGTCTCTGCAGGCCTGGCTGGAGGACGCAGAAGGAGCCCTGAGACAGCCGGAGAACACTAAACGAGTGAGTGTGTATGAAGAGTGCAGGAGAAAAGGTAAAGGTGTAAGCACAAAAAAAAGAAAAGACCAAAAGATATAATTCATTATGATGATGATGATGATACAGAGCTGATGTGACTGATTGTGGATTGATTAGACAGATGGTTCTGTATAAACAGAGCTGCTGTGTACAGTATAAACCTCATATTCCTTAAGAGTAAGGGTGTGTCTCAAACCGCTCCCTAGCACAGACATTTCTCATCCTCCTCCTCCTCCTCCTCCTCCTCCTCACTCAGACGGGAAGTGTAATTAGTGTGTCTGAGTCTAATCCCAATTCAGCTGCTTCACTGAAATCAGGTCAAAACATCTCCCATCACATGTGTTTACACTCGGTCTGTCTCTCGCTCTGTCTCTCCCTCTCTCTCTCTGTTTCTCTCTCTTGCTCTGTCTCGCTCTCTCTCTCTCCCTCTCCCTCTCTCTCTCTGTTTCTCTCTCTTGCTCTGTCTCTTTCTCTCTCTCTCTCTCTCTTTCTCTCTCCATCTCTCTCTGTTTCTCTCTCTCTCTCTCTCTCTGTGTTTCTCTGCCTCTCTCTGTTTCTCTCTCTGTTTCTCTCTCTGTCTCTGTTTCTGTCTCTCTGTTTCTCTCTCTGTCTCTCTGTTTCTTTCTCTCTCTCTCTCGCTCTCTCTCTCTCTCTCTCTCTCTCTCTCTCTCTCTCTTTGTTTCTCTCTCTGTCTCTGTTTCTTTCTCTGTTTCTCTCTCTGTTTCTCTCTCTCTCTCCGTTTCTCTGTTTCTCTCTCTCTCTCTTCAATTCAATTCAACACTGATTTTCCAGGAACATGAATATGATAGAATATAAAGTAATATAATCATTAAGATCTCAAGACAATTAATGTTATTGTTAATTATTAAAGATATATAATTAATACAAAAGCTCTCTCTCTCTCTCCCTCTCTCTGTTTCTCTAGGAGTTCTTCAGGACTCTCCCACACTGGATGGAGAATCACGCGAGTATGAATGCAGCAGGTAATTTCCTCATTGAGACGTGTGATGAAACGGTGGCTCGTGACCTGAAGCATCAGCTGCTGCTCCTCAACGGGAGATGGAGAGATTTATTCAGTAAAGCCAAACAGGTGAAAATCCAGCACTTGCTGTTTATTAAATAATCACTGATCTGGGTAGAGGGTAGCGTTTGCACCTCCCAGCTCCAGGGTCCCCGGTTCGATCCTGACCTCCGGCTAGTGTCTGTGAGGAGCTTCAGATGTTCTCCCTGTGTCTCCAGGGGTCTCCTTTGGGTTCCTGGGTTTCCTCCAACCTCCAAAAAAATGCTGGTGTGTGCACTTGTGACTTTAAATTGCCGCTGATATGAATGCCTGTGAATGAGAATGCACTGACGTCCCGGACAGGGTGTATTCTCGCCTCATGCACCATCACGGATCCACAGGCCCCCTGACCAGGATAAGGCCCGAGTCAAATTTACTGATCCAAATATACAGCGTCAAAAATGTTGAAATAGCTGTGAAAAGCGTTTAATAAAACATACACCGAGGAAAAATAAGCATACAATCTTTCTAAGCATATATTTACATCTGCAGTATTAATTATAGTTATAAATATTTTTATTATTAAATTATTGAGTTATAAATAGAGCAAATAATAAGATAAACAGATTAAATAATAATAGAATAAATGAAAAGAATTAATAAATTTAAATAAAATTAACAACATTAACTTTAACTGTTTTTATTTTTTAATTTTTTTATATTAAAATTTTCCTAACAGCTGATTAATAAGCTGAAAGAGAAAAACTTTGTCTTTTGTGTCGAAATTTTGAATAAATTTATCTCCTATATGTGTTTTATTTAATTGTCATTCTCAACTATTCAGATTGGGGGAGCCAATACTTTTGAGAGCATTTCAAATCTGTCTAAAATTTGTGTTTCTTTGGGAGAATTAAGGATTTTGGAATGGAAGGGAATACTTTATATCTGCTAAAATTCAAGAAATGCTTTATTCTAGATATTCTCTACATCTCTATCATCAGCTGGTCCACACGATGAAACCTGGTCTCTGAATCGCTCCTCACTGTATTTAAAGCCTTTTTGTTCCAGTTAGAGTAAAATTAAAAGCTTTGTCTCTCCTCAGTACGCTTGCGTTCACGAGACTCAGACTCACAGCGAGGCAGAGCTGCAGGAAGCCGTTGCGGCTCTCCGAGACTTTCTGGAAACTTCTACGACCAAACTGACCTCACCTGTCCAGGTGTCGCTGCCGGACGTCAGAGCGTTTATGAGGAATGTTCAGGTAGAGATGAAGTCTCCTGAATTTAAGACAATTAGAAGGGTTGTATATCGTAGTTGAGTAAAGGTTTGACGATGATAGTTTGTTATTTAAATGTATTATTATTATTATTACTACTAATATATTAGTATTAAGAGTGTGAAATTCCTTCTGTCCAACCAATATGATGAACGTCTCGATACATACACTGTGCTACGAAAACAGTTAACCAAGTAACGATTCATTTCATTTTGATTCACGATTCACTTCTGATTCGATTCAGCACTGATTCAGCTCATATGACTCAGTAGTAGGATATTTCATGGTCCTATCAGCAGCCATGACTCTAGACTTGTCCTTGATTGCTGTGAAGGAGATCAAGCACAGGCTTCCAGCGATGGAGGTGAGATACAAAACAGCCGCTCGCACGGCCCAGGTCTGGATCAGAGACTCCAGCGGTGCGGATGGAAAGCAGGTCCTCATTACCATGGCATCCATCAAAGGACAGCTATACAAGGTGTTACGATTCTTAACATCCAAAGATCATTTCTCTCAAAGTCGTGTTTAAATCCTTGACTTTGGCGTACATGGCTGTAAGCAGTGGTGTGTGTGTGTGTGTGTGTGTTTCAGATGAAGGAGAAATGTCCTTTGGTGCTGAGAGAGTGTCACACCGTGCTTCCTGTGTTAGAAGAGCTGGAGGGTCAAATCTCAGCCTTCTATCAGATAGCAGATCACGCAGGTCACATCATCGCTCAGCAGCACGACCAGCATCGAAACCAGGTGAGGAGACATGATAAACACACCAGCGGTGCTGAAGAGCTTCACTTAGACAGAGATGACACCTAATAAGGAACTGACGTCGTGTATCAGGACACATCTGATTGGTCAGAACGTGTTGATCCATTTCTGTAATAGGAAATCTGCATATCGCAGGTAATATAATATGATGCGTTATTGTTTCTATAGCAACCCTGCATCGTATTTGTCGTATAACATCCCGCGCTGTCTCGACTCTGTTTTTGACTTCACTTTATTTCCAGCTCCCTTTCTTCTTTTCATCATCACAGGAGCTCCGGCTAAGCAGACTGCTAATGAGAATTAAATTTCCACGGAGGATGAAATTTGATAGTGAAGCAGATGCGAGAGGGGGGGAGAGAGAGAGAAAGAGAGAGAGAGAGTGCGAGAGAAAAGGAGACATCAGAGAGACATATCCCATTTTTAGTGTTTTTCAGCTGTGGAGTCGCAAAAATATATACTCTCGAATAACTTGTGGTAATTTAACATGCAAATTTGGCAGCCAATCAGAATCGAGTATTTCCATGCGGTTATTTTATTCATGTTGATGGGAAAGCGGTCGATGGTTTAGTTTCTAATCAAAATCATAATGTGGTTATTTCAGGGCTAGTTTGGTTTAATAGTGATTGTTATGTTACAGTGTGTGTGTGTGTTACAGGAGTTGTTGTCGCAGCAGCAGAGCTGTAAGAGGTGCGTGTGTGCAGTGGAGCGCAGTTACCTGGCCCTCCAGAGGGCGCTCTGCTGCACTAAGACTCTCTACAACTTTGACGCGTCTCTCCTGCAGAACAGAGTCACCGAGCTTCAGACCACCGCCCAGGTTAGCTTACACCCCTTTTAATCCTTCGCTGATACATGTTGCACATCAGGTGTTTCAGTTTCATGTAAGTGGGTGTGGCTTAAAATGACCATTATTATCAGAAGAACATGTGGCAGTTCAAATCCTCAAGCTTTTAACTGATGCGTTTGAGGTAAAACGTAAGAGAAAGACGTGTCCTTCGCTGCAGGCCCTGATGCAGGAGGCGTTAGAGTGGAGGAGGGTCGCGGAGGCTAACGGTAACCTGACACGTCGCTTCGAGGAGACTCGCGCTGAGCTGGAGAAGACGCTGAGGGTGGGCCAGGCGTGTCTGACAGAGCGAGGAGACCCTGCTGAGCTCTTCAGCAAGCACAGCGTACGTCGTTCCATCCATCCTCACCTCACAAAAAGAGCTTGACCTACTTATTATTCACTCGTGGATTTTTATTTTTTATGATATGCAAATGACTTGATAGAATTCCTGTGTGCGTGATTAATGTCAGCCAGACCTTTAGGATGTGATAGATGCACAGTACATGCTCCAGTTTTTTAATTCCGAGAGCATTCCCAACCTGACTGAGATACTGAAGTAGGATTGTGTGGCTAGGACTTTTTCAGCCGACTGGACCAGCGAGTGTTGAACGCGTACCTGAAGGCGTGTGATGACCTGACTGATATCTTACCCGAGGAGGAGCAGCAGGGTCTGCAGGAGTCAGTCAGGAGGCTGCACAAGCAGTGGAAGGTCAGTCTGACTTCCTCTGTCTTCTCTAAAACTTTTTAAGTCTTTAAACTGCTTTTAAAGTCATTTTATGTCACTTGGAGGAAAGCGATATCCGCCTCCTTCCACACATCTCAGGCAGGGGCACGATTGGCTAATGCTGTGATTGACAGGAGAAAGAGAAAGTGTATGCCCCTCCCACTCAGACAGCACAGACACATTTGAATGCCTTATGACGATTGGTCAGACTCTTAATTTATTTATTATTTCTGTTGCACCACACGCAAGTCACTTCACTTCCACTTTAAAGAAGCGGTGTGTTATTTTTAGAGCCCTCCTTTCTGTCTCGAAAAGCGACTCGTGATTAGAGTGAATACGTTATTATTCAGACTGCAGATGAAGTGGGCGGAGCCAATCAGCTGTTTTTAGTTCTACTTGTTATTGATAATACACACTTTTTTTCTTTGTTAAGTAAAAAGTCTTAGATTATGTGGAGTGTGACTACAAGACGATGAGCCTTTACTATAGTAACCTGTGATAATTAATCACCACCTCCTGACCAATCAGAATGAAGAATAGTAGAAAGAGCGACTAGAAGGTTTCCGTCTCTATTGTGTTGACCAGGACATCCAGGCCGAAGCTCCGGCTCACCTGCTGAGGCTGAGAGTGAAGGCGGAGAGGCGCTTAGCGATGACATCACTGCAGGAGTGCAGGGCGGAGCTACAGAGGGAGGAGAAGACGCTCGCTACGGCCGGCAGCGAGAGAGCGATCCGAGAACACAGGGTAAAGCTGAACACGGGAGATAGGGAATATATAAAACAAATAAATAAAAGATGACGTGCTGAAAAGACTGAAGAGTCTGAGCTGAGATGGAACATTGTCGTGTTTCCACGCTCAGGCGTTTTTCAGGAACAAGAACCCCATTTCTGCATGTGAGAGGAGACTCAAGACGATGGAACAGCTCTGCCAGAAACTTCCAGAAAACGACCCGATTCAGAAAGCCCTGCTGGAGACCAGAGATGCCGTCTCTAAGGTCAAAGGTGAAGTGGAAAGTGCTCACGTGAGACTCCAGGAGCATCCAGACAAGTGGTGCGAGTGGCACCGCAGGTGAGGACCGGACCGGACCGGGAAAAAGGTTATCCTGCACGTGGATATGATGGAGATTTAGTTCTGAGGTCTGTGTGTGTGTCTGTTCTGTTAGGTTCGGTGAACTCTCAGCCTGGATCACGTCCCAGCAGAGAGACGGAGAGAGCCTCGCTGTGCAGGTGAGACTGGAACTCGTTTCTATAGCAACGGCTCCTACTGCAGATGCTCGAAATACACAGATTCAAAAATGTGTGTTGATATGGAGGGGATCTGTGTAACTTTTATGGAAGGAGTCTCCAGTGTCAGGGCTTTGTAACTGCTTTTATTTATTTATTTATTTAATTTTAATTTTCTTTCTTTCTTTCGTTATTTATTCATTCTTGTCAAATTAAAAAGATGTTGTTTTTTTTGAGACTATTCTAGATTTAAATATATATATATATATAATGTTATACTAATTATATAAAAATATGAAATAAACAAATTTAAATATTAAATATTTGATTGTCTATAAGAAAATCATCTGTTTAATCTATTATATAATTTGCATATTTTATAATGAATATTTCCTTATATAATTATGTATTTGCTTCATGAATAAACATCTAATAAAATATTTACTGCTCTAATCAGTCTTTAGTTAGTAAATTATATATTACTTGCTTATTAATCATTTATTATCAAGCCTGAAGCTGGAGTTACTGCAGTTTCTTTTGAAATATATTTACATATGCAGAAATGTAATCAGTGCGTGCGTGTGTGCGTGCGTGTGTGCGTGCGTGTGTGCGTGCGTGTGTGCGTGTGTGTGTGCGTGTGTGTGTGCGTGCGTGTGTGCGTGCGTGTGTGCGTGCGTGTGTGCGTGCGTGTGCGCGTGCGTGTGCGCGTGCGTGTGTGTGTGCGTGTGTGTGTGCGTGTGTGTGTGCGTGTGTGTGTGCGTGTGTGTGTGCGTGTGTGTGTGCGTGTGTGCGTGTGTGCGTGTGTGCGTGTGTGTGCGTGTGTGCGCGTGTGTGCGTGTGTGTGCGTGTGTGTGCGTGTGTGTGTGTGTGTGTGGACACAGCGAGAGGTGCAGAGGGCTCAGGAGGAAGCTCTGTCCTGGCTCACGGCTCGTCTGGAGGTGTTGGAGGAGCTGAGCACCCACGCTGAAGCAGTGACCCAGAGAGCGGCGCTGGACGAGCTCACACACACACTGACCACCCTGCTGTCCTCACTGGATGAAGTAAGAGTGTCTCTCGTTTATCTCGTTATTTTAATCGCACTCAATCGGATGCGTGTGAAGAGTTAAAGTCGTACACTAAACTGAATACACTTATGAACTTTAGTTACACCTCAGAGTTTATTTATATTTTCTGATTAAGACTGTTTGAGCACTTCATGTCTTTTTATTTGGGGGGGGGCTGCATTCTGATTGGTTGTGAGATTATTCATCGTTCATTGTTGCTCTGAAGTTAAACGGGAGGATCTGATTGGATGTTACAGCAGCATGGATAATTGGTTGAATCCCCCCTTTTTTTAATTACGATCACGTCGGGTTCTCTCTCTCTCTCATTTTGTCTGTCTGTCTCTCTCTCACTCTCTCTCTCACTCTCTCTCTCATTTTCTCTGTCTGTCTCTCTCTCTCTCTCTCTCTCACTCTCTCTCTCATTTTCTCTGTCTGACTGTCTGTCTCTCACTCTCTCTCTCATTTTGTCTGTCTGATTTTCTCTCTCTCTCTCTCTCTCTCTCTCTCTCTCTCTCTCTCTCTCTCATTTTCTCTGTCTTTTCCTCTGTTTCTCACTCTCTTTTTGTTTCTATCTGTCTATCTCTCACTCTCTCTCATTTTCTCTGTCTGTCTCTTTCTCACTTTCTTGTTCTTGCTCTCTCTCTCTTTCTCTTTTCCTGTCTGTTTGTCTGCCTCTCTCTCTCTCTCTCTCTCTCTCTCTGTCTTGTTCTCTTTGTCTGCCTGTCTGTCTCTCTCTCTCACTCTCTTATTCTCTCTGTCTGTCTGTCCCTCTTTCTGTCTCACTCTCTCTCTCTCACTCTCTCTCTCTTGTTCTCTTTGTCTGCCTGCCTGTCTCTGTCTCTCACTCTCTTATTCTCTCTGTCTGTCTGTCTCTCTTTCTGTCTCTCTCTCTCTCTCACACACTCTCTCTCTCTCACTCTCTCTCTCTTGTTCTCTTTGTCTGCCTGTCTGTCTCTCTCTCTCACACTCTTATTCTCTCTGTCTGTCTGTCTGTCTGTCTCTCTTTCTGTCTCTCTATCTCTCTCTCTCTCTCTCCCTCTCTCTCTCTCTCTCTCTCTCTCTCTCTCTGCCTCTCTATCTCTCTCTCTCACTGCACTAAGGCGATGTCTCTGGATGAGAACAGTGAGAGAGGGGAGGAGGAGGAGGATGTACTCCTTCAGACGCAGGAACACAGTGGAATCCTGAATGCAGAGAGTGTAACAGAGGCCAGACAGCTGCTCCTCATTCACCAGGTGACCCAGAGTCTACTTTTATTTTATATTCAGAACTCAAAACCTTTTCCAAAACCATCAATCAGAAGTACTATAAATAATGAACGAAGTCCACAAACAGAGAAGCTCATATAAATAATGAACGCATGCATGAATTGACCTATAATCAGAAACGGATCTGAATAATGAATGAAAGAAGAATCTTTATTTTAATGCACTTTATTTCGGACCAGCAAAAGATGAAGTCCCAGCAGAAGAGAAAAGGATGTGTGTGTGAAGCAGCGTGTTTCAGCCAAGACAGTCGAGAAGACTGCAGCTGGGCAGCGCAAGAAAAACGTCTACAGGTAATTCAGCAACGTCCTCAAAACCGACTGAAGACATGATCCATGTGAGGAATAAAACATTCAGTGTTGTGCTGCTTTAGGAAAACTATCAGTGTCTCATAACATTACATATAACTCTGCATGAGCTTTATCATCTTACTACAACACATCAAGATGTTGGACATTTACCAATGGGAATTTTCTATCTATCTATCTATCTATCTATCTATCTATCTATCTATCTATCTATCTATCTATCTATCTATCTATCTATCTATCTATCTATCTATCTGCCTATCCATCCCTCCCTCCCTCCCAGTATGTTTTATTCCTATTATAGCACAGCATTTAATATTTTTTTTATCCATTTATAGTTACATGTATTCAGTCAGCTCACTTCCTGTTCTCACTGACATTATAGCAGCTATAAAAAGGTGTTCCATCATCATCCTCTCTCTCTTTTATTTTTTCCTCTCTTGAATGTCCTACAGAGTCACTGACACTGGAGACTCCTTCCCATAAAGTCTGTGAATGAGCTGTTACTATGGAAACCAGTAACATAGTCGAACAAGCACATAAACCTGTGATTTGTAGCTGCTTTAATGGCATGTTTGTGTGTGTGTGTGTGTGTGTGTGTGTGTGTGTGTGTGTGTGTGTGTGTGTGTGTGTTTTAGTCCACCGTGAGCGCATGGCAGGAGTTCGAGTCGGACCGAGACGCCGTGTGGCAGTTTGTGTGCAGAGCGACTCCCGTCCTGCAGCGAGAGTTTTTATTCAGCAGCCTGGAAAACCTGACAAATCACCTGGAATACACTCAGGTGAGAGAACACTACACTTCTCATCCTTTATTAGAAATCCTTCAGATTCTTTAACACACTGAGGCTATGTTTAAACTGTTCTATACTTTAATCCGGCCGCGGAGTCGTGCAGCGTGAAAGGAGCTCTGACCGAAACATACCTCGGCCATGACCTACAGACAATCAGACAGTGAGATAGAGGGCAGTTCAGGGATGAGTTATAGACCAAATTTTCAGCAAGCACAGCTTCGGCTGGAGCACGATATTATAGTTTAATAGAGTTTATATCAGAAAAAATGTCTTAAATGTAGTACTATCAGAATAAATACGCTTTACGATAGCATCAGATAGACATAAAGATGAAACATTAGCTTGACAATAGAGAGAATCGTGCTTTATCCGTCCATTCTCAGTGATATTCGGTGACATCTCTACTTTCTCACGTAACTTCTCGTAAATTTTGAGTACTATTCGATGATGCGGCTTTAAGATGAAGTTGTTTCATGGACATTTAACAGGCTGTAAGATTATAGACGTGTCTATAGACTATAGACTTAATCATATGTTTCTTCATCATTTTCTGTGTGTGTGTATGTGTGTGTGTGTGTGTAGGAGCTTCATACAGACTCTGACATGTTCATGGAGAAGACTGAGTCACTGAAGAGAAAGGCGTCTGAGATCCACTTGGGGTCGGAGAATTATTCTCTGCTGCGTGATCAGGCCAGAGCGACTCAGAGGAAGGTGCAGGACACACGGGACAGCCTCGGCTACATGTGAGAGACCTTTATATACAAAGCTCCAGAAGATTTACCGACTTTGTGATGAAAGATTTGTGAGAACTTGTGATACAGAATATATAATAAGTGTAAAAAAATGAGTTTTTCTATTTTTGCAATTAATCCATATTCTCATTTTTTAAAATTCTCATTTTAGTTAATTCATGTATTATTATTATTATTATTATTATTATTATTATTATTATTATTATTAACCAAATAATTAGTTAATTGTTTTCTTATTATATTTATTTATTTATTTATTTTTGACCTACTCAGCTTTTAGGTCACTGAAGCAGGCTTATAGTTTTTTTTTTTTTTTTTTTTCGTTTTTTTTTCAACAAATTTAAGAAATTCATAGTGATTTAAAGTTTTATTTAAAATGATTTGATAGCGGCTTATAGAAAAATCGCAATTAAAGAAATAAAATGTTAATTTATTTAGTTTATTTTAACTTATATTCACACAAAGCTCATTCTGATTTCCAAAAATATTTCTTTTTTTGGGGGGGGGGCTTTCACACTTTTATTTTTAAAATATTACTATTTTTCTTAGACCTTGGAAAATAATTATTCTTGTAATTTGGACATCTTTATTCCCATAACCTTTGGATTTTGTGAAATTTTTGTCATTAATATTTTTAAGAATAAAATCTCAAAATTGGCCATTTCATTTTGTAAAAATAATAAAGATGTATGTGTGTATATGTGTGTGTGTGTATATATATATATATATATATATATATATATATATATATATATATATATATATATATATATATATATATATATATATATATACACACATATATATATATATACATACATATGCATACAGGGGTTGGACAATGAAACTGAAACTCTGGCCATTTTAGTGTTGGAGGTTTCATGGCTAAATTTGACCTGGCCACTATTCTGCAAGAAGAATGGCTCAAAATCCCTCTGGCCACTGTGCAGGACTTGTATCCGTCATTCCCAAGACGAATCGATGCTGTATTGGCCGCAGAAGGAGGCCCTACACCATACTAATGAATTATTGTGGTCTAAAACCAGGCGTTTCAGTTTCATTGTCCAACCCCTGTGTGTATGTATATATATGTATGTATGTGTATATATATATATATATATATATATGTGTGTGTGTGTGTGTGTGTGTGTGTGTGTGTGTGTGTATGTATGTATGTATGTATGTATATATGTATATAATTGAATTGTAATAAAAAATTGTTTATTTTGGCTGTATCAAGACCTGCCATTTATTTCTTACAATTTTTAAATAATTTTTCCCTAATAATTTTTGTGCATTTCTTTTTAAATGTGACGCTGAAAACGTTCACACTCTTCCGTCGTTTGATGTCTTGAATGAAGCTTGCATTTTCATCAGTACGTTGCAGTCATGCTAAACTGAAAAACAATCACATAACAGACTGCGATGATTTATACATGCGGTTTTGTGCAAAATCTATAAAAATAATCTAATGAGCCTTTATTACTCGCTAGCTATGTTAATGTCCTAGCTCCACTACACACCTCAAACCTGTCTTTAAGGTTCAGACAGGGATAAAAATCTCTGCACAATTTCCTTTTTTAGCCCGAACTGCTCCTTTAAATCCTCTGACTGTGTGACATGTCTGTTTTTCTTCTCACCCTCCACACAGGATTTCAGAGCTTGGTGAGATCCAGGCACGATGGCAGCACTTCAGCTGTGAGTCAGAAGCTCTCTCCTCCTGGGTGTGTGAGCGAGAGAAGGAGCTGGAGGATGTAGACGGCAACGCTGCTCCCTTGGAACGACAGATTCACACTGTGGAGGTTGGAACTTGATTTCCAGGGATTTTTTTTTTCCTCCATGAGTTTTGTCGCTCATTCTCATAGCCTTGCATCGTTTCCTAGGTGATCAAGGCAGGCTGTGAGGAAAAGAAGGACGTCTTGAGTCAACTGGAGGCGGAGTCTCTCGCTCTGACTCGGTTTATCTCTCCTGGGGAGGCGGAGCGTGTTAAAGCTCGTTTAATGCAGATCAGCAGGTCCTGGGAGGAGCTTTTAAACAGCGTGAGGCGGCGAGGGGCGGAGCTTCAAGCCAGCTTGGTGTATAAAGTGAAGTTAATTGAAGATATGGATGAGGTACTAACATTATGCTGCTTTGTGTGTGTATTTGTGCATGTTTTTGCTGTGTGTTCGTAATCGTGGTCTGTTTTTGCCTCTTTAAGGTTAAAAGTGTGCTGAAAGATCTGGCAGAGAAGTTGAATAAACCAGTCACAGGCTGCATGTCAACATCAGGGACATATCAAGCTCTTCATGAGCATATGGTATGTATCTTTGGCTTTTAGTGAGAAATATTACTGAGGGTGGTTATATATGTGAAGTATTAGTCCAGGTGTGGTTCTTAAGGCAGGTGAGAACACTCCACTCACATATTTGGGTTAAAGAACGTCAGAGGATGTCCTTTATTCTGAATCAAATTGACTCTGAATCGATTTGACTTTGAATGGATATGACTCTGAATTGATTGGACTCTGAATTGATTTGATTCTGAATCGATTCGACTCAGAATCGATTTGAATTTGAATTGATTTGACTCTGAATCAATTCAACTCTGAATTCATTTGACTCTGAATCAATTTGACTCTGAATTGATTTGAATCTGAATTGATTTGAATTTGAATAGATTTGACTCTGAATCAAAAAATAATTTATTTGTTTTTGTTTGTTAGTTTGTTTATTTGTTTTTTTGATAGATATGAGTTACTAACCTGAGCTGACAGTCCAAAGCAGAAATGCTAGGTGTTCTGGACATTGGACAGGCGAGCAAAAATTGAAAATAAAGGCTGGATGTGTTTTATATGATTCAGTGAGAACGTTCTCAGCCCTACAAACCTTTGACCCAGTGTTACTGTACCTGTACTAGGTAGCTAAGGCATTACGCTTTCCGTTCATCTGTCCGAGATCCTCATCATCCTGATATCTCAAGAACGACAGGATGAATGTAGGATTTGTATAGAGTTATCGTTTCAACCAGGAAATGAACCGATTAGATTTTGAAATTGATCCTAAAAGGGTCAAGGTCACATCAAGGTCAAATATCTGACTCAGATTTTCTTAAATATATTCTTTATTGTGTGAAGTATATTTTAAGGGCATTTCAAGCCACACATTAGTAAATAAAAAGGACTAGACTTGTCAACATTGTTGGATTTATTTGTTTTATTTGTTTTTCTTTTTGGGTCATTTAATTATAATGCACTGTGAAACCAAATCCAGCCTGATACCAATACCAGACAAACAAATTCCGCTCTAATTTAATCTCTTGAAATGGACTGATAAGTGTCTCTTTGACATGAACGACCCTCTGGTCAGATATTTGTGCTAGCTAGCAATTTTCTGACAGTTAAACAAAAAATGTAAGCTTATATTTTCCATAGAAATTTACCAGTATATCTGCCTGTTTTGCTTTGCTTGAGTATTAATATTGTTCAGGAATTTATGGCTCTCTACTACAGCTAGCTAAACTCTTATCCTTGGTCACTGGTTTAGCTTTGCCCATTAGCTGCGCTTCAGAACACTGAACCTTGTTTGTCTTCTCATTTTCTCCAATCCCAGGATGCATGGCAGGCTCTTAAGCTCCTGCAACCCAGACTGGTGTCATTGAGCCTGGGTTTGAGAAAGATATCTAATAAAGATCAGATGGAGAAAGAAGTATCAGACCTTCAGCAGGCTCATCTACTGTACACTAATAATGCTGCCAGGAAACAAGCCAAACTGGAGGACCTGTTGACTCGGTGGCAGCAGTAAGTCCAGTTCCTTTCCCTGTGTTTTTCATCCATCTCTTTTGAGGTCAGGAGGAAATGTTGAAGCAGACTCATGCAGTTTGGAGAGTTCTGTGTATTTAGAGTCTGCTTAAGTTGATTTTTCTATAGTGTCTAGCATTCTGGCATAGAAGATAAGGACTGAAGAAAAGATATAAGGTTTTTTCGTTCCATTAGATGCAATATGATGTAAAATAAAAGCAAGAGACAATTTAACCATGAAGGACAGTATGCAATGGTTAGTTCTTGCAGCAGTGAACTAAATCTAATAATCTAAAAATATAGATTATTTTAGATTTTTCTTATAAATCTTAATCTAACTAAGTCTGTGCATTGTGCTAATTACATTTGAATTTTTAACATTTGTTATTTTTTTAACCTTAATTTTTATAAATACATAAAATATGACTTAAATTAAAATGTTTGAAGATCTAAATTTCAAATTGTTGAAATTTTGTTGAATTCCACACGAATATATTAAAATATCTTAAGATTCCTGATAAACTTTTTCAGTAATATAAGACAGATTTACTTTCAAGCATTACAGTTTCAGGCTCCTGACTGATTTTCTGCCAGAGTTTTAGATTTGTTCTGATCCCTTTGTCAAAGCTAGAACCATTAACTATCTAAAGAACCCTTAAAGAACTTTTTTTATTATCCAATAATAGCCAGACTTGGTAAAGAAGTTTGTACAGTACTGGAGATGATATAAAGAACACCGTGTTGGGGTTTAAATGATGCCGGTGTTAAATTTTAATTCCTTCTTGTGTTTTTCTTTGCTAGATATGAAAGAGGACTCTCGGTTCTCCAGGGCTGGTTGGACAGTTCAGAGAACCTCTGCAAATCCGATACTCCATACCTGATCATGGATAAAACCAAGCTCCACATCCAGCTACAAACTCTACAGGTGAATCATAAGATCTGGAATCTGGTAGCGTGTAGTGGATGAGGGTATCTGCATGCTTTTCTTCAAAACAAACAACCTACATGGTTTGAATTTGGTGTGTTGATGCTGGACTTCCTGACCTAGAGGGAAGTTCCTGACCTAGAAGAACCTTTGGCTTATCAGTATTCCCACTGGTTCTAATTATTAATACATTTGTTTTGTTGTATCTTCTAGGACCTGCAGAGTGAGGTTCCCTCTCAGGAGTCTTTGCTGGAGAAGTTAGAGACCCAGGCTGAGTTTTTGTACCCCACAGCTTCAGAGGAACGTGTGGGAGAAATGACAGAGTTTCACTGCAGCCTGGAGGAGAGGTGGTGTTCTCTCAGTGTCAGCATACCTCTCAGGTAAAGCCACAGACACAGCTGAGTTCAAAGTAGTATTACACACTTAACGCTTGACAAAGAAAAAGGGTTCTTCTACTGGTCTCCAAGTAGAACCTGTTTAGAAAGCATGAACTGTTAACCATCTAAGGAACACCCTGAGGAACCCATTTTGCTAAGAGTGTAAGTGGGAAGTGCACCAGAGGGCTTCCTCTTTAGGCTGGGTTCCTAGCAGAACACCTTTAGAAAGCTGCAATTTTTAACCATCTAAAGAACCTTGCTTAGTGTATAAATACCACCAGACAAAAGAGCTTTTCTTGTTTAGAAAAAGATGAATTCCTTTTAAAGCTTGAACTGTTGACCATCCGAAGAACCCTTGAGGAACTCTTTGTGTAGTGAGTGTACACTACATTTCAAAAGAGGGTTTCCCTTTTAGCCAGGGTTCAATATGTAGAACCAATATGGAAAAACTAGACATGTCAACCATCCAAGGAACCATTGAGGAACTTAGGAGTCTACAATACCATACAGCAGATGTTTTCAATCACAGAAAAGTAAAAACCCCTTTGGAAATTGTGGAAGAATCCTTATCCTTTTTGCTCTCTAGGATCTATAGTACTCTTCTTTACAACATTTTTACAAATATCTGTAGAGATTTCAAAAATTTGGGTGACTGAAAATTCTTCATATATACATTGCCCGAAGACCTTTATTACCATGATGAAATCTGCACTCTAGGGAAGAAAGTGTATCTCAACCCTCTGAGGAAAGCATCTCTGAGGAACCCTTGAGAAACAGTATCTCTTCATAGAAGTGTTGGTCATTAGAAGTACCAATATTGTTCCATTTACTTATTTTTATTTACTTCTATTTCCAGGATTCAAGAACTTCAGGCTCATCTTTCTCAGCTGGAGCAGTTTAACCAGGTTCTAATGACCCTCACTCAGTGGAGTGAAAACTTTCTCAGGCAGCTGAGATACAGGTCCAAAGTCACCATTACTGACTTGACATCTGCTGGCACCCAGATCAGGGTAAAGAAAAAAAACTTTTAGTTGTACATATTTTCATCAATCTTTCTTATATAAGCTTTACTACATATCCTGTTGTTCAATTTAAAGGATGATGAAGCGGTTCTTCAAACCCAAAGCAAAGCGATAGAGGACCTGAAGAAGCACATGGAGGTATTAAGCCCTTCCTTGGCTCCAGTGGATCTTCACAGATTACAGGCCAGGCAGGAAGACTGTCTCCAGCCCTTCTCAGAGGCGAAGAGTCTGCTGCAGAGCCGTTCTGAGGCTCTGGGTAAACTTGAGACCTTCTTGGTGAGCTATAGGTCGACCGCCGATTCACTTCAGACGCTGCAGAGAGCTGTGGGACAGACAAACTGGGACCAAACCACCAAGGATCGGAACCTGAACCAGGAACTAGAGCAGTTGTCTCAGGAGTTAGCATCTGTGGAGGTGCAGTCTGTAAGTCTGGACAGTAGTCTGAACAAGGCATACCTTCACCTGCACGGGACCGATGGGGACAGGACGTCCTGCCGGGGGCTGGTGGAGGATCTGGTATCAGGGATGCAGCAGATTCAGAGGAGCGTGGGGACAAGGCAGAGCGAAGCCGAGGCACTAGGAGCCTTGTGGAGCTCCTTTACGAGAAGAAAGGAGATGCTTTTGAGGAACCTGACAGAGCTGGAGGATAGAGCCAGAAAACCGTGGTTTCCTGAACCAAGTACACAGAACTTCCAACAAAGGTACACATATCAATGCTTCTTAAATACAGTGACTTTCCTACAGTGAAGCACGGTGGTGATAGCAACATGCCGAGGCTAATTTCTTTTTTACCCTGTCGCTGAATTTCCACCCAAAAATTTAAAACACAGTTAAAACTGAATTGAACAAATGTTGTTTAATTAATAATCAAAATCGAGAAGCATGTCTAAACCTTACCTCGAAATCCTTACATTGTCCCCACACCACAACCCGACAAATCACGTTTGCATTTTGACTGTCAGTAAGGCTGACCTGTCAATCAAACACTGTGGGTGGAGCATAAAGCTCAGAATAGCTTATAGCATTTATAGCTAGTTCTGTTACAGAGAAACCAGGAAGAGTGAAAACTCCTACGTTCTTTAGGGAAGACTTTCCGCTGGTGGAAAACTTTACTGATTGTTCTTTGACAAACTGCAGACACTGGAGACTCCTTCCATAAATGTTTCATTTCCTGCACAATTCTATAAATGTTTAAGTTCGTGTACGCTCCAGTACCACCAGAGATGTTACGTTATAGAATATTAATCCACACAGTCTGACCAGAATACAGAATTCAGTTTTAATGTTTGATGATCCTCTTTCTTGCTCTTTGTGTGTGTCAGATTGTGGATGCTGAACCAGCTGGAGGAGGAGCTCGATGCTCTGCAGCACAGTCAGCTGTGGTTAGGGGAGAAAGGAGAGCAGTTGGCTCACACAGACCCTGAGACGGTCAGAGAGGCCCGACGGGATGTGACCCTCGTCCAAACCAGCTGGGAGAAGATCAAAAACGTCATATCAGAGGAGTAAGTGTGTCGTCTAACAGCTACAGAGGACCTCCATACTGAAAAGTTGTGCAACGTTTGCCTGAGTTTGCTTTGTCTCTGTGCAGGCAGGGGCAGTGCAAAGTTCTGGTGGAGATGTGTAAGGATTACCAGACTCTCAAGTACAAACTCGGCTCAGTTGTCGAGAGAGCTCACGCTGTTATTGTTGCTCAGTCTGTTCAACACAACCCTGAGGACATCCGGAGAGCCCTGACCCGGGTCAGTGTCATGCCGTTTCATTAAAATACACACATTAAATGATGAATAGTCTGGAGTTTGTTTTAGGGATGTGTTGATACTGCTCTGTTTAGATTTATCCAGGTTTAAACAGTGGCCATGTTCATGCACCATGGCTACTAGGTTTGATCTATAACACCAGTCTGTTCACTGTGACGTACTGAACGCCTCGAATCCCTCGTTTTTAATGACTGTCAAGAACAGCATGCTGGCTAAGTGCTGGTATTTTCACTCACTTAGCATCATATGTAGACATGTTTAGCATATTTAGCTACTAGTCATGGGCTCCTCATGCTGAGTTTTATGTTTATGATGTTTCCCCTTCAAGAAAAGTAGACATTTTTAGTAGGATAGAACATGTAAGGAGTTTCTGTGCATTTCTCTAGCTGGAGGCGGTGAAATCAGAGCTGGTCGGCGCTCAGGGCGACCTCGATCTGTTCATCTGTAAAAGCAAATCCTTCATCAGCGAGCTGAGGAACATTCCAGCAGACCTAGCAGATGCGGTCCGCTTGGAATTGGACACCGTTGTGGATCAGTGGATGGACGTGAGATGGTTATAAATCTCCCCCTATGTATTCCGACTAACATTATTAGCACCCTTTAGGCCATGCGCTTGTCTGTTTTATTTCCAGACATCGGAGAGGATGGAAACCGAAGCCAATCGCCTCGCATCCGCTCTGGAGTTATGGAACGAGATTAACTCTGTGGTCAACGACATCGAGTGTTGGAGCGCCACCTCCGTGAGCGAGCTCAGTGATGGACCTGTTAACCTTTTATCCAGTGCCAACATGGAGGACTGCCTCAGTCAGTTTAAGGTCAGAAAACACACACACCTGATGAGGAAAACTGTATTAACGAGCCTGTAATATGGCTGTAATTGATAATATGTTTAAACAGCTGGAGATTGAGAGTAAAAAGGTGCTGATGGAGAACCTGCATGGAAAAGTAACCGAGCTACAGGAAGTGACAAAGAACCAGCAAGTGGACATCGAGCTCCAGGTAAAAGTAATTCAAGGTGCTACAACCCTAATGGAGGAAGTGGAACTCGTTTGGAAAGCTAGAAATATCTCAGGAACCCTTAAGGAACCTAAAAGAATGCGTTACCATTACTGAATGTTAAAGAATTCTTTGCTGAGGCACATATTCAACCAATAGGAGGATGATGTAGTATTATGGCAAATTTACAAGACAAATACAATAGTAGTGAAGAGGAAATGCAAATAAAATACAGTGGGACCTCGGCATAGGAATTTAATTTATTCTGGATAATAAATTAAACCAGCGTTTGGTTTGGTTCATTTGTATGGCTAAAATGCTTCGTATGCAGATGCAAATTTCTTACTAAATTTCAATTCTTAAGGTGAACATTTAGCGATGGCATTCCTATGTCGAGGTTCCACTGTATATTGAATGACCAAAAAAATATCCTGATTGCCTCGGGTTGCTGACGTTTAATCACAGCTTTGTGGTCATGGTATATAATCTGACACATTTTGTTGTTTGTCAGACTTTGACATAACCGCTGTATATTTTTATCCTGTTAAGGCGATGGCAGCTGATCTGAGGAAGAAGATCTTCCACGCTGAGGAGGTTTATGAGCAGGCCAGTTCCATCCTGAGGGACTTCAGCTGTCAGAGCTGGCAACTCCAGGACGCGATTTCCCACATGGCTGAACAACTGGACACCGTCGAGAGCACATTGTCAGAGCTATCGCGGTCATCTGACCCAGAAAATGTGGCCAAGATAAAGGTTAGGCTTTTCCATTTACACCACAGGGATCTACTTGTACTTCTTAACACCGTCCTTCTCGCTCATGCAGCACACAGAGCCGCACTGCCCCCGGTGATACTGACACCAGTGACCGTAATTACTTACGTACAAAAATACGTGATTTTTATCTCTGATTCTGCCTTTCGTTGGTTTCCATTTAAATAGGCGGAGCTACAGTTAGTGATGTCATTAAACCTGCTGCAGGAATTTTGCTCGACACCAAACCAAACGATCTAACTAGCTAAAGAAAAATACCCTTGTTGCTATGGTAACAGTACTTTCAGATGTTTGTCTACTGGTAAAGGAATCTCTACATAACTGTTTATCCAGATTTAACTCCATTGAAACCAGAACATTAATTCAAATGAGTGATTTTTTTTTTTAATAGCAATCAAATTATTACCTTCTGACCAATCAGAATCCAGTATGTTATTAGGTACACTATATTGACAAAAGTTTTGGGACACCCCTTCAAATCATTGAGTTCAGGTGCTTCAGCTTCATACCAAGACATTTTGGACAATTTCATGCTCCAACTTTGTGGGAACAGTTTGGAGATGACCCCTTCCTGTTCCAACATGACTGCACACCAGTGACCAAAGCAAGGTCCATAAAGACATGGATGAGCGAGTCTGGTGTGAACTTAACTGAGTCCTGACCTCAACCCCACAGAACACCTTTGGGATGAATTAGAGCGGAGACTGTGAGCCAGACCTTCTCGTCCAACATCAGTGCCTGACCTCACAAATGCGCTTCTAGAGGAATGGTCAAAAATTCCCATAAACACACTCCTAAACCTTGTGGAAAGCCTTCCCAGAAGAGTTGAAGCTGTTATAGCTGTAAAGGGCGGGACAACTCAATATTACATTCATGTGCATGTAAAGGCAGACGTCCCAAAACTTTTGGTAATATAGTGTATATATGTGACCATTAGTTCATCAATTGATTGCCTTTATTAGGAATGCACTAGAAAATAGCTACCAACAAAAAGATAATGTTTCTGGATCTACACATTATCCCTCTTCACTGTTTGAAAGTCTGCTTCTGTTATAAATAATATCCAGCTAGGATTCTAGTTAAATAATACAGAATGTCTTGTTTTGTTATTTCAGGAGCTCCAGAAGACTCTGAAGCAGGTAGACGGTGGTTTGGACGTGACGAGCGAGTCTCTGCGAGTGCTCTGTAGAGCTTATCCGGCTCAGCAGCTAACCGCTCTGGGCGAGAGCATCACCGAGCTGGTGAAGCGGAGCGAAGCGGCCGCTCAGCGTTCTGGAAGAATCCTCCGAACTCTACAGGAAACACTTCTGCAGCGTTTTAACGGTACAGCAGGAGAGATTCATGCATACATATACAACCTGTTGCACCACACACACTCACACACACACACACACACTCTTCCACTGACAGTCGGACAGCTCTCATTGGGAATTGATTAGGTGCCGTTACTAAGACAACAGAGTTGTTGGGTTTTTTTCTCCAGACCCGCCCACACAGACCATCTGCTCTCACAGACATGACTGTCGCTCCATCCATGATGACTGTACACTACATGTCTTTGCCTCCTCACTGTCCATCTCTCATCATTAACTCATGCTGTCTGACTCGCAGAACTCACCCAGGATTTCCACAGCTGGCTGTCGCAGCTAAGAGCCGGTACAGAGGAGAGCTCTGAGGAAGCAGGAGACCTTCCTGAGGTTCCTGCTCAGCTGCAGAGGCTCAAGGTAGCATCACATTTGAATTGTTCTCACACGTACTCTGCTCATTCTTTTCCCATAAGCAAAGTTTTTATTCCTCTTATACCACACTGGTTTTTCATCGATCATATGTACGTTTACAGTTGCAGTTAATGTTGCAGAACATCCATGAAACTTGTAAATAGTCAGTCCCTCACTAACCTCTCTATTTTCTCTCTCTCTCTCTCTCTCTCTCTCTCTTTTTTTGGGGAAATGCTTTAGTCAGAAGACTTGCATTAATTTCTTATAACTTGCTGTAACATAGATTAATCTTAAGGTTAATCTTAATGTCCTCGTTCTAATACCTTCTTGTTTCATACAAAGGAACTTGTACAGCAGATGATCCACGGAATACGGAAGACTGATGTTAAACAATTTCAGATTTAAGAACATGCAGTAGATTCTGTAATCATGGATATGGTGATGGGTTTTTTGGTTAGAAGACATTTATTTAACATTTATGGAGTCATGGCTTTTCACAGAGTGAGTGAATATGTGAGAGAGAGAGAGAGAGTGTGTGAGAGAGCGAAAGGAAAGGGATAAAATGTCATTCTTTAATAAGTAAAAATAAAAACACACATTGCTGTGGTATAAGAGGAATAAAATATTTTAATATACATGTGCTGTATATAAAGCGTTACCTGTTTATCTTTCAATTTCTTTTGCTTTTTCTACAATTTTAAGTTACTTAAATAATAATTTTTTTTTTTTTTTAAAAAGAATTTTTATGACAGCATGGTTGGATTGCATTATTTTCTTATAATAAAAGTTTAAAAAAAAAATAAATAAATAAATTAGGACATGTTGAAAGGTAGTGTTCCCCAAAAAGCTTTTTTTTTTCCTGTACATCTTTCCTCCTGCTCTCTGTCTTAAATGCAGTTCTGTTTAATTTGCCAAAGCCTTTTACCCAAATTAGCCTAATTAAAATATTCAAATGAAGCTAAACCGTTCTACCTCGGCTATGAAAGCTGCTGAATTGCAGTAACGCTCCCATCATGCTTCAGGTGTCTCTGGAGCGAGTCAGAGAGGGCGAGGAACGCCTGACTAGACTTCATGAAGAGGAAGAGAAGCTCCTCGCACATCTGTCTGAATCTGCAGCTGGAGGAGCGCAGGAGCGTCTGGCCTCGTGTCAGCTGGCGCTGGATCGATTTACCTCAGCCTGCAGAAAGAGAGTGCGGCGTTTAGAGGAGAGCGCCGCCCTACAGGACGGGTGAAGCTCTAAATCTCATCACATGCTTGCTGTAGCCGTTTCTTCCCTAGAGGTTTAATAAATAATCTACACTGACGTGGCCATATGTTACCTGTGTTACACCTGATATAGTCACCTGTATATACCATGAAGCAGATCTGATATATTTACCTATGTCCAATAAAATTAATTTGAAAGAAATATATATATGTGACACAATATGTGACGACAATAAAATTTATTTAAATTTATTTAAATATTATTTTAAAAAATCCCTTATATTTATAAAACTTAAACAGTTGGTTGATTTATATAATGTCAATAAAAATACTTTTTTAAACTTTTTTTTTTAAATATTTGTTAAACATTTTATTATTTTATTTAAAATATATTTAAAATTTTTAAAAAATGTTAAATTTAGCAGGATTAAAAATCTGAATTATTTTCCTTCCATTTTTTCCCTAATTTGTTACTGATTAATTCCCATTCTGCCCATCTACCCTCTTCCACATGCATGACTCTCACAGATACCCCAGTGTTGTTATGATTGACAGGGGAGAGAGATTATGCCCCTCCCACTCAACTTTGGTCAACTTTGCTTTCTTGACTTCTAGCCACGATGTGGCCGTGATAGCGTTGAGATTGAAACTGAAACTGAGACAAGAGAGAGATAAATGGAGACAGATGAAGAGAGAAAGAGATCTGAAGTGTGAGACAAGAAGAGAGACAAATGGAGACAGATGGAGAGAGAGAGGGATCTGAAGTGTGAGACAAGAGAGAGATAAATGGAGACAGATGGAGAGAGAAAGAGATCTGAAGTGTGAGGCAAAGAGAGAGACGAATGGAGACAGATGGAGAGAGAAAGAGATCTGAAGTGTGAGACAGAGAGAGACGAATGGAGAGAGAAAGAGATCTGAAGTGTGAGACAAAGAGAGAGACGAATGGAGACAGATGGAGAGAGAGAGATCTGAAGTGTGAGACAAAGAGAGAGACGAATGGAGACAGATGGAGAGAGAGAGATCTGAAGTGTGAGACAGAGAGAGACGAATGGAGACAGATGGAGAGAGAAAGAGATCTGAAGTGTGAGGCAAAGAGAGAGACGAATGATGACAGATGGAGAGAGAAAGAGATCTGAAGTGTGAGACAAAGAGAGAGACGAATGATGACAGATGGAGAGAGAAAGAGATCTGAAGTGTGAGACAAAGAGAGAGACGAATGGAGACAGATGGAGAGAGAAAGAGATCTGAAGTGTGAGACAAGAAGAGAGACAAATGGAGACAGATGGAGAGAAAGAGGGATCTGAAGTGTGAGACAAGAGAGAGATAAATGGAGACAGATGGAGAGAGAAAGAGATCTGAAGTGTGAGGCAAAGAGAGAGACGAATGGAGACAGATGGAGAGAGAAAGAGATCTGAAGTGTGAGACAAAGAGAGAGACGAATGGAGAGAGAAAGAGATCTGAAGTGTGAGACAAAGAGAGAGACGAATGGAGAGAGAAAGAGATCTGAAGTGTGAGACAAAGAGAGAGACGAATGGAGACAGATGGAGAGAGAAAGAGATCTGAAGTGTGAGACAGAGAGAGACGAATGGAGACAGATGGAGAGAGAAAGAGTCAGCAGCCTTTAGGCAAAACAGTAACAATAATAACTGTCTATTAAAATTTGATCAATATATTCATGTTAATAAAAGTCGCCCAGCCGAGCGTGTAAATTAGTGAGCAGACTGATTTCATTTGGCTATGCAAAGTTAGCAACTAACCATGTCAGAATGCTTTAGTTAGCAATACGACAGGAAAATAATATCCTGAGTGCAGTAAAGTAGCAACATAAAGGTTAAAGCTTATAAAACATATTTGTGTAGATTTATGTACTGCAGCTTTGTGCTTTAGATTTGACTCCGCCCTGGTCTTAACGTATCACCCCGTGTTTAGTTTGGAGGTGTGTGTTGACGGATTGAGAGACTGGCTGCGGCAGATGGAGGAAAGCCTGAAGAAGGAGGCAGCTCTGAGTGGGGCGAGCCAGCCAGGAGTCCCTGACTGCTCCACACAGCTCACAAGAGTGGAGGAAATCCACAAAGAGCTGCTGGCAAGAAGGTTTGTTTTAATCTACATGATTTTATTGATTTGTTTATTTGTTAAAGCTACGTTAAGGGCTAATCTATATGGAGATTTTTTTTTTTTAAATATTTATTTATTTAAAAGAATTTAATTTATTATTTAATACTTATAATTAAAAAAAAAATATCATTTTTTTATATCATTTTTGAGTTTATATCATTAACGTTTTGCGGTTATTAAAAAAATTGTGTAGTTTAAGAAATATTATAAATATATACGTTACATATTCATGATGATTAAAAAAAACAGAGACTATCACCATGTGCTTCTTTTGTTTATTTTTTGGCATGAGTGTTTGTTTTCAGATTCTTTTTGCTTTTGACTCCGCCCCTGTCGTGTCATTGGCCTGTTTGGACCTGATTGTGTTCGCCTGTTAATTAACTGTATTAGCTCCTGATTCGTCTGTGAAAGTTTTATCATGGTTCATAGTTTCTTCAATTCTGAGCCTAGCTAGTTCCGAGCTCTGTATATCTATATACTTAGTTGTTTGGCCTACAGTGAAAGTAAACATTATGAAACGGGGTGTGTGTGTGTGTGTGTGTTTGTTCTCAGGCCATCAATGGAGCGTCTGTATCAGACCTCTCTACCCCTGTCCGAGGTGAACAGCGTCCCTGCCGAGCTCCTCTCCTCCCATCAGGCCTTGCTTCAGGAGGCCTGGACACGGCTGCACCACCTACAGGAGTACCAGGCGTTCGGGGAGGCGCTGAGGGCGGTGGGGGACTGGCTGGAGGAGGTGAGGGGCAGGCTGGACAAACTGGAGAGCACCGAGGGGAACAAAGAGGAGGTGGAGGAGAGACTGGAAAGAGTGCAGGTATGAGGAGACAGATGGACCTCTTCTCTGATCAGGCTGACATCAGGTCAGGATGGAGTCCAGGCCAAGTTAATTCAGTTATTATATTTGTATAGCACTTTTAACATTAGACATTGTTTTAATCCCTTTAGTGTGTAGGAGTTTGTTTCACAGAATAAACCAAAGCCATTTGTTGGCTCTCTCACATAAAATATAAACCCTGCTTTTTTTTATCTGGTCTGAGGAAATGGTGTGTCGGTGCTCTCGTGAGCGCTAGAGGGAGATATTACAGAGCTCTGCATTCAGAGGACATAGACTGGTGGAAAAAAATCGACATAAAAATATTCTTTGGGGAAAGTAAGACAAAATGACACAAAGTCACACATTTAATCAGTGTGAATGTTATGGCACAACCTTAAGCAGTGTGAAATAAGTTATCGCAGAACCTAGTAATCCGTATGAGCTGTTAATACAGCTCCATAATTATTAGCACCCTTAAAGAAATTGATTGCCATATATAGGGGCTGAATTTTTTGTGCTTTTTTTTTTTAATGCTTTATGCTCCTTTTACTGTTTTTCTGCCTAGATATTAGAGACTCAGAGCAGAATTAGGTTTGTATTTAAAGCCTGCAAGTTCATTATTGTAGATTTTCACTGCAGAATTAACGCTAAAACTATTTTCACAATTTCTTGCGATCTTTTTCTACTCAAATTCCATGTCCCTGAACAGTTAATAAGCTATTTTGTCCTTTTTCACAAAAGAAACTCAGTGTTTTTCAATAATTCTCTTTGCTAAAAATGTTGAATCTAAGAATATGTTTATGAATAAGTTTTATATGTTTTGTATGCAAATGGATCATAGATTCTAGACATTACAGGAAGAGGCACTTTTATTCACTAAATATTTATGGTAGGGGTGCCAATACTTTAAAAAAAAAAGTACGTTTTGCATGCAACAAATGAAAAAAACTGTCAAAAGAAATAGTGTTAAAATAATTGCGTATGTTTAAGCTCAAAGTACAACTCATTTCACGTTACTTATTTTATACGGCCAATTATACAGCCATTTTTGATGATTATTACCAATAATAATTATTATTAATAATAAATCTTCCACAACCCATCTCAGGCGGCATTCCTTGACCACGCTGTCCGTCCTCTGCTGAAAAGGAAACTGATATATTTAGACTATTTCTTCAGTAGCTGTGTGTGTCGTCCTCTACAGGATATCCTGTTAATGAAGGGTGAGGGAGAGGTAAAGCTGAACATGGCTGCCGGGAAAGGCGAGCTTGTCATAAAAAGCAGTGGAGACGCTGGACAGGAAGTGATCCGGTCTAAGCTACAGGAAGTGGAAGACGCCTGGGCGGCACTGCTCTTAAGGGCTATGAGCTGCCACAGGTAATGTACTATTCTTCTTACATCTTTCACCTCCTCAAAAATGACAAGAAATGTGCCCAAAATGGAACAATATAAATACAGTACAGTAGAAAAAAACCCTTCTTTCTCATATATATTGCACTATATATCTGCCTCCGATTACAGACCCCCCCCTCCCCCCCAAACCCCCAAAGTTCAGCGTAAAGCATGCCTGCATTTCAGCGTGACACAACTGCAACAGAGCGATGAAACTGGGAATTCCATTCAATTCTGACGCAAAGTCAGCGTTTAATCCAGTATAAATCCACCCCTTTCCGATTCCTTGGTGTTTTTCACTGAAGCAGGATAATGAAGGTTGTTCTTTTCAGTGTAGCACGTGTTCCTCGCGTCACAATGAAAACAACACCAAGTGCATGTGACGTTTCACAGGTTTCCCTATACGTGTTTGTTTTTCTCTCTGGCTTGCTAGAAATTGAACATGAAAAGCTCATTTAAATATTTTTAAATATCATTTATGCAAATCTCGTTTTGTAAATCAACCACAGGATGCAGTTTATCAAGCTGCACACATGGATGTTAGTGAGTTCTTGTGATATGAGTGAATCAGGGACTAATAAAGAGTAAAAATGGATTGTGTGTGTGTGTCTAGCCGTCTGGAGTGGACGGTGAGTCAGTGGGGACTGTTTGTGGAGTCTCACGCTCAGCTCAGGACCTGGTTAGAGGAGGTAGAGGCCGAGGTTAAAGGTCCACTGGAGCCTCAGCTGGGTCTCCGAGAAAAGAGGCAGCAGCTGGATAGACTGTGCCTCCTCTTGGCCGACGTCGAGGACCACCAGGGGGCGCTGTGCTATTTAGAGGAGAGCGCCGCCGAGCTGTACAAGCGCACCAGAGACCCCACCTTTAAGGAGGAGGAGACCGCTCAGCTCAGGGCTCAGTTTGATGACGTCAGAGCCGCTGCAGAGGTGATGATAGAATGATGAATTCCAATTAAACGTGTTTTGAATGGTGATGTCCGGTGTTTAACTGACCGCACTTCGCAGGAGAGAGTCCGTCTTTCAGAAGGTGTCGTTTTCGAGCACGAGAAGTACATGGCGACTGTGAGAGAGCTCACCGATTGGTTAATGTCCAAAGGGGAGGAGCTTCAGAGGTGTTCCGATCCATCCGGTGACTCCGCCTCCGTCGAGAAGAAGCTGGCGGAAGTTCGGGTGAGAAATCAAAGCAAATACGTGAAATAAAGTTCTGTCACCACAAAGCAAGCTTTTTCTGTTTGGATTTTACAGTGGTTATATTTTTTTAAGATCATTTCTACACCTAAAGTGCAAATGGCATTAAGAAGAGTGGTCTTTTCAGCAAACCAATAGGAGAGCAGTGGGCGGGGCTTCAGGGTCTTTTGTTTGTTTGTTTCTATTGTCTCTAAAAATATGCACAACTAAACAGCACAGAAAATAAAAAAAACATAAAAAAGCAATAGAAACATGACCAGTCTTTTCTAAATTTATTTTATTGGGTTTTCTCTAGTGAAGTATGTGGTTAAAAATGGCTGAAATGGCTATTGTTTTTAATTTTACAAAAATAACTATCTTTAAACCTTTTAAAAAAAATTGGTCATACTCCCCAATGACAGTATATATACTTTTTATTCCCTGAAATAATGCAAATCTATTAAATTGTCATCAATCGCAAATCAAATCAATTTACTAATAAACTAATTAATAATAGTTTTTATGTCTAAATTTATTATCAACTACTTTCTGAAACATTCACATACCATAACCCTCATTAGAAAGACACCAGGATATTATAATATATCTGATTACACAAACTGTCTTCTTGCTATTCTGCTAGCCTAATATTAGCATTCGCTAACTTAGCTAACTGCTAGTAATCTAGACACGAGTAAGATTTCACTCTCGATCTCGATTTTCAACCACGTCATTATCGGCGTCTAATCTCAGACATGATTGGTTGAAAGCGAGTGGGATTTGTTTAATGACATCACTAACTCAGATCATATGTAGCCCCGCCCCTGAATTAGCCTCATACAGAAGCACTATATAATGAGCAGAAAGTCTGTCTTTAATATGAAGTTATCTGAAAACCCGTCTGCCTTGAAGAGGAATAAATGAATGAAAAAGATGAATAAAATAAATGAGAGCTTAAGGTATTTAGTTTTCACTTTAGTATAATTTAATAAAGACACAAAAGACGCTGAAATCTGAATGCTGTAAAACGTTCTACATCACCACACAGGAAAGGTGGATTGTTTTCTAGATTATTCCTCATCTCTCGATGTTTTGTTCTCCCGTCTCCTCCCTGCTATAGAGCGTGAACTGATCAGCACAATGAAAATGTGTGATGAGAAAAAATGATGTGAGAAAATATTGATTATATTTATTGATCAGCTTGATGGACTTTTATTCGCCTGTGGCTGTGTGTGGGCGTGTGTGTGTGTGGGCGTGTGTGTGTGTGGGACTGTGTGTGTGGGCGCGTGTGTGTGTGTGTGTGTGTCAGTCAGATATTTCATGGTATTTTTTTTCTCTCTCTTTAGCTGCAACCTATTATTTACTCGTCCTCCAAAATGATTGGCTCTTTTTGTTTAAATATGCAATAATAGACATATAATAAGGGATTTTTCCAGTCCTACAGGGATGTTGTACAGTTCCTCCAGTTGTTTGAGTGAGAAACATTAATGATTGTGTGTGTGATATTTATTTTTGTGAAAGGTGCCAATAATAATGAGGGGGAACTGTATATGTGGTGTTATAATAAGAGGGAGAGGAAGAATGGAGGAATACATTCCATATGTTGTATGTTTTATATATTGCATACAGTGTGTACAGTAAATACTATACATCCAGTCTATACATTACAGCCAGTCTATACAATAAAATACATTACATCCAGTCTACAATCTGTACATTATACAGTGGACACATTACATACAGTCTATACATTATATAGTCTTTACACTACATCCAGTCTATACAATAAAATACATTACATCCAGTCTACAATCTGTACATTATACAGTGGACACATTACATACAGTCTATACAGTAAATACATTACATTCAGTCTACAGTCTGTACAGTAAATACATTACCTAGTCTACTCTATACAATACATCCAGTCTATTCAGTAAATACAGTACATACAGGTTACAGTCTATATAGTAAATACATTACATAGTTTATACATTACGTAATGTCTCTATACATACCATACATTAAACACAGTCTACACATACATAGGCTGTACAGTCTATACATTCCATACAATGCATACAGTAACTGCAGTACATAGTCCATACATTACATCCAGTCCATACAGTAAAATATGATGCCTACAACCTATAAAATACAATACATTACGTACAGGCTACAGTCTATACAGTAAATGCATTACATACAGTCCATACAGTAAAATATGATGGCTACAGCCTATAAAGTGAATACATTACATACAGTCTACAGTCTATACAGTAAATACATTACATACAGCCTATAAAGTAAAATGCAGTATATTCAGTCTACAGACTATACTGTAAATACAGTACATAGTTTATACATTACATAAAGTCTATATCTTCCATACATTAAATACAGTCTATACATACATAGCCTGTACTGTTTATATATTCCATTCAATGCATATAGTAACTGCAGTACATAGTCATATACATTACATTCAGTCTATACAGTAACACACAGTTTACTGTCTGTACAGTAAATGCCTTCCATACAGTCTATCCAATGCAATCAGTAAATACAATACATAGTTTATACATTACGTAAAGTCTATACACTACATACGACAGTCTGTAATGTCTATAAGATCCATACAATGCATACAATAAATGGTATACATAGTCTATACATTCCATTCTATGCAGTAAATACATTATATTCAGTGTGAACATTACACACTTTACATACAGTCTATACATGACATAGTCTATACGTTTCAAACAGTCTATGCATTACATACAGTCTATACATGACATGGTCTATACGTTTCATACAGTCTATACCTTACATAGTCTATACATGACATAGTCTATACGTTTCAAACAGTCTATACATTACATACAGTCTATACATGACATAGTCTATACGTTTCAAACAGTCTATACATTACATACAGTCTATACATGACATAGTCAATACATTACGTACAGTCTATGCATTACATACAGTCTATACATGACATAGTCTATACGTTTCAAACAGTCTATACATTACATACAGTCTATACATGACATATAGTCAATACATTACGTACAGTCTATGCATTACATACAGTCTATACATGACAGTCTATACGTTTCATACAGTCTATACCTTACATAGTCTATACATGACATAGTCTATACGTTTCATACAGTCTATACCTTACATAGTCTATACATGACATAGTCTATACCTTACATAGTCTATACATGACATATAGTCTATACATTACATAGTCTATACATGACATATAGTCTATACCTTACATAGTCTATACATGACATATAGTCTATACGTTTCATACAGTCTATACCTTACATAGTCTATACCTTACATAGTCTATACATGACATATAGTCTATACATTACATAGTCTATACATGACATATAGTCTATACGTTTCATACAGTCTATACATGACACATAGTCTATAAAATACGTACAATACCTACAGCCTATACAATACACAGTGTAACTATATGACCTAGTCTGTACAGTAAATACTTTACATACATTACAGCCAACACATTAAAAGACATAGAGTCTGTACATTATAGAGTAGATGGAGTAAATAGATGAATGATGGAATTTCAAGGGAAGAATTTCAGTGTGTTAACTCGAGGGAGCACTTGAGTTGTGTGTGATATGAAGTGTGTGTGTGTGTGTGTGTGTGTGATATGAAGTGTGTGTGTGTGTGTGTGTGTGTGTGATATGAAGTGTGTGTGTGTGTGTGTGATATGAAGTGTGTGTGTGTGTGTGTGTGTGTGAGCGCCTCAGGGGAGAAAAGGAGAAATGTCATTGGGTATAATCTTCTATTATGTATTAATCAGCCTGTATTAGCCTTTTAGCTCTGGTGGAAATAATGAAAAGGCAGAACGTGTGTGTAAATGTGATTCTCCTTTTAAACACACACACACAGAGAGAGAGAGAGAGAGAGAGAGAGAGAGAGAGAGAGAGAGAGAGAGAGAGAGAGAGAGAGAGAGAGAAGGTGAGCACCGAAAAAACGTCACACACACACGGAGTGTCAGAGAGAGAAGGGAACCGCTGACAGGCGGGAGGTAACGAGAAGCGCGCGATAAATAGCCGCGGTTCCCGCCGGAAACGTCACGAGCCGCTCATGCGGCAGTTACCGTAGCAACTTTACCTCCAATCCCCGCCTCCTCTCTCTCTCTCTCTCTCTCTCTCTCTCTCTTACAGGAGCTGGTGGCGCAGGGAGCGCGCGAAGGGCGCGAGCGGCTGCGGCGCGTGCGGCTGAGCGCGGAGAGCGCGTGCAGACTGACGGCGGCGGCGGGCTGCGAGCTCATGGACAGCGAGGTGCTGGCGCTGGCGCGAGCCCTGCGTCAGTGGGAGGGGCAGGCGCTGAGGGCGCGCGACACTCTGGAGACCGCCGTCACCGTGGCGACCGGGGCCGAGCGCGAGCAGCGCCGCCTTGCCGAGCAGCTCGAGGAGGACACGGGGCGGCTCGAGAGGCAGCTGAGGGAGTGGAGCGACGGGCTGAAGCGCTCCGAGAGGCGGAACAGCGGAGCCGACGCGGTGGAGGGCTGGACCGTCGCTAAGGTAACCGGACATGGAGGTGGTGATGGAGCGAGGTGTTTTTTTTTAACGATACCAGTTTTAGGAGATTATTAACGATCATATGATGCTGCACGTGTTTACGGTTACTCCGGGTCTAGCAGAGAGCTGGATAGAGTGATAAATATAAAAAAGATCACTGTGTAATCCTCTGAAGTTTACCGGAGTTTTAGTGTTTAAATTATAAATCAAACACGAACTATTCAGAACTTTAGCCACGCCCCCTACTTTTACCTACACTGCTCGTCTAGACCCAAAGGTACCAAGCACTCAGGTGTCCATCTTTCATACCTTTACTGTGTATCTGTGCAGCTTACCTTTTATAGAAGGTCAAATTATGCAAATTATTTGTTAAACTCCATCAGCAAAAATAGCTTAGTAAATAAAAAATAGTCCAGCTTGGTACCTTTAGTTCCTTTATGTCTGATGAATAATAAGGAGTAGACTTGGACTTTCCGTCCTTTTTTATTCAAATGACTGTGAGCTGAAATCAGAGTTGCACGTGACAGCATTCGTACCTTGAGCTGTGTTAGATGTTTCAGGTAATGAGCAGGATTTAGAAAAGGGCAAGGTTTAAAAGAAAGACACAAACTGAACAATGTGTACTCTAAATCGGATTGTTCATAATGTATATCAGTAACTCCGAATATTTTTGAATCGATTAGAACGGAATTGTGGCTCGTTATCGATTTGTAATATGTGAACGATTCTCGGTGTGTCCACTAGAGGGCAGAATGGAGCAATAAGTTCAGAGCAATAAACACAGCTACTAATGATTTCCGTTATTTATTATTATTATTATTATTATTATTATTATTATTATTCCTATTAACAAACATCAAAAAAGAAGTGGTAACTATTTTTATTTTTAGAAAATCTCATCAGGAACGCTTTTATACATTTTAAAAAATATATTTACAAAAGAAAATGCTATTTTTTTTAGGGTGTAGATCAGAGAGATGCTAATTTTTAGCTGAGAATTAAAGTTTTTGTCTTAAATCATTGGGCTAAATGATATGATGATGTAATATTGATGATACTTTGTCACAGAACACTTTGGATATATATGATATCTGTTTATTATTTTTATTTATTTATTTATTTATTTATTTATTTTTATTTTTTTAATTACAAACTTAATCATAGTTGTACATATTCTAAGATTGTAATAACAAATAAACATATTCTCCTTTTTACTGTTAAATGGTTTCATGTAAATAGTAATAATAATAATAATAATTTTAAAAAACCCAAACATTTTCTCTTTTAATTTTTAATTTATATATATTTTAATAGGTAAATAAAATAAAACAAAAATTAGATTGAATGTACATTTAAATAACACTACTACTACTGCTAATAATAATAATAATAGTAGTAATAATAGTAATAGTAATAATAATATTTAAATAATATTTAATAATAATAATTAAACAACACAAACATTTTCTCTTTTAATTGTTAGCTTATATATTTCTTGCTAAGTAAATAAAATAGAAATTAGATTTTATATACATTTAAATAATAATATTAATAATAATAATAATAATAATAATAATAATAATAAAGATAAACAAATAAAAATAAATAAAGTTTTTTTCCTTTAGTTTAAATTTTTAATAAATAAATAATGTCTGAAAATAGATTTATTATCAAAATGTTTATTACTATTATGATTGGAAGAGATTTTTATTTATTTATTTATTTATTTACTTATTAATTAAAAGAGCAACAGTGAGGTTTGTGAGCAAATGAAAATATCATTGTATCGTTGTAGTAGAAAAGCAGTCATGAATCCCGATGATATTTTTGTTCGTAATTCTTTAAAGACTTTTAAGACTTTATTCTTTGGATTTTTTCGTGTTGGCTCATATTTGCATTAGAATATATAAAGCAATTCCTCTTTGCATGTCTGCAAAGTGTGGGAAATTAAATGTACAGAATATATGACGTATATATTTACGAAGAAGACTGCAGATGTGAAGATGAAATTGCAGATGTTAGGAATGCAGGACAGGTCTGTTCTTCTCTTCTTGCGCATCAGATAGAGATTAGATTGAAATAAACAAACAAACAAAAACAGGTGATATATTGCGCTTGATTTCTCTTTCGTCCCGAGTTTGTTTTGAAGCTTCTGCAGATTCTGGATGATTAAAACAAGCAGCAGAGATGGTGTGTGTGTGTGTGTGTGTGTGTACGGACGGCAGATGGCATTCCAAGCCTCTGCTCCTTTTTTTGTTTGTTTGTTTAAATAGGGATCATTTTCTCAAGCCCCTCTCTCTCTCTCTCTCTCTCTCTCTCCCTCCGTCTCGCTCTCTCTCTCTCTCTCTCTCTCCGTCGCTCTCTCTCTGCGTTTTCCGGTGTCCGGACTTGTTTATGTTACATGCTCGTTTGCGCGGCTCAACCTCTCCAACATCTGACAGCTGAATCCCAGCGAGAGCAAGAGGAGAAGGGAAAGGAGGGAGGGAAGCAGGGAGGAAAGGAAGGAGGGAGGGAGGAAAGGGGGATAGAGAGAGAGAGAGAGAGAGAGAGAGCTGCACATGTGTAAAAATAAGAGCTAATGCTACGAAGTACAAGAAAAAGGAGGAGTAAGAAAAAAGGAAGAGGAGGAGAGAACCAAAAGGAGGAGGGGAAGTGTTTTCCCTCGCTTTTTTTTCCTGGAGAGTGTCTGCATGACACAGAGAGAGAGAGAGAGAGAGAGAGCGAGAGAGAAGGGGAGGAGGAGGAGGAGGAGGAGGAGAGGCATGAGACTGGCTCTGCAGAATCTCAGGCATGCTCATGGAAGAGAGAAAACGCTCAGCACTCTTTCCTGCTTTTCGCTCGCTCTCCATGAAGAACAGAAACGCTTTTGTGGAGCCCTGCAGGCTGAATGAGGCTGTGTGTACGTGTGTGTACGTGTGTGTACGTGTGTGTGTACGTGTGTGTGTACGTGTGTGTGTACGTGTGTGTGTGAGTGTGTCATAGTGCCATCATGGTGCAGATAACGGATATTGCATTTCTAAATGTGTCAAGCCTGTGCTGATCATTTAAACTGTTCTGTGTGTGTGTATGTGTGTGTGTGTGTGTGTATGTGTGTGTGTGTGTGTGTCAGGGTGTACTAGAAGGCCTTCATGCGGCTGAAGTCATGGAGGAGAAGCTGAAGGCTCAACTCAACGAGCTGTGTGGGTTTTCCAGCGATCTGGGAGCTCAGTCCGAGCGGGTCAGCGCTCTCATCAAACTGCACAACAGGTGAACACACACACACACACACGCTCACACACACACGCACATGCGCACACGCACAGCATGTTAACCTACTCCTCTACATGTTGTTGTAATGTTTACACTTCATTCCCATACATCCTGAGTGTGAGTGTGCGTGTGACTGACAGCAAGGATTTATTTTTATTTAATTAATATTTTAATCTAAAAAAATATAATTTAATTTAATTACACAACACAAACACAACAGTCTCATAAAATAAATGTTTTTAGGTTTTAAATCATCATCAGAAGCAATAAATTGAAAAGTGTGTATTGAAGAAATGAAATAAAAAGATAAAACATTAAATATTTTAAATGATCGTGAATAATTTGACTCATTTGCATAAACGGCGATTAAAAGAATGAAACATTTATAAGAAAAAACTGTCAAGTTTGAACACAGCTACCTCTGACACTGGACACTCCTTCCACAAGTCCACGTGTGAAACAGCTGTTGCTATAGAAACGAGTACTGTCCATCATGCTGATATGTACTGAAGAAGCAGTTTGAATTCTAGCCCCGCCCCCTCGTGCTGATCTTGTATGTGATTGGCTCACGGTAGTTTTATGTAGCAGTGTGAGAGCGGGTTGTTTGTTTACTGAGTTATTAATTGTAATAAATGTAAATATAAACATAAAAACATGAACAAGTGAAGAGCAATTCTTCTAAGCTTCTGTGGGATATAAATAGTGTCTCACACTTCCTGTCATAGCGTGTTACAGAGAGGTGTGTCTGTGTGTGTGTGCGCGTGTGTGTGCGTTTGTGTGCGTGTGTGTGTGCGTGTGCGTGTGTGTGTGCGCGTGTGTGTGTGTGCTTTCATTAGCATGAAAACATTATTTATTTATTTATTTCTCCATCTGTAATAAGAAAAACATCACACCTTTAGACAGCATCTGTGTTAGACCTGCCTCATCACAATTCCTGCGTGTGTGTGCGTGTGCGTGCGTGTGCGTGCGTGTGCGCGTGTGTGTGTGTGCGTGTGTGTGCGTGCGTGTGTGTGCGTGTGCGTGCGTGTGTGTGTGTGCGCGTGTGTGTGTGTGTGTGTGTGCGCGTGTGTGCGCGTGTGTGTGTGCGCGTGTGTGCGTGTGTGTGTGTGCGCGTGTGTGTGTGCGTGTGTGTGTGTTTAACAGCTTTTTCACCTTTTAGATGCTGTTTATAAAAGAGAGTCTTTTTATTAAATCAGATGTCCACTCACCTTTCCCGCTCTCTATTTTCCTCTCTCTCTCTCTCTCTCTCTCTCTCTCTCTCTCCCCCTTCTCTATCCCCAAATGTCTTTTTCTATCTCTCTCTCTCTCCATCTCTGACTCTCTCTTTCAATCTCTCTCTATTTCTCTCTCTCTGTTTCTCTCCCTCTCATTTCTGTCTCCCTTTCTTGCTCTCTTTCTGTCTCTCTCTATCCATCTTTTCTCTCTCTCTCCATATGTCTGTCTATCTCTCTCTATCTCTCTATCCATAATTCATCCTGTCACCTCTCTCTCTTTCTTCCTGTTTTTCTCTCTGTTTCTGTTCATCTTTGACTTTTCATCATTCTCTCTCATTATATTTTTCACCTCTCTCTCTCGCTCTCTCTCTCTCTCTAATTTATTTCTCTCCATCCCTTTCTTGATCTGGATTTGGATCTCTCTTTTTTTCTCACTTTCTGTTTCTCTCTCTCTCTCTCTCTCTCTCTCCATCATTTCTCTCGTTCCATATCTGTCTATCTCTTTCTATCTGTCTCTGTTCATCTCTCTCTGTCTATCCATCATCCTCACTCATTATATCTTTCACTGTATCTCTCTCTCTCTCTGTATCCTTCTCCATCTCTATCCCCAAATCTCTGTCTATCATATCTATTTCTCTCCATCTCTATTTCTTAATGTCTGTCTCTCACTCTCTCTCTTTATACCTACACCCCTCTCTCTCTCTCTCTCTCTCTCTCTCTCCATATCTGTCTGTCTATCTGTCTCTATCTCTTTATCCATAACTCATCCTGTCACCTCTTTCTCTTTCTCTCTGTCTTTGTCTGTCTCTCTCTCTGTCTTTCTAACGTTCTCTCTTATTATATCTCTTCTCTGTGTATTTCTCTCTCTCTCTCTCTCTCTCTCTCTCTCTCTCTCTGTGTAGTCTGAGTCTGCGAGCAGCTCGCGAGTGTCAGAACAAGGAGAAGTTGCTGGAGCAGCGTTTCCGCTCGTCTCTGCGTGATTTCCGACAGTGGCTGGTCAACGCCAACATCTCCACGGCTAAATGCTTCGACTCTCCTCACAGCATTCAGGAAGCTTCCACCAGCCTCCAGAGGATTCAGGTACGGAGCCAGAACATTCCCGCTTTCTCAGCTCGGAGAAGCTGAACAGAGTTCAGGTAAAGGCTGATGATGTCAGGAGCCAGCCATTCGTCACCATGACAACAACTCAAGTTATATTTAACCCTTTTAAGGGCAAAAAACCTTTCAAGGATTACTGTTGGGGGAAAAATAAAGGGAGTGGGATTAAATTTAGCAGCAGGGAATCGGAGGTCATTTTCCCTCTGAATACAGTCGGAACACCGAGTCTGATTGAAATCACTTACAGAGCTCTTAATGATAAACCTCGTCAGATTTACACAGATCTCAAACCTACCTGCTCTGATAAATCATCAGATCCTTCATAATGATTTCTACACCTTTTGTTCAAAATCTCACACACCTGATGATGTAATGAACCTCAGCCTCGTTTTATAGAAATTTATTACCATTTCTATTTATTGACACAACACTGACACCGGAGACTCCTTCCTTAAGTTATCAGCACTATAATGTCTTCAGTGATATTTATTCAAATCTTCTAATGTATAAGAACGAGTGATTTTCTTTAACAAATCTTTATTCCAGAGGCTGAAAATATGGAGTTTGCTCCTGTGTCCATGTTGATGATTGAGTGTCTTGGTCATGTCTCACTCCACAGTGGAGGTTAATATGAAGCTCATATGAAAGTAGACACTCAGGACTTTGTCGTGTTTCAGAAGGATTTCTGTTTTTAGCCTGCTAGGGGTGATAGATTAGTAAACTATTTTGTTTCTGTCCCACAGAAATGTTTGTATCTTCAAAGTAAATGTTGATCTCAAACCCATTTCTGCTCTCTGAGACGTTCTCCAAGTGTTTGTTCATCTAAAAAGCAGCTCAGATTTCATCTTCAACCAGTAAAATTCTGTGTAAGGTTCTCCAACAGAGGGAAAAACACACGTCTAACACACACTGAAAGACAACAGACTCGTTTTAGATCAGACTCACAGACACAACATTCATTTCTTTATACTGAATGAAAATTTCCCGTAAGTCCATTTCCATTTTGCTGGGAGAATAGAGCATCAGTGCATTGATAAAAAGGGGTTTAATATAAGAGATTTTATTCTGTTATAGAAAACAAATCATCTTCTGACCAATCAGAGTCCAGAATTGCTGGGAATCTGCTTGCAGGCTAAATATCATGATCGTTTATTGTGTAACATTTTAGGGTGTCATGATATAGGATGTTTTTACATTATCACTAATAACTGTAAGAAACCTAACAGGGAGGGTTCAGTCTGAAGAATTACTCTGAATTTGTCCCACTGGTGTGGTGTGTGTTTGTGTGTGTGTATGTGTGTGTGTGTGTGTGTGTGTGTGTTGGGGTTCTGGTTGAAGTATGGAGTATGCCTGGGAAGTGAACGTCCAGCAGCAGAAGTCTTGGTCAGACTCCAGATTGGCCCCGGCAGGTCGTCTCTGTTATTTTGCCAGGCAGATACGAGCCAGGCTTTGACAAAGTGACAGGCCTTTCACAGGTCCCATGGGCCACTTTATGAAGCCGCCAAAATAGCCAAGGACATGCCAGAGTGGTCTGTTTTATGGCCTCAATTAGGAGCAGAAAAGCCGTGAGTACGCCGGTGCGCGGGAATGATCTACGACCGGCGAGTGAAGTGTGTGTTAGGTTCGAGCGGGATAACGAGGGAAGCGTAAAGAGATCGATGCGCAGAGAAACGCCGGCCACTCGTATCATTTATTTATTTTTATCATCGACCAACGTGGAGCGATGTTTCTGCATGGCCGAGTCCACACGGCTTCCAATATGGCAGGCGTTATTTCACGCCTAGCCGCGTCTATATGATCTGAGCCGATAGAACGTGGCACGCACGAGCTTCACAGATGGTGCTGAGACGAGGGCAGGAGGAGGGGTCGAGTGTGCTGTCAGCGTGTGGACGTGACCACTAGGACTTTCTCGGTTTGTCTGAGTGACGTCTCGCTCGTCGTGCTCCACAGGAGTTCCTGAGTGACAGCGAGCAAGGCCAAGTCAGATTAAACGCCGTGATCTCTCATGGGGACCGGCTCGCCGCTGTGGTGTCTGCTGACAGGGTGGAGGCGGTCAGGTCCAAAGCCAACGCCGCCAAGGATGACTGGAAGAACCTGATGGACAACCTGAAGCAGAGAGAGACCGTATTACAGGTACTACGCTAACAAGACACGTACATAGAATTAGCAAGAATCAATGTAGAAATGGTGCTAAGTTGCAAAGCAATGTTTGTGCATATTGTTTACATTTATTTGTTTGTTTTGAAATGTTCAAGAAAACTTTTAACTGAGCCTCTTTATTAAACAACAGGGAAGAGAGAATTCTTAGACTTTACAGAGAACATGTATTAAACTGAATTAACACGGAACAGGTGAACACAGCCAGGTAACAGCCATGACAGGACCCAAGCAGAAGCATGTGATATGAACGTAATGCAAAATGACCAAAAAGACCTGAAGCACACTGACAACTTGTGTCATAAATTGATGAAATTAGTGTTGAATTAATGATGTGTAATGCTCATATTGTAATCATGTTAAATTTGCAGCAGTACCCAAGTTGGTTTTCTTCTTTAATTGAAAGCAGTGTCAGTATGTTTCCTCGGGCGTTGCTGCAGGGTAGAAATATTTTAGTGTGTAAGCACAATTTTAATGAAAGCACATCACCCAATGGTACAGAAACAGAGGTGTGTGTGTGTGTGTGTGTGTGCGTGCAGGGTCTGCAGTGTCAGATGCAGGAGTTCGAGGCGAGTGTGGAGCCTCTTCAGGACTGGATCAACAGAACAGAGACGAGCGTTCAGGAAAGCAGCGCTCGTCTACACGATCTCCCCGCTAAGAGACTGGAGCTGAGCAAACTGCAGGTACGAGGCGCTAATTTACACCAGTGGGCTTTTAACCACAATAACACACCATCACTCCGCTCTCCTCTCGTTAAACACACGCTCACTCAGACATCAGGAAGCAAATTGATTCACTCGATTAGCTGTGGTGAAGAATAATTGGCGGAAGGGATTATAGCATCACTAAATTTCTCTGATTCAGAATAATGATAATTATAATTTTACAAGTTAATTATATCTGCACCAAACTGATGATAAACAGCTAAAGCTCTGACCTGACTGTCTCGGGTGGCTTCAGAATCAAACACAGCTGCAACATGGGCCGCCTTATCCCTTAATCCATTCATTTATTAAAATCATTTTTATTCTCTCTCTCTCTCTCTCTCTCTCTCTCTCTCTCTCATGACCTGTATGCAAATACACTTACCACTCTCTATCTACCTACCTAGTTGCCTACCCTTACCTGCCTTTACCTACTGACTTATACATCTCTACCTGCCTTAGCTTATTTAACTACCAACCAACCTACCCTACTGATGTACACCTACCTACCTCTGCCTATATATTTCTACCACATGATCTGCAGAAATACAAATACCTGCCTACCTAACGATTCTTACCTTCCTACCTCACCTGCCTTACTTATTGACGTACTTCTACTTACTTACCTACTTAATTTACCAACATCTGCTTACCCATGTACCTTACATACACCAACTTAAGTTACCTACATCTACTTATTTTACCTACATCTACTGGCCTACGTACCTTACCTACCCCTACTTACTTTATCTACATTTACTTACATACCTACCTCTACCTACCTTAATTACTTACCTACCTACCTACCTACCCCACCTACCAATACTTACCTACCTACCTTTACTTACTAACCTTTCCCTACCTATCCCACCTACCTCTATTTACCTACCTACCTACCCCACCTACCTCTACTAAGCTATCTACCTACCTTCCCCACCTACCTCTAAGTACATCAACCTACCAACCTACCTCTAATAACTTACCACCATTTATGTACATCTACCTTTACATACTTACCAGCCTTCAAGTACATTTATCTACCTACCTACCTACCCCACCTACTTCTACTAAACTAACTACCTCTACATACATCTACCTACCTCTCACCTACCTCTATGTACAGCTACTTAACTACTACTACTACCTATCTTTACTTACCTACTTACCTACCTATCTGTCCTACCTAGCCTTAATCATTATATTATTTAAACGTATTATAATCAAATAATTAGAATGTTTAAATATAATTTAAATACACTTTAAATATGGTTTATATTTTTTAAAACATCTTTTTGACAGACATGCAAAAATGCACTCGTTTCTAGAGATCAGCTACATTTTTATGAATTAATAAATATTTATTTATTAATTAAAAAAATCAGTTTTGTATTTATGAAAATAAAATATAGTGACATGTCCTGTATCCTGGGATTTCCTGGATCAAAATAATTGAGATCATTAAAGGCACATCAGTAATAAAAAATTCTCTGTGGTGTGTTTGCATGTTAAATTCCTAAATCTTTGCTCATCTCTAAACGTCTCCCTCGATATTTTCTTCTCCTTTTCTTCACCTTCATTAAAAAGTCAATATTATCTTACATTCAAACGTACGAGAGCTGTTTCCCTGATTAACCCTGACTCTCACAGCAACAACAACAAAAAAAAAAACGCTTGAGACTTTAATATCGTCATTAGACTTAATGAGGCACATTGAAATGAATTAACTAGTCGACGGGGGGGACGCTAACTTTTGAGCTTTCTAATAAAGGGAACTGCTGACTGAGAATGCTGTAATGTTCACGCTGTGTGTTGTAATGGGACTTAAATCCAACATCTACTTTCATTTTTTTGTTTTTTTTGTGTTTTTTAACGGAACAACGGGGATGCTAACTTTGACGCCGTGTGTTATAGCAGTCATTTGGACATGGTGGGCGTTGCTATAGAAACAGGAGGACGATCATGTCTATGTTTTTATCTGGTAATTACCGTCATTCTGAAAGGAAACTGGTACTCAAAAAAAAATTAAGTACACATAATTGAATGATCAGGTCGAACGAAGCGGGATAGACGTAGGGTTTAAAGGGATTTAGGTTCTGTTTTGAAGGTTTAATAAAGTTCCCTTTCTGTATGAGAGAATGAAATCTCAGCGTCGATTCTGCTGAGTCAGACATTTTACACGGTAAAGGATTAGACACAGATCAGATTAATTGCAGTCTAACAGAGCTTTGTTTTCATCAGACCTCAAAAGACCCGTGATAAAGAGATTCACGAATACAAGATGGATTTTTTTTGTTTCGTTTCGCTTTTCAGCTTTCTTTCTTTTTGTTTTATTTAATTTATGTATTTTATTTATTCATTGATTCTTGGATTTTTGGATTAAGGAAAAATTATAGAATATTTTTTTAAAAATATGTGTAATATTTATAATTTTCTTTCTTTCTTTTATTTCTTTTATTATATTTATTTATTTATTTATTGGTTCTTGTCAAATTGCTTCAGGATATGAAAAGTAAACTGATGTTTGGATTATAGGAAAAATTATAGATTTTCTTAAATATGTGTAATATTTATAATTTTATTTTTTTCTTTATTTCTTTTTTATTTTTTATTTATTTGTTTATTTTATTTTTTATCTATTTCTTTATTTATTTATCTATTTCTTTATTTATCTATTTCTTTATTTATTTATTCACTTATTCTTGCTTTAGGATATGAAAAGTAAACCAATTTTTGGATTATAGGAAAAATTATACAATTTTTTTTTAATATGTGTAATATTTAATTTTATTTTTCTTTGTTTCTTTCTTTGTTTCTTTTAATCTCTATGAATCTAAAAAAAATTCACAATCCATTTATTCTGCAGTCTTCTTTTGTTTTGTTTTGTCTAAAGAAGCAGAAAGATGCTTACGCTGTACTTCCTGTGATCACTCATACTGTCACTTCTGCTTTCTTTCATTGCTCATGTTTAATTTTTAAAGAAAAAAAATAAAAATCGGTGCCAGAGAAAAATGTGAAATCTGATCTGTCAGAAATGTTCCACGCCGAAAATCTTAACCTTGCGACATTCCGTCAGTTTATCTCTTTAATTTAAGTGTTTATTTTTGTTGCTATTTTTTTACAGTTTGTTTTTCCCTCTGTATTTTCTCTTGTTTTCCATATCCTGCTCTCCAGTTGGTGTTGGAGGAGATGGGCTCCATGGAATCGGAGCTGGGAATGCTGAGAGAGAGAGCCCATAGCCTGTGGGAAGGTCAGGCAGCTGGGAAAGGCTTCGTACACAGGGTCTGTCAGCTCGCCGCACGCTACCTGGCCTTGAGCAACCGCACTAAGGTAATGAGTTTAAATTACCTTACACACACACACACACACATGCACATTCATGCTTAGCATGCCTGTCTAGGCTTCCAGCTCCCGAAGTTTAAGGTGTCCCGAAGTGGAGGGCATACCGAAGTGTAAAGTATACAAAGGTGTAGGGAGCTACCTTAGTGTATGGCTTACTGAGGTGTAGGGAGCTCCCAAAATGTAGGGTATACTGAAGTGTAGGGCATACCAAGGTGTAGGGAGCTCCTAAAGTGTAGGGTATACCAAGGTGTAGGGAGTTCCTAAAGTGTAGGGTATACCAAGGTGTAGGGAGCTCCTAAAGTATAGGGTATACCAAGGTGTATAGAGTTCCTGAAGTATAGGGTATACCGAGGTTTAGGGAGCTCCTAAAGTGTAGGGTATACTGAGGTGTATAGAGTTTCTGAAGTGTAGGGTATACCGAGGTTTAGGGAGCTCCTAAAGTGTAGGGTATACTGAGGTGTTGGGATTCCCTAAGTGTAGGGTATACCAAGGTGTAGGGTATACCAAGGTGTATAGAGTTCCTGAAGTGTAGGTTATACCAAGGTGTATAGAGTTCTTGAAGTGTAGGGTCTACCGAGGTTTAGGGAGCTCCTAAAGTGTAGGGTATACCAAGGTGTAGGGAATTCCCTAAGTGTAGGATATACTAAGGTGTAGGGAGTTTCTAAAGTGTAGGGTATACCAAGGTGTAGGGAGTTCCTAAAGTGTAGGGTATACCAAGGTGTAGGGAGCTCCTAAAGTGTAGGGTATACCAAGGTGTAGGGAATTCCCTAAGTGTAGGATATACTAAGGTGTAGGGAGTTTCTAAAGTGTAGGGTATACCAAGGTGTAGGGAGCTCCTAAAGTGTAGGGTATACGAAGGTGTAGGGAATTCCCTAAGTGTAGGATATACTAAGGTGTAGGGAGTTCCTAAAGTGTAGGGTATACCAAGGTGTAGGGAGCTCCTAAAGTGTAGGGTATACCAAGGTGTAGGGAATTCCCTAAGTGTAGGATATACTAAGGTGTAGGGAGTTTCTAAAGTGTAGGGTATACCAAGGTGTAGGGAGCTCCTAAAGTGTAGGGTATACCAAGGTGTAGGGAGTTCCTAAAGTGTAGGGTATACCAAGGTGTAGGGAATTCCCTAAGTGTAGGATATACTAAGGTGTAGGGAGTTTCTAAAGTGTAGGGTATACCAAGGTGTAGGGAGTTCCTAAAGTGTAGGGTATACCAAGGTGTAGGGAGCTCCTAAAGTGTAGGGTATACCAAGGTGTAGGGAGTTCCTAAAGTGTAGGGTATACCAAGGTGTAGGGAGCTCCTAAAGTATAGGGTATACCAAGGTGTAGGGAGTTCCTAAAGTGTAGGGTATACCAAGGTGTAGGGAGCTCCTAAAGTGTAGGGTATACCAAGGTGTATAGAGTTCCTGAAGTGTAGGGTATACCGAGGTTTAGGGAGCTCCCTAAGTGTAGGGTATACCAAGGTGTAGGGAGCTCCTGAAGTGTAGGGTATACAGAGTTGTATGGAGTTCCTGAAGTGTGTACGGTATACCAAGGTGTATAGAGTTCCTGAAGTGTAGGGTATACCGAGGTGTATAGAGTTCCTGAAGTGTAGGGTATACCGAGGTTTAGGGAGCTCCCTAAGTGTAGGGTATACCAAGGTGTATAGAGTTCCTGAAGTGTAGGGTATACCGAGGTGTATAGAGTTCCTGAAGTGTAGGGTATACTAAGGTGTATAGAGTTCCTGAAGTGTAGGGTATACCGAGGTGTATAGAGTTCCTAAAGTGTAGGGTATACCGAGGTTTAGGGAGCTCCTAAAGTGTAGGGTATACTAAGGTGTCGGGAATTCCCTAAGTGTAGGGTATACCAAGGTGTAGGGAGCTCCTAAAGTGTAGGGTATACTGAGGTGTATAGAGTTCCTGAAGTGTAGGGTATACTGAGGTTTAGGGAGCTCCTAAAGTGTAGGGTATACTGAGGTGTATAGAGTTCCTGAAGTGTTGGGTATACCGAGGTTTAGGGAGCTCCTAAAGTGTAGGGTATACCGAGGTGTTGGAAACACAAAAGTGTAGGGAGTACCTAAGTGTAAGGTGTCATGAAGTGAAGGGGTATACTGAAGTCTAGGGAGTTCCTGAAGTGTAGGGAGTACAGAGGTGTTGAAAAGACAGAAGTGTAGGGTACTCCAAGGTATAGGGAGTACTGAGGTTTAGGGTATATTGTACTGTGGGGAGTACTTGATTATGGGTGTTCAGGTGGTTTAAAAAAATTTTTAGAAGTGTTTTTTTTTATTTGTCTCTAGAATTAAATTGATTCTCCTAGAACTGTTTTGGAAATTCCTTGAAAACTTGAAAAATGGAAAAGGCTTATAATGTAAGAGAAATGTTTCAGTGTTTTGTGTCAGTGAAGACGCTGTCCAGAGGAGTATAAATATTCTATCTTGTAGAAGGTAATGTGCTGCTGCTGCAGAATACAGCTGACCTTTAAACCTGTGTTTGTTGGTTTGTTTTCTGTGTTCTCATTATCGCCCCGTGTGATTTATTACACTCTTATCAGAAGAAAGCACTTTAGGCAGAAAGTCTGAACCAGTCCAGCCTCATGTCCAGCTCTGCTTGATTACTAATGTGTCCTGATTGTGTTCTAAACCTGCTCTTGTGGGAACACCATCAACGGGGTTTGTTGAAAAGCCAGTGGCTGCTGCTGCTGTGTTGATTATTTCCGGGCAAGATGTTAGTTTGATTACGGATACCATGAAAAAGCCAACAAGGATGCTAAGTCAATTAATTTCCTGACATTTATGCAGTTATGGGACTAATTCATTAAGGGAGAAAGTTTTCCTTTTCTTTCCCCATTTTGTGTAGTGGTTTCTGTCACCATCTGAATCACAGCGTGTCAGCTACTCCGATAGAAAAAGAACAATATTTAATAAACCATTTAATGAATTAGACTGTTTATGTAAAATCACATAGCTAGAGAGAGTACTGAAGCACGAAGAATACTGAAGTGAAATGAATACTGATTACCAAAGGCGAAGGGAATACTGATGTCATGGACAGCTTGGACATTTCCAGTGGCTATTCCCATGTCTTTGTTTATGTTTGTCGTGCCATGTGCTCTCTTTTTAAGTTTTGTTTCTCCATGTGTGCTCACCCCTCTCTATCCATTGTTCTGTTTTCCTGTCTTTTCTGTCCTCACCTGTTCCCCATGTTCCCTTAATAACATGCCCTCTATATATATATATATATATATATATATATATATATATATATATATACACCAGTGGATTTTTGCCTTCCTTTGCTGAGTCGTCATTGCTTTGTATCGTACTGACCTTCAAGTTCTAGTTTCCAAGTTCTAGTTTCTTTCTGTTTTCCAGGTCACAAGTTTATTTTCTCTGGAAACCTTTCACTTCCACTTTTCCCTGTGGCTTTATCTGTTTTATGTTGGATTTTTTTTACTGTAAACCTGGACTGCTACTACTACTACATTTTTGTTTTTGCTTGGATATTTCCTTTTGTGTTCCCCTAATAAAGATCCCTTATAATTTCCTCCTTCATCTTGGTTTTGGAAATTTGTGGCCTGGTTGAAACCCTGAGCCCTTCCTCTGTAGACCCAGGTTCGATCCCCTCGGCTGGTGGCGGTCATTGTGACAACTGAATGCTGAAGCGTATAGAGTACTGAAGTTAGGCGAGGGGAATACTTAGAGTAATATAAGTCCTCAAAATGGACCTGCACAAAGCAGAAGGAAAGCATAATCAATGTTAATTAGGGTTAAATAAACACTGGTTCGAGCCATGTTTCATAAAATCCCATCCGAGTTTTTTTTTTTATATATGCTAATGAGACATGAGGAGCACAGAAAGTCATGTGACACTTCCGCATGTTCCGCAATTAGCAACAACGACGGATTCTCATATTAAGTTGAAGCGGAACAAAAGTAGAACACATACCTATGCTGTATGAGGCGTGATTTGTGTTGGGCCTGTAACGATCTGTTACACGTTTTCAATGCAAAATTATTTCCCCTAACTGCTATTCAGTGCACACTCTGCCGTATATCACTTATGAGTTTAAAATAATAAAGTTTGTGCATCGAGCCACTAACTTTGTCCGTTTATTTATTTAATGTTTTTAACCGAGTATCAAACTTTTTCTCACCGTGTTTGAGAAAAAGTCAGAAATGATGTCTTTGTTTGGTCACGTGCTTTTACAGTCATGTGCCCTGGATATATTTGCATTCATAATGGTGGGCGGATGTTCATAATGGTGGGTGGGAAGTTCATAATGGTGGGCGGATGTTCATAATGGTGGGCGGGATGTTCATAATGGTGGGCGGGATGTTCATAATGGTGGGCGGGATGTTCATAAAGGTGGGCGGGATGTTCATAATGATAAGTGAGATATTTATAATGGCGGGCGGGATGTTCATAATGGCGGGCGGGATGTTCATAATGGTAAGTGAGATATTTATAATGGCGGGCGGGATGTTCATAATGGTGGGCGGGATGTTCATAATGGTTGCTGGAATATTCATAATGGTGGGCGGGATGTTCATAATGGTAAGTGAGATATCCATAATGGTGGGTGGGATATTTATAATGGCGGGTGGGATGTTCATAATGGTAAGTGGGATGTTCATAATGGCGGGCGGGATGTTCATAATGGTGGCTGGAATATTCATAATGGTGGGCGGAATATTCATAATGGTAAGTGGGATGTTCATAATGGCGGGCGGGATGTTCATAATGGCGGGCGGGATGTTCATAATGGTGGGCGGGATATTGCATTCATAATAGTTGGGCGGGATATTTAAATTAATGAGCTCGTTTCTGTGTAATTTTCTATTGAAATCACACATCGTAAAGACTTTTTATGTCCTGACTCTCACATCTGACTATGAAAAATTTATGAATTAGCATATCTTTTTTTTCAATGGGAGAATGTATATTACTTTACGTAAAGAAATACTGAATCATACTGAATACTGAAGTGAAGGGAGTGCCAAACTGTACAGAATACTGATAGGAAGGGAGTACTGAAAGCGTATGGAATATTGTACAGTATAAGGAATATTGAATTGTACTGGTGCATAGAGAGCACTGAAGTCAAGGAAATCCTGAACTGTATTATCTGGAATAAGTCGTATTTGTATCTCTCATCTAATTGTTTTTTTCTGTATCAGTCAGCTGAATAAACAACATGTACTTTCCTGACCTCCATAGGAGAAGGTCTCCAGAGTGGAGCGTGTAGTTGGGGAGCATCAGCTCTTCTCCCAGGGCTTACAGGAACTTCAGAGCTGGGTTTCAGAAGCCCAGCAGATCCTCGAGACCTGTCGAACTCCCAATGCTGACAAAAGCGTGCTGCTTACCCGCATGAGCCAGCTCGAGGTACTGGTGCTCTTCACACATCAGCACACTTCCTAACAGATCCCTGCACGGGATAATAATGACTCGGATTGAGGAGTTTAGGACTGCGGCATCATAACGTTACCATAAACTCACTGAGCTGAACATGGCACAGTCTGATATACGACGGGTTTTTATATGCATATAATGCATATTCATAGACATTTAATGAAAGCAAATTAAACTACAATGAGCTTTATTAATGCCACAGCTTTAAATCACGCTGTTCTGTTATTACTGCATATAATACATATATTACTGCAGTTAAAAAGAGCAAAAATTTTAATATACTGCTCAGACCAGTTGCATATCACACGCTCGAGTGTTCATTAAATTCTTTATTGAAAGACAAAACTTTTTTACTTTCCAACCAATCAGGTGACATCTCAGGGAGAAAAAAAACAAACAATCATGGAGGACAAACTCTTTTCCTACGCCTTGTGATGTTAGATGTAGAAAGGAAATTGTTTCATCATTTCCAACAGTTTTCTAAAAAGAGAAATGTGTTGATTTTCTGCTTCCAAACAACCTCCTCTTCCTCTACACCAACATTCATTCATCTGCATTGCAGATGATAATTAATAAAATCTAGGTTAGTTAGCGAGCCAATGCTAGCTAGAACGGACACTTTTTTGTTTAGCAGTCACCTTGTTGCCGTTTCAGGAGCTGTTAGCGGCGCGTCAGGAGCGAGAGATCCAGCTGAAGATGCTCATCACCAGAGGAGAGGCGGTGCAGAGGAACACCTCAGCCGAGGGGGTTCCTGTGGTTCGCAAACAGATCCAAGACCTTAAAGACTCCTGGGACTCGCTGCTCTCTGCCGCGATACAGTGCAAAAGGTCTGGGGTTTTATCGGCGTCCTGTAACCGTCACGTCCCTTTAAGTCATTACACTTTACATCACTTAGCGTACTCTGATCAGTCAGGATTTGATTCATTTTCTGATTGGTTTATAGTCGTACATTAGCGTTTCTATAGTAACGTTTGTGAGACATTTGTGGAAGGAGTCTCCAGTGTCGGCACTTTGTCTGAGTCAGTTTTCAGGACAGTTTAGAACAGAAATGTTTCACATTAAATTTAACTATAAATGGATGAAAAGTAAATGTATCTCAAGAAGTAATAGTTGGCAAATTGCTGTGGTATAAGAGGAATAAAACACTTTAGGGCTGAATGTTGAACTGATTGTTTTCTGAAAGCAGCATGTGCCCAAGTGTTTTATTCCTTACTTCAGAATTATTGACTTTCACTGGTGGTAGGATTGTTTTGTCATGACGATATAACTTTTGTTTATTTTATATACGTGATATTACACTCCCCTCATCACCAGTAGATCAGGCAGAAGTCTAAGCCATGTTGGTGAATTCGTTTAGCGTGACGTGACACCTTGAGACACGTTGATTAGCGTGAAAAATGCGAGTAGCAGGTGAGAGAATGTTTATTACTTATTTCTTCCCTCTGTGTGTTTTGTATTCACAGCCAGCTGGAAGGCGCTTTGTCTCACTGGACCAGCTATCAGGAGGACGTGAGCCAGTTCGAGGGCTGGCTGGAACGAGTGGAGGAGAGTCTGGGGAGCTCAGATAAACACTACACCGAGATGAGGGAGAAGACGGCGAATTTACGCCAAGCGAAGGTACCTCATCGCTGTAATCTGTGTGTTCAGGACGGACGTGAGCGTCTGAAACATCAAAATATATTCGTATCCTATAATAATATCCTGTATTCGTAGTGTGTAGAGTTTTACATCACAGCTATGTTGATTGGTCAGAAGATGCCGATTCATTTTCTGCCAGTTATTGTTTCGATGGTAACAAATCTAAACCTATTCAATAATAAACAATTAAAGATTTTTTTTTTTAGCACTTGACAAAGAAATTTGTGTTTGGTTGATTTTTTTTATTGTAGGGAATGTGTTTATTAATCATTTATGGAAGGAGTCTCCAGTGTCGGCGCTTTGAAACAGGGTTTTTTTTTTTTGCTTTATTGACTTTGTGAAAGAGAAAAGAAAGGCTAGTGAGGGAATGACTGATTATCCATCCCTTCAGGATTTTGTGACACTAACACTAACTCTGTGTCATCACACCATCACAGTCTGTTGTGTTTCCTAAATCATTATAGTATCTCAAGGATTTTGTTCAGACACTGAGGTCTGTATCGATAATTATTATTAATTGTTAGATATATTTCCCGTTTTTCCGACAGCTCCTTTATGAGGAAGTGTTGAGTCACTCGAGCTTGTTGGAGACCATCGCCACAAAGGGCTCCAACCTTCCCGAGCACTCGGCCACTCAGCAGGAGGTGCACGAGCTCAGCACGCAGTATGAAGCCGTCAAGGACAAAGCCAAGGTAATGCCTGTGAAACAAACCTAGCATCGAAAACCCGAATGAGCTTCAGAGTGAAACCTGTTTCTTGCTGTGTTTCAGGCTGCGGTCAGGAAGGCGGAGGAGCTGGTCCTGGTCCATCAGGAGTACCAGCGTGGTCTGCACATGTTTGAGGACTGGCTGGAGCAGGAGCAGAGCAACCTGGGTCTCCTTTCACCCCTGGATGGAGATGTGAACACTCTGGAGAAGATCCTGAAAGAGCTGCATGTGAGTGAAGTGTAAAAGCTGCTCTTTTTCTTTTTTCCACTCATGTCCTTAACATCATTGTTGTTTTTTCCTCCTCCCCGACACCAGACGCTCCAGTTACGTTGCTCCGAGGGCCACGCCTTGCTGAAGTCGGCCCTGTCCAGCCGGGAGCGGGTCATCCCGTGGGGAGTCCCTCAGATCGAGGACAGGGCGTTGGAGACAGCGCAGAGAGAATGGCAGGCGTATCAGGACAGGCTGGAGAACACTCGAGCTAGCCTGGAGCAGACGCTCAGCAGACTGCAGCAGATGGAGGGACGTTTCCAGAGCCTGGACCGGTGGCTGGTGGACATCGAGCTCAAAGTCAGTCTGAGGAGCGACAGACGATCCGATTGTACTGCTAAAGAGCTCCAGCTCCAGCAGCTACTGGTAAGGAGGAGAGAGTCACCCGTCACTGTGTTGCTTGCTTATGCCATAATGAGGTGGGTGCCAGAATTAAATGCATGACGGCGTCTCTCCAAAAATATTACAATATAAGAAAAAGACAAAAGGTAAATAACTAGGACAAAGACTGGACTAGTCCGAGACAGCTCAGTAACACAGCTCTAAACCCTGGCAGGGGAACACACAGGATTTAAATAGACAAGCTAATGAAGGGGAACAAGCAACAGGTGAGAATAATTAACTACCATGGCAACAGGCTCATGAGAACGAGAACAGGAAGCAACGACCTTATAAGGAACGTGAAGGAGAAAACTGGACAGACGGAGCCCGGATCCTGAAGAGTAAACAAGAATCAGGCCAGACGTGACAATATTATACTGTCTCCGGCCTCCCAGCGCGCTCCAGCACCAATAAAACATCTGTACACATCTGTAAACATCGTCAGCTTCTCTTCTCTTTCTTTCTATCATTCTTTCTTTCTTTCTTTCTTAGTAAAACCATAAGAACAGTTTGACTGATTGTCTTTTCCTTAAATATAAGAACAGCACTAAACATATTTTAGATATAATAATATATTAAAGATAGTAATGATAATTTCTCTTTTTCTGTCTCTCTCCTTCTCTCTTTCTCCATGTCTGTCCTTGCCTCACTCTCTGTCTGTCTTTTGGCTCCCCCTCTCTCTCTTTCCCATTTTTACTTTGTCTGTCTGTCTCTCTCTCTGTATCCCTCTCATTGTCTCTCTCTTTCTCTGTCTTTCTATCTCTCTCTGTATGTCTTTTTTTGCGTCTTTCTGTATCTCTTTTTCTGTCTCTCTCTCACTCTTCTTTCTCTCTGTTTGTCCTGGTCTCTCAATTTCTATGTTTTGCTTTTTCTCCCTATCCTTGCCTCTCTGACTGACTGTCTATCTGTCTGTCTGTCTCTCTCTCTCTGACCTTTCCCTCTCTCTGTCTGTCTGTGTCTTTTTTTGCCTCTTTTTTTCTGACTCTGTCTTTGTCTCTCTCACTCACACTCTGTCTTTCTCTTTCTCTGTTTCTCTCTCTTTCTCTGTTCCTCTCTCTTTCTCTGTTCTCTCTCTCTCTCTCTCTCTCTCTCTCTCTCTCTCTCTCTCTCTGTCTCCTGTCTCTCTCTCTCTCTGCCTGTCTCTGTCTGTCTTTCTCTGTTTCTGTCTCTCTCGCTTGCTCTCTCTCTCTCTCTCTCTCTCTCTCTCTCTCTCTTCTGTCTCTCTCTCTTCTGTCTCT